>NC_135506.1:18799613-19152113 GCF_052857255.1 Amblyomma americanum | reverse complement strand
AATATGCGCATAATTGCCTCAGGTTTGCAAAAGTGGTGCTCAGAGCCAAGATGTTGGCGTTGTTAAGGGCTAAAAATAGTGCACGTGGTGAGTTAAATGGCGGAAAGTACTAAGGTAACGAAAAACAATATCCGGTACTTATAGAATAAAAATAAACTCATATGTTGCAAGAAACCTTTCTCTCCGCAGTGGTAACAGGAACAGGTTCTGCGTATATTTTATTTGATTTCTTTATCAAGTTTATTCACCTAGTCTGATTGCATAAGTTGTATATGCCACACTGCATTGATTCCACAAAGTATTTTCTTTCCTTCCCAATTCTTTCAATGATTCAGTAAAAATCTTTCGATGCTAGATATCACTGTTGTCCACCTCCGCCTCAGATGAGCGCCCAGAAGATGACCGACAACTAACTCTAATGCTGAGGTCTCTAGCTAAATGAATTTCGTTGGATATTAGATAAAATATCGTATCCATCATTTAGGAGCGCCTTGTAAGTCCTAGACGTCTGCATTCACCTCCTCAAAAGCAAACCTAAAATTATTTTTGCTACTGACGTAAAATCATCTATGGAGAAGAATTAAGTAGTCTCCTATCTGTTTTCTTTCATTCCCTGAATGATGGTAAATAAAAGGTTATGCCCTTCTAACCTCCGGATTTTTCTTTCTTTTTCTTCTTTCGCTCCCACCGACGTTTTTCTCAATACTAGGCTGCAATGTGCCTTTTGTTTGATGTCAAAAAATTTAGCTCGACTGTGTTTTTTTATCTCGGCAAAGACGGTGTTGGGGAAAAAATGCAGCACTTAGCTAACACAGCGCTCTCTATAGCAAATGCGCGCCTCTTGCTGCGTCCGCATCGCGTTCTTTAAAAATGTTGCAACATTAAAAACGCCAGTGCTCGCGGTGAATCTTAAGCACCAGGCCAATATATTCACAAAGTAAAGTTTCCACTCAAAATGAATCTTTGTGGACATAATTCAGAAACGCTGGCATCTAGGGGGCTCGCCTGGAAAATGTCGCGCAAGTTTAAGCTCAAGATATGGGGCGGTTTAACTGTGCATGCGCCGAAGCTCTCTTCCCTGCATCTACTCAAAGCCGGTCTGTTTGTTGTTTCTTTGTGCACTGCATAGGTCAAGGTCGAAACAATGAATTCCACTCAAGGAGGAAGCACGAACGCTGCTCTCTCTATGTCGCTCGTTCTCGTGGAGCAGCTGCTTTGTATTTTGGGGTGAATTATAAACTTTATTTATCGTCAAAATGATCGTCCCATTGAATCGTTCGAAAAATTGCAAAGGCTTGACTTATGGTCTCAGCCAAAACCACGCACAGAGAACATCGCACTTGCCTCTTTTTTCATAAGAGCAACGTTATAGGCTTGTCCGCATCGCGAAAATTGAAACAGTCCTGAAAAGTGAGGCCATAGAACTTAATTTTTCCTCTCCAATGTGTCAAGGAAAGCGAAATGGGTTCTGAATTTGCACATAGCCTAGCCCCGCCGCGGTGGCTCAGTGGTTAGGGCGCTCGACTACTGATCCGGAGTTCCCGGGTTCGAACCCGACCGCGGCGGCTGCGTTTTTATGGAGGAAAAACGCTAAGGCGCCCGTGTGCTGTGCGATGTCAGTGCACGTTAAAGATCCCCAGGTGGTCGAAATTATTCCGGAGCCCTCCACTACGGCACCTATTCTTCCTTTCTTCTTTCACTCCCTGCTTTATCCCTTCCCTTACGGCGCGGTTCAGGTGTCCAACGATATATGAGACAGATACTGCGCCATTTCCTTTCCCCAAAAAACCAATTATTATTATTATTATTATAGCCTAAATAGCTGGTGCTCGCTTTAGTGTCCTAATCCAAAATTTTCCCTTAGACTAGCCGGCAATACGATAGAGGGGGGGGGGGGGGGGGGGGTAGGGAGATGGTGATAATGACCGATTTCCTAAAGCACTTTATCTGTATAAAACTGATCACCAGGTCGAGTAAAAGCGTGTAAAGTGGGCACTTGTTGAAAGCAGTCGGCGGATACATGTAGGCGCTGTGGGTTGAACGCCGTACTTGCCACAAGCAAGGCACATATAACAAAAATATTACAGTAACGAAAAAAGAGTCCGATATGGAAAGGAAAACCTTCCCAGAATTTTACGTTAGATGCTACACCACGCAAAGTGCACAGGAACATGCACAGCAATTCTGGACATAAGCATTTTCGAGCGCGAAATCTTCTATTAATGAATTTTTTTCATATAATGTAAGTTTTAACTAAACAGTCAATATATCTGCCCATCACCCGACGGCAGTCTTGTATTTTTTTTTCTATTCACGGTTTTGCTATCGCCAAAAACGTACCCCATTTGTTTTCTATGGCAGCCTTATCTGTTAGATGCGATTGATCGAAGCACTTCAAACGAAAGATTTTGCTACACATCAGAATCATGACCATGACCTTTAATTTTTCCGTCAGAGGATTTTACAATTTTCCAATTTTCAAAATTTTTTCCCGAGAAAGCGGGACTTGCGAATGCAAACGGGGAATTATCAGTGCTGCAAGTGCCGAAATTTCGCTGTGTTACAAAATGACGAGTTTTGTGCAGTGATGGGGTGCTGGCGTTTACGACACGTAACCAGCTAAAGCTATCATGCGTCAAACATGACAAAAATGGTATTACACATCACATTTTATTTTGAGAAATTTGTTAAATTGCCTTTATATTAACTCGTTAAAGCATTTTCAAAACAACTGTGACGTGTATGCTCATCGCTGATCAAACAACCCGCTTCCTTTTTGTGCAAGTCTCAGGATTATATTACTTGGTGTTACAGTATCAGATCAACTAATTCTGACTTTGTGAGGGTGGTCATCAGAAAGGGAATGAATTGGTGCTCGTGGAATTTACTTGGTGGATTTAGGTAAATTGTGATTATACATTTCATGAAACCGACAAATGCGAAATTATTTGCGGCCCTTGATAAGTGATGCTAATTGCTGCATACATTTCATTGCGGGCCAACTTATAGGAAAAATGCAGTGATTCTCCGAAAGATGGCGCAAGTACAACGAGTATAGTTAGGCCGCCCTTAGGGAGCATTTCCGCGCGGATGTTTCCGGGCCCGTAAACGAAACTATGTCGGAAGTATTCTGTGCGTGAAAGAGGATAGCAGCAGTGCCTCGTATAGCCACCTGGAATGCGTAAAGTCTATCAGGCCTCATACCGCACGGCGCTGGCGGAACGCCCAAATTACCCGCTACTAATTGTCATGGTTACCTGTCGCCGTTGCGGCACGAACAACCTAGGATTATTCCGTAGAGCCCCAAACATTCCAAGCTCCCGAGAATGCACTGCCTCTATGAGCCGGCGGTATGCGGCTATAATGTCATGAATCACGACAGCAATATAGTTTTATTGCCCATAGAGAAATTCAATCTAGAGGTCCAGAAAGCTATGAATATAATCCCGAATACTAATACCCAAGACTTTATGAACTCAAATTTCTTCCCGTGGTTGGCAGGCTTACTATCAATAGCTGTAGGGGCCGTTTTGTTCTTTGTTTAACTAATTTAACGTGTTAGGTTCAAGAATTCCGGCGCTACCGTGGCTCGCAGAAGTCGAGTGCCTGCCTAAATAAAAATATACGAGCTTTTAGGGCAGTCGTGTAAAACAAAAAGTTAACTTGCTGAGGATTAGGTTTCTGCGGGCGTGGGATTCAGAAAAAAAATGCTTTGAGCTATTCGGCAAAACAGCGTTATGTGCTAAGAGTTCAATAATGTTCAATAATGTGTTCAGTAAGAGTTCAAAAATAATGTTAAGAATTCAATAAGAGTTCAACGGCCTGTGTTAGACGAAATATTGCACAGGTGATAAAATATCAATCACCGACAAGTCTTTGTGCTTCATTCGACCTTATAGTAGTCCCCTTTTTCGGTCCTGTGTGCGCATCTCTTTCGCTGAATAGCTAGTTTTCCCCACGATGTAAAAGCTGGGATTGTATTCGCATCGTGCGAGGTCTTGGTATAACGTATAATCATGCACCAACCTGGACCTGAGCACGCAGTAAATATGATGATGCATACGTTTTGATCCCTTCATTTCCACAATAAATTTCAGTCAATTTCGAAACCAGGTGCGTCGAAATTCTGTTTTCGTTGGGTGTGGAAAGTTTCTCTGGCTGGAATGTGCACGGCATGCTTCTCTGTTATGGGAAGGCAGCATTTGCTCATCTTTTCGAAGCACAGGGGCTATGATATAGGCGAGAAGTCAAGTAAGCAATAATAAAAATACTGTAGAAGCTTGGGCAAGTCGGTGTGACATAGTTTTACAGCAGCGCAGGGGATAAAGGACGTGACAAGAGCCCAGAAACGGCGGAAAAAGCTAAGAAAAATGCCTCTACTGTGCTTAGTAGAGAAAATGGTTCCCGCTGGTTTCAGAAAAAAGGAAGAAGCGTCTCCCGCCAAGTTGGCAGAAGCGGAAGCAAGATGACAACAACAACAACAGCAAGATGACAACAGCAGCGAGCGTGATGCCCCGACGAGAGGATTCACTCGCAAAGCCAAAGCAATGCGCTCATGTTGGGCTTCCCGAAATTACCATATTATTACGAGCCTCCTCGCTACCACTGCGTCCTCCGAGCATTTATTTACCAGTTCTAGCTCGTGTTTTTCTTTTTTTACTTAGTCCCCATCTTATGGATCGCCTGTTTTCCTCCCTGCCTTTTGTCAAGTTGGCATCAAATAATTTTGATCCGTCGCGAGGCCTGCAAAGACTTCTTAGAGTTTGGTGATGGTGATAAGTACATTTTATTTAGCTTCATATCTACTTTAAGGGGTGGAAAGAGTGAAGTCCATGTTTTTTTATTTGCTGACTTGCTCAAGAGCAAACTCATTTTCGGCAAAGGATTCCAGCCAGACGGTGGCTTTTTGTGTGTGTGTGTGTGTGTGTGTGTGTGTGTGTGTGTGTGTGTGTGTGTGTGTGTGTGTGTGTGTGTGTGTGTGTGTGTGTGTGTGTGTGTGTGTGTGTGTGTGTGTGTGTGTGTGTGTGTGTGTGTGTGTGTGTGTGTGTGTGTGTGTGTGTGTGTGTGTGTGTGTGTGTGTGTGTGTGTGTGTGTGTGTGTGTGTGTGTGTGTGTGTGTGTGTGTGTGTGTGTGTGTGTGTGTGTGTGTGTGTGTGTGTGTGTGTGTGTGTGTGTGTGTGTGTGTGTGTGTGTGTGTGTGTGTGTGTGTGTGTGTGTGTGTGTGTGTGTGTGTGTGTGTGTGTGTGTGTGTGTGTGTGTGTGTGTGTGTGTGTGTGTGTGTGTGTGTGTGTGTGTGTGTGTGTGTGTGTGTGTGTGTGTGTGTGTGTGTGTGTGTGTGTGTGTGTGTGTGTGTGTGTGTGTGTGTGTGTGTGTGTGTGTGTGTGTGTGTGTGTGTGTGTGTGTGTGTGTGTGTGTGTGTGTGTGTGTGTGTGTGTGTGTGTGTGTGTGTGTGTGTGTGTGTGTGTGTGTGTGTGTGTGTGTGTGTGTGTGTGTGTGTGTGTGTGTGTGTGTGTGTGTGTGTGTGTGTGTGTGTGTGTGTGTGTGTGTGTGTGTGTGTGTGTGTGTGTGTGTGTGTGTGTGTGTGTGTGTGTGTGTGTGTGTGTGTGTGTGTGTGCGTGTGCGTGTGCGTGTGTGTGTGTCATTGAGAAAATATTTTAAAATCACGCGAGAAAAGCGCGAAAAAAAACGCAGCTAAATTAATGTCTACCAGAAATAAAGATTAACAAGCATTCCACCACCCTCCGTCTGTTTACTCGTAATAGTGAAGGCATGGTTTCCTGTCAGCCTACTGTTTACAATGTCACCATAATGCTTGGTGGAGTCAGCCCCACCAAGCGGTGGGGCTAAAGAAAAGAGACTGCTTTATCATCATAACGGCAAGCTGGCACCTCGCGCCACGTATATCCTTCACCCATCTGTTTGATTGTGGCGTGGGTCGGCAATCCCCTCCCGCTAAACAATCATCTCTGCTATTCAGTAACACTATTATTATTTTTCGGATAAAAGTATCTATGCAAAATTTGAGAGCACATAAAGCTACTGACAAACTTAGTCGGCCCTCACACGGGAGCGCAAAGAATAAAAAAAAAATCCAATTGTATTTCGGTAATACAGGTGCAGGCCTGGCTCTACAATGTACTGACAAGAATTATAATTACAGGTTATGAATTTATACTTACAAAGCATGACAGGGTGGTTGGATTGCTGTGGTCGTCGGAGTGGGTCGTTAAGCTCTTGGTACAGGCTGACGCGACTGCTTTGGGCGCGCACCGCGGCTGCGCGCGTCATGACCATGGTTTCTTGGGTCCTGGCCATCAGGTGAGCAAAGCTATCCCCTGCTGTAGCTCCTCACGGATAGCAACCGTCAGGATTACGACTTGAAGTTGCGCTGGTGCCGACAGGTCACGGCGAAGTTCTTCTAGAACGACCTCACGTATAATTTCCCTCAAGTTGCATTTCATGGTAGGTGTTGTTAGCAGGTGGTCTGAGGAGCACAGGGCTGTGTGGTTGCATTGGCGCGTCCGAAGCTCTGAGGATTTTTGAGAGAATAATTGCTTCCGTGGAAAAATATGCGACCATGGTAGGGGGACCACACACGAGTCGGGCAGAGAAGAGTCGAGCCGACCGTTCCTGTGGTTTCGAGAAATCGTCGACCATTAAAAACACTGGCATGGCCAGTTCCCTCTACCGACAAAGGGGCTGTCGAAGGCAGAAGAACGCATTCTGGGACAGCTAGAACAACTACTGGTGTCCCACCATGGCTGTTCGTTATGACCCGAAAGTGAATCCTTTGTGCCCACACTGTGGCGAGCTCTGTTCTCTATCCCCCTTGATGTGGACGTTTCAACACAGTCCTCACTTGCCTCCTCACCCGACCTCCCCCCCTCTCCTAAAGAGGCTTGAGAGACCTTCGGTCTCAAGTGCTTGAGTGCGACGACACAAGCTGCCCTCGCGCGCCGAGCTCGCGAGGCGGCGGGATATTGCGGCATCCCGGACTAGGGACGCGGACCAAGATGTCGGCATCCTCGCTATTTCCTTAGTAAAGGTTGGCTCTCTCTCTCTCTCTCTCTCTCTCTCTCTGGCAGAAAGTTGCTCTGTGACACCCATACCACGAGGTTAACTTTCTGTTCTTCTGTCGTTCCAGGATCTGCGCGATGGAACAGGCGCGCCCTTCTTCGAAGTACAGCCGGACAAATCTCTAGCTACAGTGCACGACGGCCGCTTTTGTAGCGATAGCTACATTACGGTAGCATTTACAGCCTCCAGCGTGGCGGCGCCGCCAAGCTGTCACGTGGTTGGGCATGTGGTGCGGAGCAGCTGCCGGCGGCGCGGCGCCGTGGCTGATCACATGGTTCGTCACGTGGTTGGTCACGTGACCAAGTTCCACTCGGCCAGCTGTAGCTATCGCGTCATTCCAGGATTAACCAGAGCTTAACCACTGCTAATTTTTTTTTCTGCGCTCCTGAGCTTTACGACAAAGCAAAATTTCGGAAAGCACAATAGTAACCATGGACTTTGTGAGCCTGCGTTTAGATTTGATATATTCGTATGTTTGCTCCGTCTTAGGCAGCGGGAGCATGGAAAACGCGGCAGTCACGCACGGCAGCGTAAGATTAGCCGGCTGTACGTTTTAACTGTCTCATTCGTGTGCTGGACCCGAGCTTGGAGCTGTAGCTGAGCTCTTTCCTTGCACAGCAAGCCGCAAAAACCCCTCAAGAGCTCATTCGCGAATATTGTCGTGTGTGTTAATATTATTCCCTCATTTTTCACTTAACGTCATCTTCAACCAGCTGGGTGCCGATCGACGGTGAAGAGGCAGAAGCTCGGGAGAACTCGCTCATGAGCCTGCCGCGACCGCTTGGCCTGTTTCTGGCGCCTGCTCCTGTGGTCCTGGTCCCCCATCGTGCCTTCGACCCGCGTCGTGAGAACGACCCGTGACAATATGTCCAAACTCATGACGCACATTTGGTAGTTCCCGTACCTCGCATGAGCAGCTCCATGACGTGCAAATAAAATTTTCTCAAGCTTCATAGCATCGTCCCGGTTGTTCAAGTTCCCTACTCACCCGCAGAGTTCAACTCAGAGACCTGCAGCTTCGCCTGGGGTGCCGTTCAAAACGAGCGGCATTTAGTGACGCTGCAAGATAACCAGAGGTGACGCTGTTGGTGGTATTATTGTCGTTGTGAAGCAGCCTTCCTTTTGGGTTTTCGTACAGTCCGGTAGGAGTTCATGTTCAGGGTGGAGCTTTTGTAGACGGCGGCTGATTGGCAGGTTGCCTTCGGTCGAAGCGGCTTTGGTGGCTTGCCCTGTGTTCGCTTCTTGGGGCGTTTTTGGCTCCTTCGGTGGCTCCTAGGGCATTAGGTACAAAAGGACTTCCGTTATCCAGCAGCTCCATCAGACGCCACATAGAGGTGGCAAATACGTAGAGGATAGACGAGCCAAGTAAAGTCCAAACGAGCCTAAATGATATCTTTTGGATTCCCCCACCTCTTTCTTAGAAGCTGCCTGAGGCATTCGAGATAATGCGACAAAAGCAGCTACAAGGGTGTCGATCCATGTAAAACAGTTGCGTGTTGTTAAAGTCATTCCAGATTTAAACTGGTCGCACCTCGCGCCACAAAGGAATTGATAAAGTAGCGTGCCGGCGGCTTTAAGCGTGAACAAACAAACGTACCAAGCTTCGCAGCAATGTTAGGAAGGCGATGTTCAGGTTTGTGGTAGTTTCAGAGGCCACCAACGATCGTCGTGTCACTTTAATGAAACTCAGCTCGTAACAATATTCAACTCGTATATTTCAGACATCGTGAAAGCTTACATATATTGTCAAGATGGCCGGTTTCCAACAAATGCTGAAAATCAGCTTATCAAAGTTATCAGGTTTAAGAGAGTAACCTACATAACAAATAATAATGAATAAATGATCGGTTTGGATAATATGCTAACCGAGTGATACCCTTGCGCCCTAAAAAAGAATATAAGGAATATGAACTCAATTTCTTACTTTCATTTCATATGTTATCGCACACTTTGAAATAAATATGCACCACTTGGCCTCAACTTGCGCAGTGTATAATTCTTTTGATACACCCCAAAATTCATCGTTCAATTCAAAATTATGTTGCAGAGCCGTAACGTCGCTACTAGAATATTCTCTCTCGGCACTATGGCCACGAATATAATTTAACAAGCAGTACAGAAGATAATCGAGCGATTGTGCATAATGTATGCAAAAGAAATGTACAAGTCTTGCCACTTTTTTTTCCATCGCACGTGTTCGACGTAATATGGCTATAAAAAGCGAATGCTTGTGAATTGTAAAGTCAACAAATATAATTTCCATCATTTTATGCTCGACTGTATATTGTTCTCAGAGAAATGGACGCCAATCATCTAAACCAATCAGGCGCCCTACACGGGCCCTTATGACAAAGGGAAGATTTTCTTCTAGGGTACGTTGCATGGAAAGAAGCACATAATTCGTATGTGGCAGCCATTAGGGGCCCACGTGTTTTGATAGATCAGGTCCTTCGATGACATGCTGTATTTTATTTGTCACCTGAGATGTTCCGTGAGAAGCCTCACATTTCGAACGTGCATCAACTTCTAGCGTAGCTTTTCGCTAGTCTCTCTCGGACCAGCACACGAATACGAGGCACGCTATAATCGATAAGACGCGTGTGTAGCGTGCCGTTCATGCATCACTCAGGGTTGACCGAACACAGTCATCCCAACCGCAGGTTCCATAGGCCAGGTAGCTGAATTTTTTTCACTTTTTGTTTCAGATTTAACGCTGGTTTTACGACCGCCAGCGGAACCTCGGATGAAGATTCGGAGTCTGAGTGCTTCCATCAACTTCACTTCATACATCCTGGTTTTATGGAGAAGGGTTTTTTGAGCTCAACTCAGGTGGTTCACTGATAGCGTAGTATGCTAGCATATGTCAACGGCAATAAAACTTTCGAAGTCTAAGATGTATAACGTGGCCTTTCCTTCAGCGAATATTAGTTGTTGATCTTGGGATTTGATGTCGATGCATTATGAAAATGAATGTTTCCTTTCTTCACATGTCTGCGCACTTCAAGATATGTGTTTTCAAAATATTAAAAAGAACTTTGCATGGTACTTTGGGTTAAAGAGCAAGCCATATCCGAATCTCGCATTCCTATTTTTCATTGTTATGACTTTCTGTTGCTTTTCAGGAACAATATGTCAGAACTGCGCAAAATAGAATCTTGGCGGTAGGTTTACCGTTGCAATCGAGCGAAATGAAATTTTTTTCGAAGGATGCAATCAGGGAATCAGGATAGATTTGATGATAAAGAGCGCCCTTAGTGAGAGGCTCACGAATAATTTCAGCCACATGGGGTCATCTTCACACAGTACAGAGTTCACGCAACACACCAACGTATTTTGCATTGTCCATCGAGATTAAAACAGTTACAGCACGCATAATGTTCCTGCAACCTACTACAGTGCCTCTGTTCAACTTACAGTAGGCTACACGCCTCTCAATGAATAAGGAGACTAACAGTAATAATGAAAAAACTAAGTACTCAACATTATTTAACAAGCCTACTAGTTAGCACGTCTTAACTATATTCTGATGCATTACATCGCTATCAAAGTTATGTGGATAAAAGCATTCTTAAAAATCAAAAAGAATGTTTAAAATCTGCAGAACCACTTAGGTGAACCGCCCAGTATATCCTGGTTCCGGGTACACAAAACAAAGACTGGCTTAGACATGGAAAATTGTTTTGGTACCCTTTTTTCAAAAGTTGTTGTCTCTGCTATCTTACTCCACGGAATTTGCTTTTTGAAGGCAAACATCGCCAAACTAATATCTAAATATAGACAGCGAGCAGACATGTGCTAAGGTCACAGCAGCATCCATAGGTGTATTCTTGAGGGCTATCTATCAACTTCATCGAAAAATTTTCTTTATTTCTTGTACGCATCGACTTTAAAAGTTCCTACAGCTTACAGCTTGCTTTTGAATGATGTGACGGTAACTGAAGCTGGTGTCGCCGACTGTTTAGGACGCAAATGTTTGTCTATACTTCATCCATCACCCAGGGCCTTTATTTCATGGGCGAGAACGGTGATTTCGTGCTGCAGCTTTTGGCAGTAGGGACAATACGTCGATCAATCTTGTTCTATCGCGATAAAGGCGCCTCTAATGGCAGTAGACACGCAAATGAACTGCGTATTTTTTATAATAACAATGAAACAAAAAAAACGTCGTGTACTGAAAGAGTAGACAATCGATTGAGTGATGCAGGATATTCCGAAAGCGTTGTTATCAGATCAATAAAAAATAGATTGAGTGGTGGCACCGTCGCCCGTCAGTTTTACTACCACACAGGACTGAAAGATTGCCTGCAAATCGCAATTTATACGCGGAATGCCAGTTTGAGGTTCTGCAGCATTTGATACGCAACCAGCTTTTATGTGCGCGAAGCAAAAAACGGTAAGCAACAGAATGCCGACGCCTTAAACGCATGTTCAGGATAGTTCCTGTTTTGCACCAGCAGTTTCATGCCCCCATTTTAGCTGAATGTATTTTTTAGCGTACACAAAAAAAGAAAGCATTCGAAAGAATGAACTGAGATTGCTTCGAAATGCAGAAAGAATGTGAGGGAATGTAGTCGCCTGGCACAATGTTTACATGACAGCTGTTCCGGTTTTGTGAGCTGTCTAAACGATTCTTTTCAAACTAACCTATGAGTTACCATTATCTCATTTCGGTCTAATGATTCGTTGGAACGCTTATACAAAAAAATAAATAGCAACCCGCCTTAAATCATGCAGGCATTATCAATGCCTCTTGATGAAGATAATATCAATCAGATATTTCAAAACTACTGCTTAAATTTCAAAACAATAATAAAACTATATATTTAATGTCTGATGCGACCGACGAAAAGCATGAATCTAGCAGCACGTTGGTCAACCGATGGACTTCGAGATTTCTTGTCTGTGGAAGAAATGAATTTCTTTTAACGTATAAATTTGACGGTGTTTCGTTTCTAGTGGTTACTTGTTTTTCTTATTCGCGTTTGCTTCTTTACATCATTACTTTCCTTGCTGCCCTCAGTGAAACACGCGAAGGAAACGCCTCAACTTTAAATACTGTGAAATGCTCAGCTCGAACAAAACTCCCCTAAATTGCTGAAGTTATAAATGAACCAGACAGATCATCCGAAATCAAAAAAAGAACTATCTGCAGCAATACGGAGCTGTCCTACTTCAGCATCAGTGAACTGATTCTACGCTCGAAATTGTAGAGTGTCGCTTGCGAAGAGTTACTGCCACTAATTCTGTGCTGGCTCTGCCTGAATTCGCGGTCAACAATTTCAAATCTTTTTTACATACAATACTATTGGGTTATCAATAACGCTTCAGACATAAACAAACAGCAAGGGACAAGCCAGAAATAATAAAGCAACGGCTTCTTATAGTAGAAAGTTCCCTACGGGCAATACTTGCACAAGATTTCTACCCTACAGCAATATCTATCCTAGTGTTTGGACGTTTCATCTTCATTTAAATCTTATTTTCGCCTTTAGCTGTTACATTATGAGTATAAATATCTCTACAGTGAATTAGAGATGGTGCAGAAACAAATAGAATGATGTTAAGAAGGTTTGGATTTGCTACCATGCACTGGGAGAAAGATAACAGAAAGTTCTTAGATAAAGAAAAATGGGTGGATCAAAATTATATAATGTTAAGCAAGGGCGTCCACAAAGTAAACACACAAGCTATGGCGCAACGACTATGCCTTCAAGGAAGAGGCACTGTTTGGTACGCCTTTTGCAGGGGCGGTGAAGATGATGTCACACGGGCACCACCACGTGACATGCACAAGTGGACCTTGCTCTGAGCACACCACATACACTCAATATTGAAATTGCGTAGAAAAGGTCACACTTTTTCGACCACAGCCCCGAGGCTAATCGCGTTCTCGTATTTATAACAAACCTATATGCCTAGTACTAATGGCCCCGCTACAAATATCCAAATTCGAAACGGCGCCTATGAGTAATGGAGACAAAGTTTACTCACAGAATTGATATTTACTTGGCAACTTCACTAGTTCACGTCATCCATCTATCTGATGACGTATGCGAGAGTTGGTAATATAAGGCCGCAATAATCGTCGTTATACTGCTAGTTTCATCTTTTTTAAGTTCGTGGTGGACTTTTCTACTTACCTCACCGCTACAAGTAACCAGAGCAAAACACTGAATGCCAGAATGAGAACACACAATGGCTGGGAAAGGGGTTGTGAGTTACGCAAATTTTATGGTATTCTATGTGTGGCGCTGGTTCTCTGTAGCCCCGAGCAAAGGGAGCACCTTGAGGGAAATTTGGGGCGCATGTGCCAACCAGCCTAAGTCAGGCAACTAGAAGAAGGAGCGTCCGCGCTCTGCCTATAAGGCTATGCGCTTGAAGAATGTGATTTTGTAAATGGCACCCGTTTGTCTTTCTCTGGAGGCGCAGTATTAGGGTGGTGGTATAAAACGGCTGATCGTTGAGACAGATTTGTGAGACACGTCATGTCCTCTTTTCGAGGAATGCAGGCCAAAGCTACGCTGGCACCCCTCACGTATGGAAGCACAATGTGAGCGCGCTTCGTTGCTTCCGTTATGACTGGCCTTCGTGTCCTCCGAGCTTGGTGGAAAAAGCGTTGAATAAAACCACGTGTGCAGCCATTCTTCTGCAGATTGGCGAGCATGGTTGCTTCTTTTTTTTTCTCTCCGCTTCTGTAAGCAGAGGGACTTTGCTCTCCACATTAGAATGGGCTTATTCATTGCGTTTCCCGCCATTAGGCTTGAAAGACAGGGAGGCTAGTCATCACGGAAGCAAAGAAACGCGCTGGAATTGTGCTTCCATACGGGAAGCGCGCCAGTGGGGCGCTGGCACGCATTCTACGAAAACACATCTGCTGGTCTCACAATCCTTTTTCAACGATAAGCTGCTTTCTAACACGTCCCACCGAACGCGCCTCCAGAGATAGGCAAAACGGGATGATTTACAGAATCACATGCTCCAAGTGTCCGGCCTCATACATCAGTGAGACGAAAACCTCTCTATCACAGAATCAGCCCACACAAGAATGACGTCCGGTGAACGAATTTTGAAGGCAACCCCCTCGCTGAACACTGTGAGAGCGATGACCACAGATTCGTCTTCGTAGAGGACAGTGTCTTGGTCATGAAGCATAATACACTCAAGAGACGTCATGCTGAGAAATGACACATCCGGCTCACAAAGGCGATGGTGAATAGGACTCCAGGAACGCTTCTCTACAGTCATGTTAATGGACTTCACCACGTGTTAACAAAAAGGAAAGTGAAGGGCGTCCCCTGGTGCTGCTGGCTGCAACTTCAGTCATCACTGAAGAAATGACCGAGTTGGTCTCGCAACGTTGGGTTAAAAATATATATTGGTTAATGGTACTTCTCAAGTGTCTGTTTCAAGACCCAACCAGGCGTACTTCCCTCGAAGGTGTGCTCATTCAAAAGCAGGAATTTTCGTTGCTATAATTTAACTACAGTAGTTTTACTAGAAATGATCATTCCACTGCGTGGGTGCCGGAGAATTCATGTTCAGAAAGAGTGGATTGAGTATCTGTGATCAAACATCAAAGAAAACAAAAACTCAAAGTGTAGACGCAAGGTTTTGCGAAAATAGAAATGAGCAATTAACAACTCTTCCAGGATGCTTCCTAGTCAGAACTGTGCATTAGAGTAGTGTTACGGCAGTGAGTGACACCATCTTTTGGCTATGAAATTGATGGCTTCTAAACAGTTTTACTCTCCAGTTGACGAGAATAAAGCCATTTAAGCTGTTCGGGGCGTATGCTGTGCACCTGCCATTAACCAAAGTTTGTTTACCCAGTCCATGCTCTGCTGCAGAAGATTGGGCCACAACGAAACTTTAGAGTGGTACGAAAGATCCGTATCATCACCATCATCGTTACCCGCCTTAAGACCATTCATGGACGAAATCGTTGCCCAGTTCTCTAAAAATTCTCCGGTATTTCTTTATTCTCACCGTGTCTTTTGAAGCGAGCTTTCTAATGAAGGTAGTGCTCTTTTTCAACGGTTGTGTAGAAGCAGGCGCTTAAAGCAGATATCAGAGAAAATGGGGCTATTTGGGGCACAGCTCTTTTCAGACAACGGCTTGAACCCGCTCCTGTAATGTGGGAATTGGAAGCTAGCAGGGTCATTAAAGACAAAATGAGACTCATCCCACCGTCAATAGGACCGAGTCCCTCTGCAAGGCTGAGCAAGATTGCGTTGGCTCTCCTTTGACTTAGAACCGGCTCTGCTAATAGGTAAAAGAAACATCGGTTCAAATAAGGAAAAAAGAGATATCTTTCTGTGTGACTCTGCTTCCAACAACGAAGGAAATAAGTGCAAGGTGCCCGTAAATGACGCAAAGTAGACGTCGCGACTAGAACTGGACTAGTAGAGACAACCTGGGGATTGCCTACTGCTGCCTGCTCTCTATGGCACTCTAAACGGCACACACACACAAAAAAGGAAATACTTGAGCTTGAATCTCAAAATCAAAGCAGCGCTTACGCTATAGGCGTTAGCTAGCATTTTAGACGGCTTTTTTTCTTATGATGCGCTAACGCGACGACACCAAGAATAAGACCTAGGCTGTAACAAGCTGAAAACGTAGTTTCACATCATAGCTTCAACGATACTTTACGCATGCAATGGAGCTAGATTTTGCCTCAAATTTAAAAGGCAATATGAAAATGAAGGCTGCATGCGCTTTACCGGGAAACTGTAATATATGCACGAACGACAACGAAGAGCGGTGGGAACACACCGTTGGGGGGAGATACAACTCATGGAAGCGAACTTTTTAACCACTGAATCCACCCAAGTGCAGCCGTACGGCTACAAGGGAAAACTATGCAAATTTCTCAGAAACTTCTTAGTTGGAGAAAGATTTCTTATGGTCCAAGGTTTGAACCCGAGACAACCGCTTTACCGGAGCAGTTGCTCTACCAACTGAGCTAACTGGGATGGCAAGCTCATGGTAGGGCGAGAGCGAATTTATCAGTAACTCGAATAGCGTGAGTCATAACTTCGCTCTCGCTCTGCCATAAGCTTGTTTTACCTATAAACAACAGTTGGATTGGGTAGCTGCTTGTATAGCTTGATTAAGAGCTATTTCAGAGCTCAAAGAAATCCGATGTCTTCACAAGTCGAACATTTCAACATGCCAGCCAAACACCATAATGTGTCTAGACAAGGTACAGTTTTGTGCTGAGCAATTATTTTTTTTGCGCGAAATGGTGTCACGTTCTCTCAGAAAGTGCCGAAACGCAGCCCAAGCCTTCTTACGCAGCTCATGTTCGTGCAAAGCTCCAGCGATAAGCAGCCCAGACCTGTAATCATTGCACTTTCTTTGTATTCATTGCACGTTCTTTTCACGTTCTTTGTTTCAGAGTAGACTTTATAGCTGTATGTAATCAAGCCTAATTCTCTCCAGCACACGTGCCGTTTTGTTAGCTAATCGTAGACGCCAACCGTACGTCGCCCCTTTGATCGTAGAGGAAAACACCGAGGTGAAACAACTTTCGCAGATTTAACGCAGCGTTCCTCGCATTCTCAGCGACGAATCCGCATATTGCGGAACCTTCCGAAATACGCTCAGATGACCGCATAGGTTCGTAGAGATTATGGTGAAGGGCCAAGTGGGCGCAGCTGGAAGTTTTGTCGCCTTCAGCGCCCCATTAATCATCGGGCATCGCGGAGTCGCTAAGTGGTCAGTGCAGGCATACAATACGAGCTTTCGTTAGCGTTCGTTCGTAGCCTGCATCACTCGCTCGCAAGTACATAAGATAGTTTAGTTTAGTTTATGGGGGTTTAAGGTCCCAAAGCGACTCAGGCTATGAGGGATACCGTAGAGAAGGGCTCCGGAAAATTCGACCACCTGGGGTTCTGTGACATGCACTGACATCGCACAGAACACGGGCCTCTAGAATTTCGCCTCCATCGAAATTCGACCGCCGAAGCCGGGATCGAATCCGCGTCTTTCGGGCCAGAAGCCGAGCGCCATAACCACTCAGCCACCGCGGCGGCTACAAGTACAGAGTCGATTAAACTTGTTTAAAACGCTCGAGCGATGCCACCCGGTGAAAAAAAAAGCGAAATTCTGAAGTAGGTATTGACTTTCACTGATAATAATTGCGTTGGAGAGCAGCCTAATAGAGTTGTGAACCGCTCAGGCACCAGTGCCTTATCCCCAGCAAAGCGGCTGCGATAAGGTTCAATTTAATTTTCTCCACAGCACACCATTCAAGCGCTCTAGACAAGTGTGACCGACTCCGTACATAAGAATCTAAACGTTTAGCATGCTTTGTTCAAAGGCTCACTTGGCTCGTTCAATGTGTTCGCGTCTCCACAAAATGTATTAACTTAGCTATTATGTGCAGACTCCGTTGATAAAAAAATTGACTCCTTCTCCAAGACACTCTTACGAAATCAGTTACTTTTTTTGTATTGAGTGGAATTTTAAAGCGAAAGTTTTACTAGCCTAGTGGCGCCGATTTTGACGTGTCTGCACGAATGACCTCTACAGGAGAAGCGCAGCTGCGCAAGTAACCACGTGACGTACCACGTGACTCGCGGCCGCTGCACGCTGCCTATCAAGTGTCTCGCCATAGACGAAGCAAGTCAGCCGGAGCCGACGTCCAGGAGAGTGGGTACTCGGGGATGTTGTGCCCAGTGTGATCACGCGGTCGGCATTGCTAACCGTGCAAGGAATTTAGCAATCGATAGGGAGCGTGAACACGCTAAACGGACAGCCAAAGCCAGTGAAGAGCGGGAGCTTCGCCTGGCTCGACGGAGAGCGAAAGGTGCCGAAAGAAAACAGCGACGATCCTTGGAGGCAGCCGCGGCGGAGACTGACGAGCCGCCGGAAGTGAGTTCTCGTAATGCGGAACGCGCAAGGAACCACATGGTCCATCATTCAGACTGTGCTTCGGCCACGAGAACCTTTCATGTCTAATCAGTTTCGATGTGTGTGCAACATCTGTGAACGGTTAAGCTTTCGCTTGCATAACCAGGGTTAGCTGAGCTAAGCCGCAGCCATTTTTTAATGTTATCTGCCTTGTCTGATTTATATCTCGAGTCTTATTTTATAAAACTTTTCTATAGATTTTTTCAAAATTTTTAGGAAGACGTCTTTATATCGTAGGCATCGCAAAGCGACGCGAAAAAAGCTGCTGGTTCTAACAAAAGAGATAGCGTCCACTTAAAAGACGAATAGCGGCTGATGATCTGCCCTTATGTATAGATTTTAGTGCCTCTTTCGTACCTTCCTGGTGGGAAAAGTACGAATAGCAACAATTTCTGATTGAACACTCTCATTTGGGCGCACGTTCTCTTTTCAATAACTGGCGCAAAACGTATTATAACAAGCATACCTATGATCGCCTCTACGATTTAAATAACGATGCATTTTTAAGTATTTTGATAGCAGGCCCCTCTCGAATGATTTGGTCCTAGGCGCTTTGCCAGAGAGTTCGAAAATTTTACAGTGAACGCGGGCGCTCTCATGCTTTCTAAGCGACATCGGCCTTGACTCGCGTTTATAATGTTAGAAAATGTGACTTGTCTTTCTTCATCTGCCTCCTACCATCAGCGTCGTGACCCTCTTTTTTCCCCTCTTCCCTTTCCCCAGTGCAGAGTAGCGGACCGGATATTCATTTTTCCGTCCAACCTCTCTTCCTTTCCCGTCAATAAACTGTCTCTCTCTTGATGCATTTTCTTACATCAGTTTACAGCCGCTATATGACAAAGTTGGTCAGCAAAAAGTGTTTTCTATCAGCACTTCCGAACAAAATAAGAAATTAAGCTCACTGAACATCGCGTTTCGCTCTTTAAATTTTCATCCTCAAAACCCACAATACTGCGAAACATGGGGCAAGTGGCTGTTTAACAGGATCAGCTTGAATCGAGACACGCAAAGCCAAATTCTCTGTAGAACAACTCTTGGATTGTAATAGAGACCACTCAGATGCGGGTTCTTTAGTCACTTGCCTAATTCATGCGAACGGACCGAGAGCCGGTTACTTAGAATCTGAAGACATTGAACAAGCATTGTTGTCTGTATGTTATGTGAAAAAATATTCGCCCTGCAAACACCAGCTTGGAACGAGCTTTCAAAGAAAACCTTGCATGCGAGGAGTGCTAATGAAAGTTCAGACACAAACGATATATAGGTTTCGAAGACCACTCTGGAATATTGTAGGGTAACATTATAAAAATATTGATGATGATGGTTCATTCTTTCTTTGTTTTAAACCTTGTATACCGCTCTCATCGAGTAGTTAAGTTTGTAAAGAAAACCTATAGGGGACGTTTTGGTGATAGAAAACGTCCATAGCAAAGAGAAAATGCAAGCCAGGTGAAGAGAGATCTGTGGATATGCTGATTGTTATTGTGGAATCTTTAGTTATATTTAGAAAAATTGTGTTCGTAAACTATTTACCGCTAAAAAATGCGCTTCTCGGCTTTTTCTGTGTATGCAAAAACTGAAAATGCTTGTGTTTTCTAGTGATGCGCAACCAGATAGTTCACTTAAGCCCTGAACAGACTTAACTCCAGTCTGTATTGTGTGTATGCAGAACAGCAGGTTTTGACCCTCGGATTAAGGTAAAAACAAAAATATAAGATCTCACGTTGCAGGACAAATTTTCCAACATATATGGTATTTTTCTGCGAGCTGGAATGCTGTAATATGGTGCAGAATTGATGTGCCCATAACTGCTTTTACAGATTGGCGTTTGCTTGAAATAACGTTTCGGCAGTAGCAATACCTGTATTTTGCTTTTTATCTTTATAGGCTGAAGAGTTTCTATTCCCTTTGAACAAAGTATATTTTTTTCTTATAATGCGGCAACCCTCTACACATGCCAACTTCGATTCGTGGCCACTTGCCCTTTAAGCTTTAAGCCAGTTTTTCGCTCGCTGAAACCTCTTTTTGTTGAGATATAGTTTCTTTTATAGAGACACTCTTGAGACCTAGAAAGCCAGTAGCAGCAGTGTCCGTGATTCGGGGTATATATATGGATCTCATTATTTTCCCGTGACCAATGACGACGACCTTACGCTTATATAATCGGTGATTTGTTACCACAGAGGCACCATTACATATCTTCCGACCACTATAATTGTGTTTTCTAGTGGTGAACTTGATTTCAAAGAAGTGTTCCATTTGGTGTGTGCCTCAACTTGCGGCGTTGGTTGAAAGTCGTTCCTCTTGGACCAGAACGAGTAAGCGACGCAAGCTGTGATAGGCCCAACCTAGACGTGGACGGCCGATCATGCATGAGTGAACATTGAGATAGCACAGACACAGCAAGAACTTTGCTTTCAGGAAACAAGTATCGGTCACTTTATTTTGTTTCTTTTTTTCAGTGAATTACGTTTTATGACCCCACACATAAACCTGTGCGCCGTCCGGGGCTTCGGGTCAAGACCGATACCGTATCCTTCACGGGATTCGTGCTGGTTTTAGGGAAAAAGATGGGTCGTTGACCTTCGCTATATGCTTCAGTGAAACAGCAGTAGGCTACACTCGTCAACGGCTATAAAAAACCCGCAATTGCAGAAGCTAACTTTATATCCATCTGGATGAAGCTGTGATTTTCAGCGCTTTCTCAAAATTCACTTTCTCTCCTATGATTTCTTCACGCGCTAGAAAGTGCGTTTTTAATATTGAAGAGATTGTCTCATCTCATATGAAATTTAAGTTGAGGGTACGTTGCAAGAAAAATCCCGTAGATCGACACACGCCTAAAAACTGTTTTCTGGTGCGTTTCACGAACAATTCAGTAGTGGATGCTACAACTTTAAAGAGAGAGCTTTCTACAAACCGAGCTAAAAATATCATTCTATTTGACATCTTTTAGCCGTTTAAAAAATAAATCAGGCGCTTAAAGTGGATATTTATTACCGGAGCCTCCATGCAAGGAAAGATAATGCGCCTATAACATTGCATATTTCTTACTTTCTTAGTTCGCACCTGCCACATCTAAGTCACCACTAATTGCTGCCGTTTTAGTAACTGTCTTAAAGCTATCCGGCTTGTATTCCTTGTAATCTGAAGTTAATGTTGCGCTCCCAACTTCCCAAATACAATGTATCTCATGACATTATGTAAAAAGATAAAAAGCTTGCTGTTTTCCTTCGAACGTTTCCTTGGAACCTTACATGGCCAAAATATTTGCAAAAAGTAGCTACTGACTCAAAACCTTCAGCAGAGGTACCGTCTGCTGCAAAATTTTATATTCCATAGCGCCGTTTTTCAGAACGGCGCATTTGAATATAAACTTTTCTGGCAGATAGCAAGGGTTGAAAATATGTTCAACATTGAGAAACA
Source organism: Amblyomma americanum (assembly GCF_052857255.1). Taxonomy (NCBI): domain Eukaryota; kingdom Metazoa; phylum Arthropoda; class Arachnida; order Ixodida; family Ixodidae; genus Amblyomma; species Amblyomma americanum. The sequence goes on along the minus strand of NC_135506.1, from coordinate 19,130,694 downwards.
CCCTTCCTAATGCATCTTACAAGAAAGACAGCCAGCGGAAAAAGGCGGGAGGAAGAAGCATTGGGCTCACACACACGAGCGCTATTTGCTCTCTTTTTCTTCTAAGATGTCCAGTAACCAACTCACCCAGCAAGATACTTTGATGCGCTTCGTAATGCAGCATACGATAACTTGGAGTTAAGCACGAAAATGAATAATTTGGTTTTGATGTCAGTGTAGCGGCCTAGCAAAGCAAAATATAAAGCCGCAATAGAAATTGAACAACATGCCGTTGGCATTAGATCACTGCAGTTGTGCGGACTACCATGGCAATTCAACGCCTCTTGGCCAATCATATTTCGCCTGCTTACCCTTCCTTAGTGGAGTGGAGTGATCTCTTCTTCTGCTTCTATGGTTCATCGCATTCATATTTTTGGCTGTTGAGTGTTGAGAAGTGTGAGAAATGGCAAGAATCTCTCCAGATCCAAATACTAATTTAGGAATCGACCCTGCAGCAGAAGGCTAGCTGTGTTCCTTGAAGTTCGAAATTATTTGATATACCGTGTGATTCTCACTTTTACTGAGCATCACGTCACTTCATTGTCAGACGGCCTAGCGGCCGCTCTGGCTTTGCTTATATTGGTTCAAAATTTTCACTCTCGTGGAGCCTCACGCAAAAAAATGATTTTAAGACAGCTACAGATCCCTCAAGGTCTACAGCCGAAAAACACGAACTATAGTCTATCAGTGATCAATCGCAACGCTGAAGATTACTGGAATTCTGTGCCCCTTAGTCACAAAAACGGCAACTCCAGTTGCTTAGTGATTAATGAGTTAAAAGCATATATGCTAAAAATTGACAGATTTATTCCGTCAGTAGGTAACATTACTTTATCCAAAAAGATGTGATGCTTCCTCTAAGTATTACCTGGGCTACAACAGCTACTGCAATAAGGTGTGTGTAAAAAAGTTTGCCATAAAGCGTGCCTATTTAATTCGTTACTTTTAAGCGTTAGTTACGCGCGTTCTGAACATGAAATGAAATTCGGATAAAACAAAACCCAAAAAGCTTCAGTTGAAGGAACACTCCTATAAACTGGTGCGGAAGAAAATGGCGCAAGTTTGACCAATACAAATTAGAAATACAACGTCGATTTAGGCTCAATCGGATGTAGTTTTTTTCCCTCAAATTATGTCCAATACTAAATTTGTGGCCGCTGCACTGGTATTAAAGGTTATCTCTGAAACGCACGTCGTCACTAAAAGGAGCGACCGTTAAGGGACGTGCTTGTTGCCAAGACCTTGCCATACTCATCAATGAGCAGAAAATTGCTCTTCCACACGCAAAGTCTGCTAGGCACTACATGTCCGCCGAAAGAAAAAATAATGCGCCGATGCAATTGCTAGTCCAGATGTACATTTTAGCTCCTGCCTGTTTTCAATGCTCCCCAAAAGCACCACGAACTTGAAAAATATTTCAGTTTGCGACGATGAAGGATGAGTTGAAATGTGAAAAAACTTTGTAGACTATAAAAAATGGACTATGGAAATATGGACATAAGAAAATATGGACTATGGAAAATGAGTGCAACGCAGAAGAAACATGAGCCTCATTTTGTTCACGGAGTTCTTGCGCAAGGCATTTTAATTTTTGTCATTCTGCTTTCTTCTACCCCTCGTTTCCGCGTTCGTTCATTTCTGAAATCAATGTGGCTAGAAAGAAATGGCGTTTTGAAAGCATCTTCCGGAAAAAGAACAAGGCATGGCTTTAGCACGGCCGAGTTTTTTGAGCAACGTTTGTGAATGCATGCTCCATCTGCTATATTTTGGTTAAAGCTAATAAGAGATAGCAAAAAAAATAAATCTTGAAAAACAAGGAAAAAATTTTCTGAATGCATATGAGTGAACACGCGTGAAACCCTCGGGGCTATTGACATCGCCAAAACTATTTCGACTTTCGTCAGATGTATCCACATTTTATAAATTGTCTACGTGAAACTACAAGCTTATGAGATATTTCAGAATAATTCAAGTTCCGGGATTTCGATTCTTTCTGCATGTAATTATTATCCCTAGTCTAAGCGTTTATTATTTGCGCCCAGCAAAGATGACCTCGGAGGAGATCTTTGCGAAAACGGACAAGAAGAAAATCATAAGTTTAGTATCTGAAAAAAAGCCTATATTAAGGACATATTAGTAGACGGCAAATGTAAATGAACCAATTCTATAAAAAAGAGATAGTGGAGAGGATAACGTTTTATTTGGACCCAGAAATCTAATATCTCTCAAGAGAAAAGTGTACAACAGCTATATCTTATCGCTACTCACCTTAGGGGCAGAAACGTTGAGGCTAATGAAAACGGTTCAGCTTAAGTTAAGGACAACGCAGCGAGCCATGGAAAGAAAAATCGTAGGTGTAACGTAAGAGACCGGAAGTGGGAAGAGTCGGTGAGAGAAAAAACCCGTGTTAATGACATCCTAGTCCAAACCAAGAGGAAGAAATGGGCTTGGGGAGGGCATGTAATGCGAAGGCAAGATAGCCGCTGGTCCTTGAGTGTGACGGAGTGAATTCCAAGAGAAGGCTAGCGTAGCAGGGGGCGGTAGAAGGTTAGGTGGGCGGACGAAATTAACAAGTTTACAGGCATAGGATGGTCGCAGCTGGCAAAGGACAGGGTTAATTGGAGAGACAATGGGAGAGGCCTTTGCCCTGCAGTGGGTGTAGCCAGGCTGATGATGATGACGTTGATGAAACCAACTGAGAGCAGGCACCGTAATCCACAAGCCAGGTAATAGTTTGGAGTGGTATCCTTCATTAGGAGAATGTATTTTTACTAGAGATTGACTTTTTCACAGTATAAACACATCTATTTTTCAGATGCTCAGAAAAAAACCCGCGAACCTGGACGCCTAAACACTGGGACGCCTTGCTGGCATTTCACGACCCCTCCATTTTTTACAGCACAAACTACATTACAAACTACAATAAATATTACACGTAGTCCTTTGCAAGCAATTTTTCGGAAAATAAAAAAGAACAGCTGGGTTAGAACTCAAACAAGCAACAGCTGCTTTCCGTCTCAGCTCCGAAAAACCGGCGGGAATTTCTTCAAGATTTTCGTCCTACAAAGAGTTTCGGCGCGCCGCTCAAACCGCGCATTTTTGCCTTTTCTTCTCCCCTTCATGTTCTTTCGTGAAATCATTCAATATGCGCATAATTTTGAGTTTCATGCAGGCTGAGATTCTGACAGTTTCGTGTTAACATTGCTGGCCCTAAGGCCGTAACTCTGCGTGTTGGGGTTCTGTTATGAATAACCTTTGCCGCGATACCTCTCACCTCGGCCCGCCTTAGAGTCACAGCCAAGCGACATTCTCTGCAACGCATTATTCCTCATTTCACAGCATGACACAGCCTTTTCTGCCAACACACAAACCTCGGAAGCTCTCCAAGGGGACGCGCACGGAAGCTGAAATTTGAACGTGACTATGCCTACGGCTTTAGGAACTAAGCTACGGCGCACAAGGGAAACTCTACGACGTTTTCCTTAGGGAGTGGCGTATGCCACGCCATCTTTCTCTCGCGCCTGCCCTAAGCGCTCCCAGAACTTACGCTCACTTTAGAGTCGCCATCCACGCTTACTCTATTTCTCCCCACAGGGTGGGAAAATAACTTCCACGTGGTGGCTTCTGCTTCGTTACACGTATTCCGCACTGAAGTATGTCACGCTGGCAAAAATGCCCTGAGGCATAATCCAGCGACTTTAAAAAGCGGGTGTGTGCTGCACGCGCGGCTGGTTTATGGCTCAGCCAACTTCAAAGAAGTCGCAAGAGGGCGTGCTCTGTGTTAGTCATAGAGTTTCTTACTATTAACTAGAGGGAAAGCTGGCGCCCCGCCTATGGGAGTTGGCATAGAGCTTCCTCGAGACCACCTGTACCACCATGGGCGCTCTAAGCATCGTGGGGCGGAAAGCTACCGACTGCAGAACTACAATTATTGGCAAAAAAGTAATAAAAAACAAACGTTTTTCGATAATCAAGAATGTTTTATTATTCAACATCATGTCGATAAATCATAACAAATGAGCAGAAAAGCATGTAAATTCAAAGTTTCCTCAAAATAAGCGATGTCTTGCTCTCCTATTGGAGAAGCGTTGCAGACCACAAAAGCCAATATTTCGCGTTTAACAGGCGCACTTTTAAAAATAAATGTTATTGAAAAAAAAAAGTTGTCGCTTCAACATTTTAAAATGTTTTTCCACAGCATATCGGGAAACAGAAACCTTTTATTTGCATCGTGTGCTGTTGCGTTTTCGTTACTATGGCTTTTGCGCACTACTTTAATGCCGAAGTCGTCTGTGCGAGGAGCGCGCCGTGGATACGGAATGGGACATCTTAGTAACGCCACTCTGTGTTCCTAAAAAAAGCCTACTGTCCCGCACCAAGCAACTCATCGCCCCATGATGCTTTTCGAACCCACGGTGGCACAGGTGCAGCCCCACCAGCTTTCCCTCTAGTTGGTGCCAGTGTCACTCACAGAGCACACCAGCGCTTGCGAGACAGTCACGTTGGCTATAGACTATCATATATTGCTTATCACAGTTATCACGGTCACTGATATCGACGCCGTACGCCCAATACTAAACAATGCTGCGAATATCGCAGGCGAATCTCGTGATGTAAGACGTTTCACTTTTTCCGTTGCATATGCAGCTGCCGCCAGTAGTTTTTAGCAAAACAGCCAAACGTCTTCAATTCCACATAGAGATGATAGATTGCCTGTAGAATGTCAACCACTAATACCCTCACAGACTGGGCCACGCAATCATCCATAACAAAAGCAGAACCGCTGAAAATAACTTGATATATCAACTCTTTAACTTTATTATGCTCTGGGACTGCCAAGACATAGGGACCATCCCCACTCAATGCAGCTAGCAAATTCAGGCCGAAATCACACTGCATTTCTGTGTCACTTATGATGTAATTCCTCTTTTTCTTTTCTTTTTATGCACGTCTTTTGGTGAATTTTTGCTACAAGCTTTACTTATCATGTGCGCCCGTACTACATATGTTCCAGGGCCTGCCGTAATCTAGAAATAAGTAAATAACAGTGAAATATTTACTTTCAACCACCGCCCCAAAATTATAGTCTAGCATGGAGCAGCTGTCTTTGCATCTTAACACTGGGCAAGGTTCTATATTAAAGATGCTTACTATTTATCTCTTTCACTCTTTCAGAAAGGACGCCTCTTACAAGAACCATATGGCCACGTTAGGAAATGGTTTCAAGAACAGCCTCGCGTCTACTTTGTCGAATCAGAGAAAATGCTTTTTCGTGCAACCCATGACATTATATCCACTGCTTGATTGAAAGCATTCCAAAATAGTAAAAATCGGCCAGTTCAGCGGCGTTGTTTTGATAATAATCACAATATAAAAAGAGAACAACTGATCTTCAAAGCACAGAATATTCCACAGCGCCCTATTTTTGAAGGCTTTGTGCTGGCTTTTCTGCGAAGATTTTAGAAAAAGGGATTCCTATGTAAAGGTAACATATGCATCTCAAGTGATATACTACTGCTATTCTGAGCAGTTTAGTGCTTTGATCACAGGTCGGTCTCAAGGAAGCGTTTTAAATTAATTGTGTGTACTTTATACACTAACCTTCTGCAGTACAGACCACTGAAACGCAGAAACGCGCGAAAGACACCTCTTTGATCGTGACTACATTATCTCGGCTTTTGAATTTCTCTTTGCTGTCCCTATTTGTATACATATATTTTTTCAATTGAAAGGACTCAAATGAGGAGTTTGAATGACGACTTTTTAGTCTTCTGAGAACTCTGGGCTGCCTGCGAAGTTATACGTGGTTAATGAGAACCAGTGGCCCCTTGCACGGCACTGGCTTCACCACTTATATAGGTTCAAGTCTTCTTAGTCATCAAATTTAAAGAGTTTCGAATATTTCATATTCAATCTTTTCAACTCCTTACACTTTTCTAAATGTTTAGATTGGCTTCAAAACTAATCGCAATGCTTTCATCTACATTCGCTTTTAACGCCGGAAGCACGTATGTCTAAAGCCTTTTAAATACGGATTGTGCCCAGTGCTGTAGATAAGACGTTCTTAAACACGGAGGCACGAATGCAAGTCATAGCAGATACAAACAATGAAAGATGCAGGCGGTATTTGTGCAAGAGTACTTTCGCCTCATTTTTTTAAACAACTAAGACAATGCGGGTTTTCTACATGAGGATTCGACATGACTATTTCATGCGAATGCATTAGATGGCTCATCGACACGAACACCGGGCGTCACCCAAAAAGCGGCTTTATAAAACTCGCGATTTCTTGAGACAGTGGCACGTCACCAAAGGCGGGGAATATACGAAATTTTAACCATCAAAGTACCATTGCTTTCAACTGCGCCACCTAAAAAGTAAAATACAATTTGAATGGAATTCCAAAAGAATTGGAATAGACTTAGAATAAAATTTAAATATAATTGTAATGGAATTGCACTACATTCCTTACAAGCCCCCAGTAATTTTTTTTCAATGTTCTGTAATGTAATTTTAGATTTTCGAAATATGCACATTGCCTGAAACGCTTGTTCACACATCCATTTCTGCTAGGATACACCGTGCAAATTATACCACCTTTCCACTGTTTATCCTACAGGGCAGAAGAGGCGCATTCTGTTCGCACGAATTGTTCGTGTCCGTAACAAATTCTTACGCGCACATTTTATGTTGCCCTCATGCTTCTCTTACTTTCTTTTTCTTTGCGTGTAACGACATGCAGTAACAACTATTAATATTACAAAGCTTGAACGGTGATATCTGTAGTAATAAACAATCTTCCTCATTCAGAGCGAACTAGTTGTTAGTGAGCAATTATGAAATCACATCTTGCAAGCGAAAAGTATTTGCGATGGGAGCAAAACATTTCGCAAAAACGAGGCCAAAGAATTAACTTTATTTCCACGACGCCTTGTAAACGAAGCTGAACTTCCCTTGTTAGTATCAAGCTTCCCTTCGAGTATAGTTACTGAGGCAACCTATCCAACATTTTTTCTCTGCAATTATGAGGATAATACCAGTTTCTGGGGCTTCTTACAAATGCTATCTACTCACAGCTTACGATACTTTGTCAACGCTACGGCAGCAATGCAATAAAACGCGGCAACAATATAAAAACGCCCGTCATTATAAGAGCCATTTGTTGTTCCGTAATGTCCAGTGAAGGAACAAATCCTCGGCCAATGCCCATTAAACGGTGCGGTCCGAGTACACGTTCGTCCTCCTTATGCTAGCAGACTTTTTAATGATAATACTGCTCTTCTTCAACGGCTCAGAGAGGCGAATGGTTATAGCAGTTCTAACAGAAGATGGGAGCTATTTTGTATAGAGTCTTTTGCATAAAACAACCTGAGCTCACACTGGTTTACAGGAGCTGGAAGGTAACAGAGTCGTTGTCATTACAAAGAGGTCTCAATAAGATCTCAATAAGATCGAGATTGCTGCACCAGGTTGCGGTACCAGTTGTTAGGCTAAGAACTTGTTCCTCTAAAAGGCAGAGGAAATGAGGGCTCATTTAGTGAAACGAGATATCTTTCTTTTAATGTCGCTGTGGTAAAGCAAATTTCGCAAATGACCAGGAGGTGCCCGTTTGCGACCCAAATTACAAGACACGAAGAGAGTCAGACCAGTTGAGGCCACTAGGGAATCGACTTTTGTCATGTGGATTTGAGATGGCCTGTAGTTTTGCCACAGGCACAGAGAAAAGAAAAATAGTCCAGCTCGGACTCGCAACCTAAACAGCGCTCACGTTTTCTGTGTTAGCTGCCGTTTTCGATCGCCTTTGGCTTCGGATTTTGTATCAGGACGGTCGGAAAATTTCAGCTGCGCAGTAGAGCTGCAACGATGTGGTATGCACGCCATGTAGTTAGACTGTGCATTACAACAATAAAGGCATTGCGATGGTAATGGAGGTAACGCGATTTCTCGCCAAAGTCCGCATTGTGTATGAACGAGAGTGCAGGGGCTGGGCACACAAAGTTAAACAGGTTAAATCCAAAGGAAGGTAACTTCTGAACTGCTTCATTATTCCTGAAGAAACTCAATTAGATGTACCTCAACACAATGAGCTGCGCCTCTCACGTTTCTATGCATATTATTTGTGATGGTTAAGGACCTTCAAAAATGAGTCACTTTAGCCGCTGTGTGCAAGTTCCAATTAATTCGAAGTTTTGGCATCTTTTTGCGTATTTTACCCCCACCAATTCCCAGAGCAAAAAGGAGGGCTGTTAGTTTTCAGTTAACCAGATTTTGATGCGACGTACACACAGACTACAAACTTGAGTGACGATTGCTTTTCGCACTCATCTAAAAACATTTAAATTCTCACTGCAAGTAATTTAAATGGTAGAGATGTAAGCTTAATTCATCATATATTTTCAGCCTAGAAACGCTCATTAAACAAATATTGCCTCTATGGTAGAAAAGGAATACTATTTTTGATGCTGCAAGTTTGTATAAAAAAAGTATTCAAAACCGCCAGCCCAGATGACAGTACTATTTGGATCAACATGCCTACCGTGAACAGCGCTTAAAAGTAAGCCCATCTCTGTGCCCCGCCTTCGTCTTCGCTTTCGAATGTTGCGTAGCTTCCAGTCATCCCTTAAATTAAGAAAATGCGATTTTAATTTCAATCACTTAACCGTGCCCCTTACATCACGCCAGCATCATACATTTCTCATCGCACTAGCCACACGCTTCAAGTTTTTCGCCCACGTGCCCGAACTGTTACTTTTTCAGCCTCCTTCTTCCCACGTGCAGCTAAGGATTGGAACGGCCTTCCCCAGCACATCGTCGACATCACCTGTCCTTCATCATTTGCAAACAATCTAAACAACATTTTTTGTTCATGATCACTAATGGCATTGTTTTGTGCCTTTTCCTGCTAATCCCACCCCTTATGTAATACCCCGCGAGGGGTCTTTAAGGTAATAAAATGAAATGAAATGAAATGAAATGTCTGAAATCTCACAACCGCGCTGCTTATCCAACAGTGCCACCGCCACATAACGCCAATGGCGTCTCAAACTAGCCAATTTTCCACTCTGTGTGTGACTCGTGCTTAACGACCACCTAGCTATTACTTGGTTGGCAGAAATACCGACATATTCTATTGAACTGGAGTTTAAAAAACTGAATTCGATGTCACTTTATCGTTTTTTGATATGATTAAACGGAGAACTCTAACCCTTGCCTAAATTGCATGACCATGCTAGTGAACTGGAGTTTAAATAGAATCCGAAAAGCACGCCACGACGAGGCGCACACAGTCGTGTTGTCTACTTAACCGCGTGCGAGCGACACGGCCAGTGATCGGCCTCCTTATAACTCCTCACGTGTGTAAATTTTAATTTTGAGCCGTAGTACTTTACGGGCTCAATTCAATAATTGTCTCTTCAAAAGTTCGCATTGATTTCCATATCAAGTACTATAATCTCAGTTAAGGAAACAAAAAGTTATTTCCGTCCGCTATTGCTTGTCTACATTGTGATGCATTTTGATATCGTTCATTCTGTTAGGTTGAGTGTTTTCATAAAACATATTTCTGCAGTAGAAATGCTATTGCTATCTTCTTCATCACTACACCCACCCAAACTTTAATTTGTAGAACTGAAAAAGCTTTTGCTTGTCCGACTTAACTGTGTGAGGGGCGTTCGTACTTTTTCGTGGTCGTGGATAAGCATGTAGTTGTAACGTTAACGATTGCTCTCCTCTCTCATGACGTCCATACAATATAGCTTACAATACAAAAATGGTACATCCCTGCAGCCCTTATCGCCCCGCTTCCGTCTACACATGTATTCGCTGTCACCGCCACTTCAGGATTTCTTGCTTGTAACAGGCCTGATGAAAACGTAGTTAAAAGGCATCAGACCACACCATTATCGTTTTGCGCGTCATATAAAATAGCAAGGCTTTCATGCCAAACCTTAGGATTTAACTGGAACGTATCCCTGGAAAACGGGAAAATATTTCCCTTTAACCCGTTTTGTGGGTAGGCACGTGTTTTTAACTCATTTCTAAAAAAAAAGATGTTTAGAATTTTCCTGCGAACCGGTTACCAATCTCAGCTAGGGCAAATTCGTTGGGATGGCGTAGTCTCGAGCTGTTTCAGAGCTTCAGGAATATTGTTATCTGCCTGCGTCTAGCATTTCAACATGGCAAAAAAGTCAGTCTATAAAGCCTAAAAATTATTCCGGAGCCCTCCACTACGGACCTATTTGTTCCTCTCTTCTTTCACTCCCTCCTTTATCCCTTTCCTTACGGCGCGGTTCAGGTGTCCAACGATATATGAGACAGATACTGCGCCATTTCCTTTCCACCAAAAACCAATTATTATTATTATAAAGCCTAGACAGGCCATTCCTTTAAGAAAAAGCAATTATTTTTTTCTTTAAATTGGCGGTGTTCAATTACAGAGTTACTCAAGCACAGTAGTCGCGTACGCTGAGAGGATTCGTTAATTCAAGCAGCTTCAATAAATACCCAAACTCAGGAGTCGTTTTTGAACGGGTGGAGGAGAAAAACATTTTTTTCACCACCACTCCGCGCAAAGAACACTTCGGCACACGGCTGTTTGTCGAAGCAGTCTGAATGAACGATGCTCTCAATGCAGACGACGCTGAAAACCCTCTATAAAACCTCTGAAACCTCCTGAGGGCAGGCCATACAGTTTAGCCTAACCAAGCCTAATCCGTTCGAGCACAAGTGCAGCACTCTTAGCTCCTTTCAGACGGCGGCCGGTCGTAGCCTAATTTATCGGCGAGGTAAACATCAATATCGCACCACTCTTGAAGAGTTAGCCCGCCGGTCCTGTCTTTCTCAGAAAGAAAGCAGCATCTTCCCGAGCCTTTCGAAAGACCCTCGGCCTACCGTACTTGTTTGTAGCCAATCATAGAAAGCGCCAATAGCGCAGGTGCAAGTTAGCCGCCACCCCCGCCAAACCGAATTATCCCGGTCCCCGCAACTTTTTCAGTGGGGTGACTGCGGACACAAAATATGTGCTTGCTTTCCGCGTTTCTCTTTTTTTTCGCAGGCTGTGGTTGCAAGTGCTTGCTTAGACATTTTCTGCATGCTTCGTTGAAAAACTCGCTGGCAACTTGCAAGTGAAAGGCTCTAAACCTTCAGCATGAGACTGACAAATCTGCGAATATGTGCAGACTCTGTTGAAAATCTGTGACACTTTCTCCAGAACATCTATAGATGTTCGACTGTTCTGCTTTAAATAGCATCGTTTTCTTGGCTTGTTTACAAATGTTTCAAGACATTTTTTTACGAATGTCAGCTGAGAAACGGAAGGACAGTGAGTATTTTCAAACATTCTTGTTTTGTTTCTTCAAAATTTTCAGGAAGCAGTTTTTTGATAATGATGTTGTTCTCTTAAATCCTAATTAGCGCGGTAATATTGATCTTTCTTGAGTGAAGAGTTTAGAGCCTGTTTGGTTCCTCCTAGAGAAAGGAATTGGGATAGTTTCATACTGAATCGATCAATAGTGTGTGCGCACTGTTTTTTCTTGTGACCGAAGCAAAGCCTGTCTCAACAAAAACAAGCATCGTCGCTGTTAAAACTAGAATAACTACTGATTATCTCATATCACTTCTCAGAGCAACTACTTTAATAAATCTGGGCAGCGAGTAGTCATACGTTTCAAAAGTTCCGAAGACAAATAATAAGGCAAACGTGCTTAAAAGCGCGGTTCTCGCTTCATGACCTTTGCGTGATTAGGCCAACATCTTATTAAACAAGCAACTATCGGTAAATATTGATGTCAGCTTTAAACATGGCGCGTAAAGCCAACTTCACATATGAATAACTCTAGAACCGTGCAACAGACCTCCGAAATACCAGTTCCTTAGTCTCCTGTTCCATTCATATGTGTATCCCAAGAAGAGCTGATTATGATGATTCCGAGAACATTGAACGAGCATTATAGCCTTTACGTTGTTAGTGAAGATATCCCACCAATAAACACTGACTTGCGATGTTCCTAAACAATAAGTCTTCCATACGAGAAAAGCTAGGTACAATTTCTACGGGAATGATAGCTTGAAGTTGCTGTCAGTGCTTTCTTTTTTTGGGTGTTGTACGAGAGGGTACCTTCTAAACAAAACTCAGGGCATTCGTCATCACCTGTATGGAAAACAGCACACGTTAGGGCTACGCTTCAAGCAAAATTGAAAATGTAAAGTTTTGCGCAGAAGTGGAAGTTTCCAATAAAAACGTTAATATATAATATTAACAGAAATATTAATAATAACACTCTACTTAAGAATAATGTTGCGTTTTCTTGCGAGCTGTTAGACTACGCTTTAGTCCAAAAATACTGCGCCTAAAAAACCGCCTTTAGGCAGGGCAATTTCCTTGCGAAAAAGCAGTTTCACATACCTGAATTTCAATATTTATCTTTTATCGGATATAGAATATCTAATTTCCCTGAAATCATTTTATATTTTTTAGTAGTATGCGGCAAGCTATATATTTATATGCTAAACTCCATTTTGGTTCACTGTCCCTGTCTGGGAGCTTTTTGTTTTGTTTTGTTTTTTTTTGAAAACTTTTCGTCACTAACATATCGTTTTTTTATTATGAAGCTAAACTCAGGACCCAAAAATGTATTCGAAGCCATCTCTGTGCTGCTAAGGAAATATTAAAGGCATTATTATTCCCTGCGCAATCCCAAGTTCAGGCCGGCATCGCCACTGATTCATTGTGCCGTTTTGGAAACGTTTAGAAAGCAGAATGCTTTTTTTTTCTCTCTTGAGTCTTCCAGTTGGCTAGGAGCATTAAAACTTAATTAGTACTCTGCTTCTGCATGGAGGGACATAAGCCGGTCCCTCCAATATTTATGGGACAGAGAGACTGCACAAAAGAACAAATTAATTGGTTATTTCTCGACTAAGTCTGGAAATGACTTTTGTGTACTTTGTGCCTTGCGGAAAACGAATTATAAAACACGAAATATTTTCCATGTCACACGTAACTATAGACTAGCCATCAACTTACCGCTCAAAAGGTGTTCTGTTCCTAATTGCAGAGACCTGTAAACGTTTTCTGTACATTCTAACGCCTTCAAAATATCCTAGTGCCTCCTTTTTCAATGGTATCGATTACATCTAAACCTAGATAAAGTGTCAACAACGAAAAAGAGAGTTACCTAAAGGTACAGCCTTGGTCAAAACGGCACAACAGCACAAAGGGCTTGCTTAAAGCCGTGCAACGGGGTGCTTGTAGCGTGTAAGGAGCGTATTAAAGTATAAACCCCGCAATTTCATTTTCACCACATCACAAAACCACCGAAAATATACCATATAACAATAGTTAAGGCCTCATGTGCATGCTGTCAAAATAACAGTATTTTATTTTTGATTGCACACATGTAGACTCGGGGCAATCACTGCAAAAAAAAAAAAAAAACTCTTGGAAATGCTTATCACGGGACGCGAAGCAATGAGATATTAGAAAAACCACAAGGGCACTGCAGAAAGGCACTTATTCCGTCCTTTGTTCTCTTTTCCGGTACCGGCTATAAGATCAGTTATTTATGATTTCAAACAAGCATAAAGCCCCAAGCCTGATATAGTGAATTTGAGGAGCACTTTGATGTAGGAAATCTATTCGCTGAAAAACGTACCGTTGCTCTGTCACAAATTTTAAATAACTTCGCTTTTAACTGCACTGCCATGACGTGAATTTACTACCGAGCAAAACAAAAAGATTAACAAGCAGCAATGCTTAATGAGCGCAAACTAAAGAAATAGAAGGCTTGCATTTATTTCATCAACCATGTTTCACGTGGCGTGCTTTACATGAAGAGCGAACCATGTTGATTTAAATAGGTAACATTGGCGCCATGCTGATTTACGGTTGGTTAGACGTCATCGCAGCTCGGATGCACAAATTTATCCCAAAATATGCCGCTTCTTTGAATTCAGGGCTTTCACAAAGAAGTCAGAATGCTGCCTTCCTAAGGTGTCTTGCAGAGAAAGAAGCTAATAAACACCTTATTCGCTAGGACGCCACGTGATTTACTAATTTAGCCATGTGGCGCTACTACACATCCTTCAATCACTAGAACTGTGTTTCTAGTCATGCCAGTTTCCCCCAGGGGTGTATCGCATTTCGGGTGTGTTCCAACCCGCAGGGTTGATTGTGACTCGTTTTCCTTCGACCAGAACGGGTATACGATGGAATCTATGGAAGCTCCAACGTGTACATGGACGACCGATCACGAATCAATGAAGACTGAGAGAGCATGGTCACAAAAAGAAAGTGGATTTGAGAGTACCGGGATAAGTCACTCTGTTCTTCGTTTCCGTTTGCGCTACGGTACGTTTTACGACCACAGGCATAAACCTGTGAGCACTTTCATGCTTCGGGCTATGACCAATTCCGTCGACTTCACTAGATGCGTGTGTTTTTTATGGAAATCAGGGGTTCTTCGACCTCTGCCAGATACTTCAGTGTTGCCGCGGTGAGCTTCCACTGGTGGTAGGCAATAAGAAATCCCGAAATTACATAAGCTAACCTTATATGAGCGTGGATCAATCTTCTTTCTTCAACGCGTTCTGAAAATATACTTTCTTTTCTTTCATCACACATCAGAAAGTCCGCCTCTAATATTAAAGAGCGCGTTGCATGCAGTTGTATATCTAATACAGGAGCGATATCCAGGATGGCGCGAGTCAGACGAAAGTAGCAATCTGCCAGAACTCTGCCAGAACTCTGGCGACGCCTTCAGATGGTTAAATTAAAGATATAAAGCCATAAAATTGATCACACGGCACGCCTCCAGTTGCATTATGTTATATAATGTCGTTCTTGGGTTATCATCATTTGGGCTTTGCCTCATGGGCTTCAGGGGCGGTGTACAAAGTATAACTCACATGATGAAAAAAATTGGTGCCTGCTTTCATTTGTTTGTCGTTCCACCGAGTGCACTCCCTATGCAAGTAAGTTATGGAAAGTGTTTTTAGTTTATTTTTATTACGCACTTGAGGATACTTTGTGAACATTTTACTATGTGCATGATGCGCACCAATGCGCTTTACTATAATTTATATTAGAATACATTTCCCGTTTTACCGCGCTTTTGAAAGGTTCGGGAAGATGCTGTCAGGACCAGCAGGCAAGAGCGGTGCGATATTGATTTTCACCTCGCCGATCAATAAGGCTAAGTCCAGCCGCCGTCTGAAAGAAGCTTAGAGTGCTGCACTTGTGTTCGAACGGATTAGGCTTGGCTAGGTTAAACGGTTTGGCCTGTCCCGAAGAGGTTTCATTTCTACATATATGCCCAATAGCCCATTAAAGCTATCGCGTCATACACTTAAGACGGTGCTTAAGTGCCTCCTCCAATTTTTGCTGTGCAAAAAATTCATTTCATAAAGCTGTGACTTCTCCACCATCTACAGCAGTCACCACTGCTCACAGCATCTGATCATTCGGGCAGCTCCGGAAAATAGCCTACGCCAGAAAATTATCCGTTAAAGCGCACGTTTCGTAATCTTATCCATGCAGAGACCGACCTCACGTAGCCGTATTTATTGGGGAGTAAACATAAACATACACCCGAGCGTTGTTGCAGAGTCATCACGCCAGTCCTGTGTGCTTCATCAAAAATTCAGCATATTGCAGAGCCTTCAAAAAGGCTCTCAGACTATCGGAACGCTTTGTAGCGAAACAGAGAAAGACTTAGTTGCGCAGTGCATGTCTGCCGCCACCGCTGCCAAACTGATTTAAAGAGGTTCCCGAAACAACTTCAGCGTTGACTGCGAACACAAAATACGAGCTTTCGTTTCATGTTGCCCCCTTTTTTTTGCAGGCGGCTTCTCCCGCATACAAGTCCTTCTTTGATACGCTTTGCATGCTTGGCAACATCAAAGTGATCGTGTCTTCTATCCTTAAGCACGCAACTCGCAGCTCAGCGAATATGTAGAGAGCGCTGCGGAAAATATTTGTGTACCCGTCTCTACGATATTGATTGAAAATGCTCGACTGCTCTGCTTTAAAGGGAGCCTTGCAAATTTCTTGGCCTGTTTTATTTTTTTTTCTGTATCTTTTATTCTGATGCTTTTTAAGGTGAGCGACTTCACATTTGCGATTATATAGAAAAACATTCTTATTTTGGTTCTCCAAAATTTTCAGGGAACGTATTTTTGATGGAGACACAGAAAGACAAGACAAAAAAAGCTACCTCGTTTCACCAAAAGCGATGTAGCACTCTAATATCGCAATTAAACTGACAGTGATGATCGATGGTTAAATGTATAAATTCGCGCCTCTTCTGTTCCTTGTGAAAGCAACTGGGATTGCAATAATTCCAGACAGAAAAGTTCACTCGTACGCGATCAGCTTTTCTTTCCACGGCAGCAGCAATACGTGTTGCAACAAACACAGCTATCGTCATTGCTGGGAATCAAACAACCACAAATATCCTCATATTAGTTTTCACTGCCACTCTATTGACCAAGATAGTCAGTGGGCTGTCATAAATTTTAACACTTTCGAAGGAAAAGATAAAGAGAAATGCTTTTTAACCCTGTGCGTCGTACTTCATGACCGTAGTACATTTTGTGTGACCAAATCAACATAATGCCACATAATGTCAGATTGACCCAAAGCGGCCAAGCCGGCCTTTAAGGAAAATTTTTTTGGTGCTTGTAATACTCCCCTGGGATACTCGTTCCTTAGTCATTGTTTCATCAATGTGGACACCGCAACAAGAAGTGCTCATCGAGATTCCGGATGCACTGAACGCGATATATACCGTGTATGTTATTACTGAATATATTAACCTTGAAACCAATAGCCGTCGCCCATTTCGCCTACCTATGATACTAGCAATAATTTTCAGAGAAATGACAGCTCCTTTCAGTGGCAGTATTTATGTTTAAATGTTGTGGAAGATGGTACTATATCTTTTGCTCTGAGTGAAACTCAGTTCATGCGCTGTCACCAAAGCTGTAGAAGAGCTTGCGTTGGACTTATGCTTCAAGTGAAATTAAACGTGTAATGTTTCACTCTTTACGAGAACTTTACAAATATTTGGGATTAGTTTTCTTGCGAGCTGTTAGGTTGAGTTATGGTGCCGTTATGATGCTCCAAACAAAACTCTCTTAACGCAGCACAGTTTCCTTGCGAAAACAGCTAGTAGTGGTAATACATGAATTTAGTTTTCTGTCCTTTGTAAGTTATGAGATTCCCATTTCTTTGTGAAATTCCTGCATAGTAAGACTTTTGGATACTATGTGCAGAGAGAGAAACAAGTTAGAAAACTGATAAAAGTGCGCATGTCACTAACAATTATACAGTAAGCATGACCTCAATATTGGAACTTAGTTACGTTTCATATTGCATATATAGTAGGGAACAGAATCTTTGGACCCACCGCACCATAAATAAAGAAGATTGCGTATTAATTACCTCCCGGCTGGAGACCAAGCCTTAGGAGGCTAAAGTTAAAATTATTTTATTTCGCCTCCGAGAATATGCTCTCTAGCTGGCGGCTATATGTAGAAAACCGACTTCGCTTACGGCGCACGCGTTCTGCACACTTTTTCACTCTACTATACATGTACAATATTTCTGTGGACGCAAACACCGCCAGAATATGCTAGCGTCTGTTTTTTTCGAAAGCACGTATGCCATTTAAAAGATCTCTAAGGTGTAAACTGTGAACAATAGCGTAACCTATAAGTACACCGAAAAAAAGTGTTCAAATGCAACAGAACGAGCATTCTTTCTCTCAGCCATTTAATTATGCACCGAGAATTACACAATATAGGCTAGTCTCACCGCAACAGCTGGTAATGAGGCCACTTATAATGTCATATTTTTTTCTTGAAATCAATTGCTCTCGTATGAAAAAAGTTGCTTTTGAGAAAAGGAAATGGCGCAGTAACTGTTCACATATCTCGGTGGACACGCGAACCATGTCGCACAGGAAGAAATAAAGGAGGGACTAAGAGAAGAAAAGAAGACAGAGTTGGCGTAGTTGAGGGGTCTGGGAATAATTTCACCATATAGAGATCTTAAACGTGCACTGACATCGTACAGCACACGGGCACTTTTTGCGTTTCGCCTCCACCGAAACGCATTTTCCGGTTAGCAAGCGTGCGCTGAGCTGGTATTTATGCTGTCAGTTTTGGTAATGTTATTAGAGGTCTAGACTAAATACTGTCACATTAAGTGTTTTTTTTTTTCATGTTAGCGCGGAAGTAAACTCGGAGAACAGTTGCTGAAAAAAACTTTTCGGAAATGTTGCGCAGTGGGCTTGAAGCAAGCAGATATGAAAGAATCGCATAAAGGCACATAATCGGTCATTTGCTTTGTTTATCGGTTCAAGATATTGCATTCATTTTTCATGTTTCCATGCTTTAGAAACAAATATAAACTGTTGAACCCAACGTTGCGGTGTTGCAGAGCTCTTCGATGTAGATAACTTATTCACCTAAAAGAGTTTCGTGTGCACTCAATAAAAAGTTAACCTAAGGTCGCCTCTTAGTACTGCTACCGCATGACTATAATTTACCGAAAAAGATGGCTCGGTATGCAGCGAAAGTACTTAATGTGCGCAAAGCAAAGGAGACGAAAGCTCTGCTTATTTCTGTCAAGCGTGATTTATGTTGCATGCACGGGAAAAGCGGATTCGTGTGAATATGGAAACCTAGGATCAATTTCTTGGGTGTTTTATGCGCAGTTATACACCGTTCCAGCGCAGGTAGACACAGCTTGCCTAAGAACACAGCGCTTCACATTTCCTACTTCGACAAAAAAATCTAAATCTTGCCCAGATCAAGTAATCTGCAAGGAAAGAACCGTACACTTTCGAGTGTAACGCTTCCGCACCCCAGCAAACCATGTTGAATATGTTTTCTCTTCATGGCAGTAGTTTCCACGAAAGCATCGTATTTCGTGTGTGCACTGGGGGTACATCGCCAGTCGTTTCTCTGGACCCGTGCTGGTATACGAGCCGAGGTACGATAGGCCCCAACATGTATGTAGGTGGCCGATCGCAAGCGAACGGAGATTGAACGACCACGGGCATCGCGTGAATGTTGATTTCGAAGAACCGGGATCTGTCATTTTATGTGTGTATGTTTGTTTCTGTGGTAAGAAACCTTTACGACCAGACGCATAAACCTGAGCCGCGTTCGTTGCTTCGAGGTACGACCGATTCAGTAGAAGCCACTGGTTTCACGCGGATTTTATGGAAAAGAGGGGTTCTTTGACCTCGGAAAGACACTTCACTGGTACCTCTCTAATCTTGTACTCCTTAGATACAATGGAAAAATCACATTTGCAGAATCAAGCGCCACATAAGCGCGGAGAAAGCTTTACACTTATTGCTTTCGAAAAACTTATTTTCAACCCCCTGATTGCTTCACATGCCATAAAGTGTGCCCTGAGTATTAAGGAGAGCCTTGAATGACACCGTAAATTAAAGACGAAGGCACGTTTGGATTTAAAATCCCGCAATAGAACACCACGCCTATCTGCCATTTTCTGTTGCGTTAAAACTCAAATGAATAGAGGCTACACAATCTTTGCACAGTGTATTGTTGGCAAGTGAAGGCAAATTATCTTAATTCGAGGCAAATTTTATTCGAGGCCCTCATTAAACTAGGCTCTTGGCTTTTGTCATGTGTGTCATAGCGAGCACGTTTTTTCCTTCACTTGTATGTTTAATAGTTGAACGACTGACTCTATTCTGGCAGCCTTGATATCATAGGTAGCATGAAAGGGTTGTCGCAAAGCTTCCGCCCTCACCGTTCGACCACGTTCTTACGTGACACTCGTGGTAACACAGCACGTACTATGTCTGCCGCTGTGTACGAGGGTGGCGCTGCTGAACACTCTGAAAGTTCTGTTATACTGCAAATAAATACCCCCGAAAGCAATGATTGGATAGCCGTAATTGCAGCTCAGTTATTACAGCTCCGGACGCGAATTTTGAATGTCCTCTATTCGGATCCCACCAGCGGAATGTGGTTGCTTTTTCGCCTTTGTTATTAAGTATATTCAAGTGATTGAATATCTATACTACTATTCTTCAATTAATTACTACCAAAAATTGAAAAACACTTATGCTCTTTAGTTTCGGTGGCAGTTGGCTTCAGTCATGTAAGAAGGAGCAATGTTCATCATTGCTACAACGCGAGCATCATAATTTCACTAGCAATGTCCATGTTCCCTCCACGTGCAAAAAACAGTTTAGATACAAGAAGTTATGAAATGACATCACAGGACAGATGAGTGTTTTTTGCAATGGGTGCACGAGATATCGCACAAATTCGATCAAAGAATGAACTGAATGTATCTAGTGTCTTGAAACAGAAGTATTGAATAGGAAAGTCATTCCATTTTTTTTTTACCCTGGAAATGACTCCTACACAACTTCAGCTGCTGGTGACAGACTTTCTACCAACCACTGAAAACAGCTGTCGATGAACTCTACTTGGCTTATCATAACAGTTATGCAACAAAATTGTGCGGAAGCTAAAAAATTAACACAATTGCGATCACTCCGCCACCGCTCGGTACACGTCCACTGCGGGAGCAAAGCCTTGCTGAACTATTGCCCTTCCCATTTCAGCAAACTTCGTAAACAAGGTACTGCTCGTTTTCAGCGACCCTGTACAGAAGTGTGTGGCGAAAGCATATGGCGAGAGATGCCGAAAGAAAGCTCCCATCTCATAGATGATGTCAGCTGTTACGGACAGGGTTTTTTACACAAAAAGCAGCGCGCCAGTCTAAACTGAACGTGAATACTGTCGGATCGTTATCCTAAACAACGCGGCCCCTTCCACAGATCTCCCAAGGAGCGAGGGCCTGTGTATGGCGGCGCCCCACTGCGTTGCTTCTTGTTTGGGCAAAAGCTTGTTGTGGCAACTTGGAAAGAAATTCCTGGCATTTTATTTTAAAAAAAAGAAACGAACCTTCTTCCAATGCCGTCCTCCTAATGACGACGACGCAGAAAACAGGAGGGTGCATGTTTCCGACACTTGGTTAGACACACCTGCACAGTGAGACTGGTCGTAACCACTTTTGTGAAGCTTTGTCACAGGTTTCTCGTTCGGGATATATTTATACGGCTGGTGCAAAGACCCCAGATGCGCACCAGCTATCAGCAACCTCAATGTTTGGCGTAAAAATTTAACCGGTACACTACGGAATTCGTGTGGTTTGACTTCAATTTAGTGAGGAAATTATATAATAGTGAAGACTATGAGCTCTTTAACGCTATATGGGCAAATATGCAAGCAAAGTGTACAGTGAAGGAGAGAGAGAAGGAGCAACATGTACATCCAGCACATCACTGAAGTGCGCTTGCTGCTTAATCGTGCCCAGTTTTGCTTTACAAGCTCAAAACAACGCTCTTGACAAGTAGCTATGAAACATAGGCGTCTATGGTAGGGTTGCGTGAGCAAGTAAATAAAGAACAGTTAAGAATCGAAAATATTTTCAGCATCCCATTTCGCAATTTCGTGCTCTCATAGACTTGAGAGAGCCATTCCTCTACGCTGTGTTAATCTTGACACTCAAGACACCTTAGTGTGATAACATACTACCTGAGCAGTCGGTATCTTGTCTCAAAAACTATGATTTCCAATAATCATCTGGTACCGGACAGTACAAATTTATAGATCGCTACTACAAAAACAAAAATTTTAAATATATACCAGGTTGCTCAATTTTAGGTAACCATGGCGAGTATAGCTCTGACGGCGAAATTGACTTTCACTGGTCATAATAGTCGCGCTTAGAGATCTGTTGGAACTGCTGAATTCAATGCCTGACTTTAAATCTGAAGAAAAGTACGCACTACTGCAGATTGTTCTCTGAAAGTAAATGTTTATTTGTAATTTTATGTTTTAGCCTTCAGGATCACTTTCTTTTAATACTCAGAAAGCCCAATGGAAAAGAATAATTAGGGCGTATTCAATCTACGCCTCGCGAGTTTCATCGTCAGCTGACACTCTTGCTTTTGATATTACATTATAGTTAAGTATGCTCCACCCCTCAAATTTATATATTTGAAAATGAACTTTGTTGGACAATGTTTTTACATTTTGAGACTCTCAGTAGAACAATAAACGGATAACCTGAAATGCATGAGGATTATAAGGAGGATACCCTAATATGCGGAAAATATTTTAATTATCGAACACAGCCACAAATATTAACGAAGAGATCGTGGCCAGATGAATGAGTTTGTGGAGATGTGCCATCAGCAGCGCCTGTGAAAAATCCTCACTGCTAGGCCTCTTACAAGACCACTTTTTTTACATGAAAACTTAACCAACCTGTGTCATGTCGCTATCTCCTGTCAGTCAATAAGATAAAATACGAATTTACAATGGTATTTAATAATGAGTTAAATGGCCAATATATTTTTATTCCAAGTTGTTGCGGTTCAATTCTACCCCAGATATTCATCTCCGTGCTAGTTAAAATGATTCAAATAAAAACCTTCACGCATGCCACGCCATGCTCAATATGTTCACGTGGTCGACACAATATCGATTGGAGGATCCTGTAAACGAACGGCCTGCCAATAATACCCCATGCTTTAAAGTGCTTTCTGTACCGCAGTCCTTTTCGCCTCAGAAAGATGGCCATGAAAAATCTGCATCATAAAATCAGCCGTCAATCCTGTATCAAGAGGTGCTATCTCAGCGACCGAAAAATCAATGTTCTCTTCGTTAGACATTGCTTTATTCAGTGCAAAGCTTGTCAGTATATTTAAGCCATCTCGATTATGTGGTTTCATTACCGATCTTATAGGAATGTAATCCGGCCCATTGTTCTTAACGTACCACATTCTTCTTTCATTCCCCTTAGAAGGTATTCGGCTGTCCAAGCACCTCTGATGGCGTTCGATGGCAGCAGCTGAGCAAGGGGTTCAGACATTTGTGCTTATATTGATCGGTCACCACATCCACATACTCTGCCCGAGGCTAATGTTCTGCTTTTCTTGAGCTCAAATACTTTTATCTGATTTGTTTTGATACTCCTTGCTCCCCTTTATATAGTTCAGTTCACATAACAAAAATATTAACATCTATCAGGCCGCACCCCTAACTCTCCCCTTGTGACAGCAGATGCATTTACACTCACTGTGACTCTCATATGCAACTAACCCTTTGTAAGAGCAAAAATGAAAAGTAATATGGCACCAGACCTCAACACTACTGCTTCGTGCGTCACACAACGCTTCAAGTTCCTTCGCTTCAAAACGCGTAATAATAAACTACCTTGTCTCAAGGAAAAACAGTGAGTACGTTTTCTTTTAACCTTTTTTTTACTTCAGGGGTAGTTTTTTACTTTTTTCTCAGAAGAAAAGATTATTAGAGATTTTTGACAACCTTTCTGTCGTTCTCCGATAGGGAATCTCTGTAAAAAGCATGATGCAGAGCTATTTCAGAGCTTAAACCTAAATGATATGCGCAAGCGTGGGGTCTAAAATATGAGCATAGGAATGATGGCAGGTTAAAATGTCTGGAGAAGCCATATTTTAGAGAAAGCGAATATTTTTCTTTAGAAAATAGCGTCACCACAAATTTGGGACACGCCACAGTTGCCTCCTCACACAAGTTTTGTTCATGCAGGCAACTTCGATAGATATCCAAGACCAGAAGTCTACTTTTGCGGCTTCAATGAAAACAGTACAACTCTTTCAGTGCACACTCTATAGTTAACCTAATCAAGACTAATTCATTCGAGCAGGCACGTGGTGTTCCTACCTCCTCGCAGACAGCGACTCCGGGTCGCCGTATTGATCGGCGCAGTAAACATCGAGGTAGACCCGTTGTTGAGGAGTTTGCAAAGCCAGTCCTATCTCTTTGAGTGACGAGTCAGCGTCTTTCGGAGCCCTCCGAAAGACGCCCAGACGACTGCACCATGAATTAGGCAACCGCCCAACTGCGCAGGTGCGAGTTTTCCACCGCCAGCGCCAAATTAAATCATCGTGTGTCGCTCACCCACTTCAGTAAGGACAGCGCACACAGCATGCGCGTTTCTATTTGGCATTCTTTCGTACGCCGTATTGCTCTCTTGCTAGAGCATGCTTAGAAGTGCGTTATCTGGTTCGCTGACTTCTTTGTTGGAGACCTTTTGCACGAACTTGAACACAAAGCTGTCAAATCTGGAGATATGTACTGACTGCTGTGCAGA
Source organism: Amblyomma americanum (assembly GCF_052857255.1). Lineage (NCBI taxonomy): Eukaryota > Metazoa > Arthropoda > Arachnida > Ixodida > Ixodidae > Amblyomma > Amblyomma americanum. The sequence continues at coordinate 19,106,465 of NC_135506.1, read as the reverse complement.
CTCTTAGAAAACCTACGACCGTTTGACCTTATGTCGAATTTATCAATATTCGTTGCGTATTCGTTTTTGTTAGCCCGTAATTTTTTATGACACACTTTTCTGCTGAACGACCTACAGGCTGCTGCTATTTTCAAATATTTTTCTTTTCACTACTTCAAACTTATCGGAAAACTTCTTTATTAGCCGAACAGAGCAGCACTACACGAAAGAATACTTTGCTGCATTCACGAAAAGTCATGCAGCCCTGTTATCTAACGCTCCGCGTGAAAAAGATGAATTGTTCATCAGTGTAGAATTCAGTACTTTCCGGATTCCCACCTTGTGCAGGAGACTGATATGGCAACAATTTTCAATTCAACACTTCATCAGGCGGCGAAAACCTTTTTTGTCACCAGACAGCACAAAAGCGTGTTTCAGCAAGCGAAGCAATTGCCTCTGTTAAGATTTAAGTAACCACGCATTTCTTCATTCTATTCGAGCCCTTATCTTACCAAGAGAATAAAGATTTTATCAGTAAAGCTAACAGTTCGGAGAATGAAGCGAAAGAATAAACGCATTGAGCGTCGTAATTAACGGTTCTTGACCGTAGTGATCTTTGTGTCCTTAAACGCTAAACTGTATGCAAGAAACAATCGCTTAATCATTCTTGTCAGCTCGATCTAATGAACATAAAGCGAACTTCAATGAGAAATAACGCTTGGGGCTTGCGATAGACCCCTGACATAACCCTTTCTTATGCATTTGATAATTTTATACGATTATCGCAACTAGACATGATCATCAAGGTTAAGAGGGAACGAAACTAGCATTATAGCGTTTATATTACTGCTCAAGGTATTCAACAAGAAACCATTTGCTTGCAAAAATCTCATCAAGTAAACCATGTTTTGCAGGAGTGCCAGTGATAGTCTTTGCTAGGAATGGTAGTTAACCTTTCACTGGCAGTGTTTGCTTGTTTGCTTTTACCCTGCCTAGACCTATGCGCATTGGACAAAATCAAAATGCAGAACAGGTTCCGCTGGGCCTATGCGTAAGAAGGAAACGGAATATTCTAAATCTTACTTTCAACGGTAACATTCCAAATTACTTGTGGCCAGATTTCCTTCAAGCTCTTACGCTACATTGACATTTAGAAACCCAATACAGCCTCCGATATTTTACCCGCGGGAAGTGTACACTGCCGTCACAGATCTCGTCTACTGAGCGACCAAAGGTCCACCAAAAGTCCTTGCGATCAATGCCACAAATTAAACAAAGAATCGTCTATGCTCCATGGCTTCTGTGGCTAGGCTTTTTCCAAAAGTCGTTAGGCACCCAAGACAGAATATTAGGGAAAAAACGAGGAAGGCGACCGCGGCCACATTTATTGAGGGCTACTTAAGAGGAGGCTAGGAAGGGTTGATATTCGCACCTCTAGCAGGCTTCAGTTATAAGAAGTTGGCAAGAGATGGGAGAAAAAAAATCCTTTTAAAAAGTTGATAAGTGCAAACCGCCAGGCTTTTAAAGAAACACTGAATGCAATTTCACCAAAATTTTTATTAGTGTATACGGTTATTTGGCTCTTTCTGAGTATGCTTCGTTTTGTGGAAGTCGCCCAGGTAGGTGACCGCGGCCACATTTATTGAGGGCTGCCGAAGAGGAGACAGCAGCGGAGCAGCGGGGGTGCGTCCGGCCCTGGCCAAGGTCCAGGGTGTTCCCTCCACCGCGTGCTGGGGAAGCTTGGTCCTTTTCGGCAATACGCTATTGCCGGCCGCGTGAGTCGCTACAGTTTGTAGGACCACAAAAAACCCATTGACTGGTAAGAAAATTTAATTTAAAACTTTTCTGCCATTCGAACCAAACCGAGAACGTCCACAGCGAGAGGCATTCCTCGCCGCCGTATTGACTTGAGTGCCGGTGTGCCATGGCTTCCGGTATCAAAACAAAAATTTGTCGCCGACCGTCGCAGTGTACTGGCCAAATCTATCGCATTTAGCGACACCTGCATTTCGGTTTTTGATATTTTCTAGCCAAATAAGCTCTGTTTTAGTTTAGAGTAGTTCCTTTGTCTTTACACTCCTGCATTATATCAGTGTCCTTTAAAGTGGGTAGATATGAACTACATCCCTGCTTTCTGTTTCCGCCTGTGCCCCCAAAGGCACCTTTTGGAAGTTCTAGAGAGGACTCAACGTGTAAATTCATGTTTCTACAATTAAATTGCACATCTCAGGTGAGTGTAGCGTAAAAATGCAGGGGATTTAGATTTGCTTGTTTACATAGGCAACGCCTATGAGATTTAATAACGCAAATACACGATTAATATCATAACGATGCTGGAAGGAGCTGGTAAGGAGGAGGACACCAAATTACGTGTCCGAGCAAGGCCAAATGCAGCAAAGATGAGAGGGGATTTGCGAAAGCACACCGAGGCAGTGCAACATCTTGTTCCACAGACCGAGACCTTCTTCACCAACCAAAGGCGAAGTCTAGGCGTTACAGCCCGCGTCTTGTCAGCGCGAGTCCACTCATCGAAGCAGACATGCTCGGTTCTAAGGCTGCAGACTATGTTGGTCGGCCGCATGTCTTAATATCCCCCGCCAGACTGGCAACCGTCATCTGCGTTCCGCCTTGCCCGATCTCCACTTTTTTCTCTTCTGAATCTCTCCGACAGCGGCACATTACGAGGGAGCGAAATGCCTTCCTTCGGGATCTGTGAGAGCATCCTTCTTCCCCAACTTGTTACCACTTTATTCCCTTTGTCATTTTCACGCAAACACACAAAAGAGTGCACAGAGATGTGTCATTTTAGGCGCAGTGGAAAACTATGAGCTCAGTAATCATGATAGGCAAGAATGAAAGCTGCAAGCAACTCAGCGATGAGAAAAAGGGGCATCATAGGGAGACTAATAAAGGAGCAACTTGATTGGAGATTAAGTTAGAGCTCAGATACTAAGCTGAGAAGGCGGCAAGCACAATTAGGGGCATTTTGCTCTGAAATAATTGGTTTTCGGAGGAAAGGAAATGGCGCAGTATCTGTCTCATATATCGTTGGACACCTGAACTGCGCCGTAAGGGAAGGGATAAAGGGGGGAGCGAAAGAAGAAAGGAAGAGAGAGGTGCCGTAGTGGAGAGCTCCGGAATAATATCGACCACCTGGGGATCTTGAACGTGCACTGACATCGCACAGCACACGGGCGCCTGAGCGTTTTGCCTCCATAAAAACGCAGCCGCCGCGGTCGGGTTCGAACCCGGGAACTCCAGATCAGTAGTCGAGCGCCCTAACCACTGAGCCACCGCGGCTCTGAAACAAAGAACTGTTTTACAGAGTTAGCTGTGAGTGCGAGCTAAAACGAGTTTGCACAGCCCTTGGAGATTGTTGCCGTTTGTGCCCGAAATGAAGTGACCACCAACCTGCGACAGTTTGTGCGCTACGCACGTAAGCAGACGGCGATGAAATTGAATTTTGGAAGCTGCGCTGTGAAGACGTGGACAAATCGACCATGTGCCCGGCTCCATAAGAGCTGTACACTCATTTCTATTACCCGTTCGGAAGTTCATTTTGTTCAACAGTTTCCATAAATGCGTTTTAAAATCAGCATATTTAGAATGAAAGTTGGGATGGTAATGCTATCTTCGAAGTTTATGTTTGGTGTGTATCTGTAGACGTACCCAGCCATTTTATATACAAGCATTTTTGAGCAGGAAACCGTTTATCAACGAAATTTCTTGATATAATGGAATATTTCGCTATAATAACCAAATATTCAGGGGGACACTTTGTTGACCTGAATTGCGGTGAGGCGAAAGCCTTTAGCGTGGTGTTGCTGCTTGTGTCACTAATGTGTGGTTAAGCTGTTAATTAAGTACACAATTGTTTGTGAATCTTAAATTCTGGAGACACTGGAGGCTGTTTAGGAGGCATCCGTCTGATTGGACACCTTTCTGTAAACACTCTCCAGCGTCCTAAACGCGGAGAACTACATATGCGTTGGCAGGAAGTAGCGTAGTCGTTAGCACGCTCGGCTGCAGAACGGAAGGATGGTGGTTCCAATCCCATCATGCACGAGGATTTTTTTCTTATCGAGTCAAAGAGCGTAACGGACGGACGGACTGACCCGAGCATGAGCCATCAAAGGCTATCGCCTTAATATACCTGCCGATCCCCCTACAGCAGCGTTGAATTTCTTTTCCATTAACATCTTTGCTGACGTCACAAGCGCTCCCCATAGGTTTTTTTTTTTTATGGCAGTCTTAAGTGTTCGATGCGATCAATGGAAACATTTTAAAAGAAATATTGTGCTACCAATCAGAAGAACAGACCGTTTCCTTTGAATATTTCAATAGCAGTATCCTCAACTTCTCATATTTTAATACATTTTGTTCGGTAATGTTGGACATGGCACTTTGATAACGTTTAATCGTAGATACCTAAAAAGAGGCAAAAGAGCGCATTTGTGTGATGCACAACTGAGCTGTATAGAACGCATCGGATTACATAGAATGGCGTATTCACCAACACCAAATATGGGAAAACTAAATCTGCGGTACATTCTTCATGATTCATTTTTGAGGAAATGAGAAGTATGTGAGGCAGTTCTTCACAGTTCAAGGAAGAGTAGAAGTATAAACAAAGTTGAAATATTCCAAGAACTACGGGTGTCCAGCAAGCAATACAGTGGAGCAATTTACAAGCCGACATGCATGCAGAGGTCAGGAGTGCCGCATAAAAATGGAATAACACACACATAAACAACGAATTTGTGCGGTGGCGGCTCTGCCAAAAATCGCCAAGAAAGTTGTATGCCCAGCCGGGAGGGACATATTTCGCGCAAAACCTCTTCAGGCTTTTGGCATTCAAAACAGCACTGTTAAAAGGCTTAAAAAAGAAGCTTTGAGGTTTGTGGCTCCTGAACGTAACCTATCATGACTATTTACGCATTTTTTATTTATTTGTTATAGCCTCAGGGCCACTACGGCATTACAGAGGGGAGGTGTTATAAAAAATGAAATCAATTTAACAAACTGGAGTTAATGTAACAGACAAGGTACAAACATGACTCCTACTAATACATTGTTAGCTAAGGCACGTAGAACTGCAATAGAAGTGCAATTCTGCATTCTAGACTGCCGTTTAATTTTTGACAAGTTCAAAATCTTCTAACCGCCGTATTGAGATCAAAGCTTTTTTCTTATTCTCCTCGCTACAACTCCAGAAAAACACGAGCAAAAGGAAAGATTCGAATTGTACTCCTGACTGGATAATTTATTTAATAAATTTAACATGCAGTAGGTGTCCTTACTGAATCTCATATGTCCAACTTCATATGTATACTTTCCGTTTCAGGAAATTGCGCGCCTTTTCAAAAGCCCCGACTCCAAATCTCACGCCAATAAAAAAGTGGTCTCTCTGATCTGTCTTTTTTTTATGCTAGTGAGAATTTCGACACGGTTCTCTTATTCATGCTTACGGGGAGCCTCGCTGCGTTCGTTAATGAAATATATTTCTGTGCACGGCTGCTCCTTGGGCATTATATTAGCGCCGTGCGCTAATTCATTCCAAAGTCCGGTCAGTTCTTTCCATCTTCTAATAAAAAGTGCTGAAAATGCAACGTGCCCTTCGTTCCATTTCATTACCGGAATTGAGTAATTCGCCCTTTCAACTTTTGGGTTCACGAGCACGTTCGAATGTGTTATTACCGTGCAGGCAGAAAGGCCATGACGCAAGCAAATGTGCAGCCCAGCATACTAACGAAACTCGACAAAGTTCTGGGCCAGATGGTCGGCAATGTTCAAGGGTTAAAAGAACCGCGACAAGAACAGGGCGTAGGGAGAGAAGTGGATCGGACGAGCCGTGTCCACTTTTCTTCCTACGTCCTCTTGTTGTGACAGTTCTTTTTACCCTAGAACATGCTAATGAAGCATATTGGTGAATTATAAATTGGCGCTTCACCATTTTAGAGCGAAATCAATATTAACGTGGTCCCGACGAAGAACCTTGTGTGAAGCTAACTCGGCTAAGCGCGGGTTACTGTTGCTGTTGCTGAGAGGAAGAAGGAAAAGGAAAGAGCACGGGCCTGCCTACTGGCTCAAGCCGAGCCACGCTCGCTGCCGCGTGCAGAAAGTAGGAGAGTTAAAGGATAGGAGAGCAAAAAGTGAAAGAATAAAAAGCACGGGTTAGGGTCGCGCAAGCTGCAGCCAATGGGCGGAAGCTCGGGTATGTTAGGAGGATCGTAGCGCCAGCTGTAGCCAATAGGAGGGTGATATTGCGGGTGATCTTGGCCAAACCTAGCATAGCGACATCCCATGCAGAAATAAAACAAGTATTACTGCGACTGCGTTTCGAGCCCACAGCGGCCCGAATAGATCACCTTCGCTGGCCACCGCCCCAGAGCACTATGCTCTCGATGCAGCCGATCACGCCTCGTGTTAAACTGCAGCACTCTCTCGCGCTGTGCATTCCACGTCGTCGTCTTCATCAAATTCCATCTGCGGCGCGAGAATATCACATGAGTTTAACCTTGCTCAGATGATAGCCTGTGTCCAATAACCTCGCCAGATGTGCCAATGACATAGCAAAGCACAACCATGAGCCAATCTGGCTAAACATATTATTTTGCACGTCTACTCGGCTTAACTACGTCGGCGTGCTTGCAGAGGAGGTACTTGCACGTGTCTTACCTCCTGCAAGAGAAGCCTGGTAGCCTCTAGAGTCTCGATCAAAAGCGATAGTGCAGACTGCGTACGAATTATTGCAGGAACAAACATACTTTTCGAAGCGTGCTAATACATGCTACTGCTGCATTTTTCTATCAGTATAGAACTGTAAAATATCAGGAGAGACATATGAACATTACATACAAAATTAGCAAACCACGATATATGGAACTACGGAGGGACTGCAAATGAGAAGTACGAAGTGAACAGCGGCCATTATGATTCTATAATAAAATTGTACTGCTTGAAATGTATATGCCGGCACCCTTCATTAAAATGTGAGCTAATAGTGAATAATGTAAGTTTATTTACTTTCTACATCGCAACAGCGATTTATATAACTGCCTCTATACGCTTTCAGCAAGGCCCAGAAGTGTAATAAGCTTTGATCCCCTGTGACATGAAAATTGGCACATGTGCCATCGTTCGGAGATGGTTCGAGCACCGCGTATGTGTAGGCGGTAAATGTAGTCCTGCAATACAAGAAACCAAAAATAGCATTTTTATGCACCTTCGTCTCGTTGCAAGCACCGAAATGCAACAGCGGTAATTAAATCGAAAGCAGCATAAATTATGCACTACCAGGCGCACACATTCATGGCTTCTCAATCAATTTCTATTACGCAATAACGAGGTAGGTTTTTGTCTCTGGACATGTCCGTGTTCGTCGATGGAAAAGCTAATTAGGGGAAAACGCAGATGCATTAAAAAAAATTCAAAGCAGCACACGTTAAGCATTTTAGAACCAGTTTACACTTTGTTGCTCTATGAAGAGAATCTTCGTCACCGTACATTCGCTCGTGGTTAAGTGGAATGAAAGAGGGAAAGTGGTAGACGGTGGTTTTTGTCCTCTTAGTATTAATGCTCATATCAATGTGGGGAATAAGGCTCGAGTTATCGGCGCGCCACTTCGCTTTTCATAGCAGCTAGTCTGTGGCTACTTGTCTGACATCAATTGCACAGATGCTTCAATGCTTTTGGCGGTGTCTTTCAGACACAAGAGAACACTGAGCTTTGAAAGAATGTCATAAAAGGCATCGCTGGTATCAGACCTGCCTCCAACTAACCTGACGTGAATAACTGTGTAAGAGCCTACGGTATCAGCCCCAAAATTCGTTTGCGGCAAGCGCAGTTTATTGGTGAAAGCTATCGGTGATCGCAACACCTGCATTTAGGCTTTTGGTGTTCCCTAGCTTTAAAAGCTCCGTTTTCGGCAAAAGGTTTTTGTCTGTCGTTGGGTTGTCATATTATATTGGTGTCCTTTTAAAGTGCACAAAAAAGGACGGTGTCTCCGTTTTCTGGTTTTCTCTGAGCACAGAAAAGTACGGTGTCTCCGTTTTCTGGTTTCCTCTGAGCGCCTCCGGAACATTTTGGAAAGTTATTACGAGAAGACACAATGTTTACGCTAGAAAACACTTTCTTTTTTTACAATTGAATCCCGCACCTGAAGTGAGTCATGTGTAAGAAAGCATCTCAATTCGAAATTTTTGCTTGCATAAGAAACGCTTATAGGCATTTGCTTACATAAAAAAACGCTTAGTGAGTATTAAATAACACGAATCTATGACTGATATCATGAGCATGCTAGAGAGATGTGGTGAGGGGCAGGAGGGAACTACATTATGTGTCCGGGCATGAAAAAATGCGGCAAGAAAAGAGGGAGACATGCAAAAGCATACGAACACCGCGGCAGGGTAACGGCTTCGTCCGCCGATCGACAGCTCTCCACCAACCAGAAGCAAAGGCTTGCCGTTGCAGCCAGCGCCTTGTCAGTGCGAGTCCACCCATCGAAACAGAGATGCTCGCTTCTTCGGCTGCACACTATGTTGGTTGGCCACATATCCTCTAATATCCCACGTCTGACTGGCCCATCGTCATCAGCGCTTCGCCTGGCCTGGTCTGCACGTTTGCTTTCTGAATACCCCCCACGAACACACATGACGAAGGAGTGGAATGTTGTTGTTGTTGTTGTTGTTGTTGTTGTTGTTGTTGTTGTTGTTGTTGTTGTTGTTGTTGTTGTTGTTGTTGTTGTTGTTGTTGTTGTTGTTGTTGTTGTTGTTGTTGTTGTTGTTGTTGTTGTTGTTGTTGTTGTTGTTGTTGTTGTTGTTGTTGTTGTTGTTGTTGTTGTTGTTGTTGTTGTTGTTGTTGTTGTTGTTGTTGTTGTTGTTGTTGTTGTTGTTGTTGTTGTTGTTGTTGTTGTTGTTGTTGTTGTTGTTGTTGTTGTTGTTGTTGTTGTTGTTGTTGTTGTTGTTGTTGTTGTTGTTGTTGTTGTTGTTGTTGTTGTTGTTGTTGTCGTCGTCGTCGTCGTCGTCGTCGTCGTCGTCGTCGTCGTCGTCGTCGTCGTCGTCGTTGTTGTCGTTGTTGTTGTCGTTGTTGTTGTTCACATACTATGGCACATGCCCACATAGGGGGATTGGCCAAGAATTGGGGGACATAGAGAGTTTTTTAGGTAAATATTTCCTGGACGAAGCTAAATGATGGTAAGGAATGCCTTTCTTTAGGTACTGTGAACATCTTCCTTTTTTCCTGTCTTATTGCCTTCTCAATATCTTTCTCATTTTCACACACAGAGGAGGGGTACAGATATGCTTCCTTTTAGCCGCAGTAGAAAACGTTCATTTAAGTAAAGACGATAGTCAAGTGTGAAATTAGCAAGCAACTCGAACACTATAAAAACAAAGGAACTTCATTGCAGACAAATATGTAGCTGATCTACTAAGCCGAGGAAGGAGGCACGCACCCTTAGGGGCGTTTCGTCCTTAAGCAAATAAATGTTTTAGAAGACTAGCTGTTAGTGGGAGCTAGAGCGGGTTTGTGGAGCCCTAGGGCAGGTTTTTGCTGTTCACGCGCACAGTTGGCCCACATCTTGTTACACGTTGTACGCTGCAGGCGTATGCTGACGACGATGACATTGAATTCGCGAAGGTGAAAGAAGGAAAGAAGAAGACACCGCGCTAATTCAAATTCTGTAAGCAAGCAAACAAATAAAATAACAATTTCGAGTGAAAAGCAAACGTTAAAATTTGGCAGTTTGAAAGCCAACTTGTATGCAGGGATCAGCAGTGCTGCATTGAAATTAATAAACATTCAGATAAATAACACATTTGCACTGTAGCTGTGTTGCCGAAAATTCGTCAACCATTCACCACCTTTCACGCAGGACATCATCGGCCTTGAATCATTCAAAACAGCGGTGTTTAAAAGCTTCAGAAGAGAGCGGCCAGAATCGAGGCTGCTGGTGCTGTAATATTCTGGTGTGTTCCCAATTTACGAGTCGATATTTCACGCTCTGAAAATACGCGAAAAAGTCTTTAAAAAAGAGCACATTTATCCGTTCTCTAAAAACCGTTGTGTTCGTTTTTTTGTTTTAGCCGTTTAAAATCTTCTAGCTACCGTTTTGATATTGAAACTTTTCTCTGACTTCTCTTGGTGCAACTTCAGAAGTGCCAGATTCAAATTGCACTCTAGACTCGACATGTGAAAAAATTTTATGTGCAGTAATGTACCCTTATGTCCAGCGATTGGTCCACCTTATTATGAATAATTTCCCTTTTGGGATATGGCCTCGCCTTTTTAAAAGCACAGCCTGCAGAGCTGTCACTAATAAATTGGCTGCCTTTCTGATCTAAATCTTTTTTCTCGTCCGATTCATAATTTGAACGCAATTCGATTATTCAGACTTATGTGCACTCTCTCTGGGCAGTTAATGAATTATATTTCTATGCGCGAATGGTCTCTGGAAAGTAAATCAGTGCTTTGTGCCAAATCTGAGCTGCATCCACTGAGGTTTTTTATTGTTTCATTAAAAATTTATTCATAATGCAACGTTCTCTTCGCGCGATTTCCTTAGCTGAGCTGAATAATTCTCACTCTGTTGTCGGGTTCACGACAGAGTGCCAAAATTTATTGCCGCTGAGGGCGAAGTCATGAAAGAAATTACGCAGCGCAACATGCGAACGAAGTAGACGGGTGAATTAAATAGGTGAGCTTCAACGTATTAAGAACATCGCAAACAAACTCAGCCAGTCGATAGGTCGTAATGGCACGACCAAACCCGATAAATATTTCATCTGTACACGCGGCGCGGAGCTCAGAATCGTATTCGATAGCTGGCTGCCTCTTTCCGTTAACTTTTCAAAATTTTACCCATCTTTTCATCTGTACACGCGGCGCGGAGCTCAGAATCGTATTCGATAGCTGGCTGCCTCTTTCCGTTAACTTTTCAAAATTTTACCCATCTTGAACCGACTTCGAGTGCATAGAGTTCGAAACTGTCATTTTCAATATACCATTATGATGCACGTTAATGTTACGCAACAAACATACAAGAAAAAAATGCAAACTATCAAAAAGGAGGCGGGCGGCCGCTTAAACTCACGTTCACCAAGAATCGAAGTACAAATTAGTACGAAGATTTAGTACGAAGAATTAGTACGAAGTACAAGATTCAAATAAGAATGCTGAAGCAAGCGACGGCGTCTGTACGCAACGATCACGTTTCAGACAGTTGTGCCACAGCAGAGGAGAAATGTTTTTAGCAAGTTTTAGAGGTTAGATAAGAAGATGACTAATTTTTTATTGGGATTCCCAGTAAGTCTGCGTCTGCAAAACGCATATGAAAACCTGTTGCTGGAGGAGATCTAGAAGGCGCCGCCCTTCAACAACAGTGCGTCGCCGGCAAGCACTGTTTGCTCCCGAGAACAACCACTTGATTCGGTGACGTCGCAATACCTGAGGCAAGTACCTCATGACGTCACTCAATGAGGGTGGAAATTCCAAGCGGCTCCACGGAAAACAATACCAATCTTAATTAATAATGTCCCACTAAACGCCTGCGGCTGAAACTTGTTGAAGTCTTCTTCTTGCGCTCATTAAAGAAATCATGTCATTTTTTAGCGTTAGAAATTTTTTGTTTGTGTTTCTTTAGAAACAATCTTGACCTCTGCCGCCGCAAATAATCTGGGTATATTCTAGTAAATCTTGCATGTTGTAGACCGGCGCAAACACCGAAACATTTCTTACACAATCGTGACTCAAATTCCAACTCTAAAGCAGTTTATTTTATTATGTCTTTAGTAATGTCTAATTTGCTCCACATATTTGTTGCACCCCACGCATTAGCGTCCAATGAAACGTGAACAGGATTACAGACAGCCAAACAACATAAAGAAAAATCAAATGTATTGGTTGCTGGAAATGAAAAACCGGTAGGTTAAATTAACACTTCGACCCCACCATCCTTTTTCCAGCGAACTGTAAAAGAAATCCGCTAAACATCAGCCTCCCTCAGCTAATTTCTCGTTCTTCTCACGTTGCAGCTGTCTATTATGTGTTTAATTTGACACGGATTGTGGAACCACTCCTGGTAATTTTTTTTCGTGCACGATGTTCACTTTTATACCTTCCACGACCTCCTCTCCTGCTTGGCTCCACTACTGCAATATTACGAGCACATGAATAAATCGCAGCAAAAACATTATCTGAACGATTTACCTCCAACTCCGAACATAGCTTCACTACATGTAGCGCAAAATGCCGCTAAAGCACTAAAGGGCTGCTCTGTAATCCTAACAAGGGATACGTTTCTGCATTAATAGAGTTTTCTCTTTGGGTCTTCCACACACGACAGCGTTTACTAGAATCAGGAGAACCTGTTTAAAAGACCTCTCAAGAATCGTCACGCGTCCGCTCTTGCCATCGCTGAAGCGCCCTCTTCTTTCCAGTCAACGCTTTCTTGGAGTCACTGCCTGTTTAAAGTTATTGCCAACGATATTTATAATCTGATAGATTAGCGGCACTGTTCTCATATAAATCTGGACTACATAGAAAAAATAAGTGCTTTGATGAAGCATGCACTGTTACACACAAAACTATTTTGGACACCTCTCTGCGGCAATTCCCGCTGGGGAATTTTACAGATAAAAGAGGAATCGAAATATGGCAAAATTGCGCCAGAAATCTTATAATAGTGTCGTTCTCTTCTGTCGTTGAGTCTTTTCATGTCAGTGCCGATCACTCTGGCGGTCACATGGGATTACGCTGGCAGTTTTTCTGGCGAAAATCAGAGCGACGCACATGGGGTAATTGCAAACAAACAACGACCTTTTTAACGGCTATAGAGCTAGCGCTTAGAGCTATAAGAATAGTATTCGCTTTAGCAAACGCTGTTACCACGTCTATTTTCACAATCCAATGCCGGAGCTTGGTTTTGAGAGTGGTTTGACTGTTCGGCCGTGCAAATCTTGATAGTCGATGAGCCAATGCTTTGCAGCCTGACACCTGTACAATACACGCACTAACTTTGTCAGAAAATGTAAGTTCGTGATAGTGTTTGTGTCGTGTAAACTGCACGCTGCTGTGTTTCCTATTTCGTAAAGCAAATTGCTCTAATTATCAAAAACGGCGCAATTTTAATTCTGGTAAAACCTTTTAATATAATCCGGACACTTGAATCAGCTTTCACTGTTGAAATATTATTTGAGTTAAAAAGTTACTTAAGGTTGTCAAAGTGGTGAATTCAATGCATACTTTGCAACGCTAGAAATGAGCCACCTATTGCAGCTTGCAGAAAAATTTCATAAATCACAAGTTGAACATTTTTACCTTTAAGTTCAGTTTCTGCAAATTAAACGAAGAGCACCTGCATACGTCTAATATTTCAATGAGCGACTCCAAGGCAAGTTAATATGTGTGTACAGGAGATGGTTTTATGTAAAGGAAATATTTTTCTGTGCAGAACAGTATCACATCGTGTGAAATGCAGCACTTGTCCTTTTTCACACGTTCGGTATATGCATACGACTTTAAAGGCACTGCATCCTCTTCGTGGCAGCGTACCCAAGGAGGCCTAATCCCGTCGAGCACGCGTGTCGCATCTGTAAGCGCCTTAGAAACAGCGAGCCCACCTTGCAATATTGATCGGCGAGGAAAACTTCCAGCTGAGAGCGTCGTCACAGATTTTGCATGCCGGTTCAATCCATCTGAGAGCCGAGTCAGCATTTTCCGGACAGTCCCAAAACGATGCTTAGACGACAGCACCGGTTAGTAGGGAATTAGACAGCGAAGCAAATGCGCAGGTGCATGTTTACCTCCGTCAAAGCCAAATTAGGTCATCGTGCCCCCCCCCCCCCTTTCCCAGCCGGTTAAGTGCTGACAACGCAAAGGGGATACGAGCCTTCATTTGACAGTGTTTCGTAGACCCCGTCACTTGCTTGCAACTGTTTGCTTCGACAGGCTTAGCGAGCTTAGCTGAAATGCTCCTTTAGCAACTTCCAATTGATCGTCTCTGCTAACCTTGTACAGGAAAATGCAAACCCAGGGAAAGTCTTTGCAGACTGCTCTGTTGGGGGCTTGTGATTTCCCTTCTAGTGCAGTCTTCATCTTCATCATCTTTAGTCTTAAAGTCACGAAAATTGTTCAGCTCGAAGCGAAATTCCTTTGTTTATATTTATTTTCAGCCTCTTCATTTTGTTCTAAAGTGCTTTGTGATGTAAGTACCCCTAATGTTTTGAAGTTAAAAAAGGGACATTTACGCTCCGGCTTAAAAGTTATGCCGCGATGGCTTTAATGAATTAATGCCCATATATGCGAAATTTGTCATTCTTAACTTTATAGTCATATGTCGCTGGGAGGCCTATTACCAATCCTTGCGCAATGGTGCTACGGTTATGGGATGCGCCAGGGTCCCGTGATGGCAGGTGCTGCCCCTGGTGGGCCTTGTGTGACCCAAGTTGCTCTTCCCGAGCAACCTCTCGCGATCAGCCAGGTTGGTAAGCTTGCTCACAACCAGGTGGGTAGGTTCTGAAAGCCCGACACGGTCACGTGACCTAGCTTGCCCACCTAGGTTCTTCTTCGGGGGTGGCTGCCTCAGCCACGCTACGCCGCACTATTTATCGCTCGCATTTCGTATTATGGCTCGCATCTCTTATTTTCTGCTTAACGGGGCTTTTAACGCTATCGCATTAATATTCTATGCAAGTAACTTGGACAGCAACGATTTCAGATCAGACACGTTACTCGTTCATGCAATGATTTTGTTTCGCTATCTCCAACAACACCTGAAATAATAAACACCGCCGTAGTCTCGGCTTAGACTCAAAAGAGATGTATTTTTTCATATCATTCTTCGTAACAACTATTTTGCCTAATAAGGTCAACATATAGTCATAGCCTTTAACACACAGAAAACACTTCTGAAAATAAAAAGTATGAAAAGAACTCTTTTAACTCTGCGTTTGACGCTTCATGCGCGTTGTCAGCACTGCACCACTAATCCGAACGAATTAAAACACAACAAGCAACTGGCTGTTCTTAATTTTCACGTCAGTACAGCGTGTGAAAGAGAGCTCTACAAATCTTCGAGCGTGCAAATAGTCCCCTCAGGTATGGATTCTCCAGAAAGTCATATACTTCAGTCGTGTGAAGACCCAATTAAGTGATAACTGCGAAAGTCCCCGAGAGACTGAGCTTGCTTTGTAGACAGTGTGCTGTAAGTGGAGATATATAATTTTACCCGGCCACCAATACCACAAAAAAAAAACAATCTCGGTCAGCAAGTCTTGTCTAAATGAAATTATAGTGGCAACATTGTTAAGAATGGTAGTGTGACAGTTTTCTTTTCATGGCAGTGTTTGTTTTTCATATCGGCCGCAAGAACACATTCCTTTCCCACAATAATCCTCATTTCACTCCATACAATCAAAATGCTGAACATCTGTGGGGGCCAACAATTAAGGTACAAACGAGTATTTTCAAATTTTGCACCGCGTGGGAACATCATATCATGTGTGATTAGTTTTTCTGCTTGGCATAATTCAGCATTGAAGTCTATAAGTACAGTGCTGCAATCTCCGCTTTATGTGACTTTAGATTAGCTTGTCCTCACTAACTAAATCGCCTGCGGACCCTAATTTCATAAAACGTGTAAGACAGAGTAACAAATGAAATGGAAGGGAATCAGACGTTTACGCAAGACCAAGTTGGGCTGTGGTTCTTTTTCTACTTGGTAGAGGTTGGGCAAACCTAACAGCAAAACTAGCATAGGACTCGGTTATGAGAACTGCGCAATAGGTGATGTAAAATAATGTTTTCAAAAGACGGGCGAAACTGCAAACCAGCCGGCTTTTAAAGTGAGCAGTACATACTTCTAAATTGTACTTAGGCCTCACCTCCTTCAGTCCATCAAAAAGCAAGCTTTGAAATGACTCGCTGTTTATGTGAAAAAATCGTTCCTTATTTTACAATCGATTCCCATAGTAGAAGTAAGCAACACGAGATCAAGCGCCTTCTCACGATTGCTCGCTGACATAAGCTGCGTTTATAAGTGGTTTCAAACTCGAATCCCCAAATGATATGCGATGAAAAAGGAGCACTGAGAGTTGAATGTCCCATGTAGGTCGAATGCTGGAGAGGATACTTGGAAAGGCACCTTGTGACCAAGAGAACTGAAAAAATCATCCACTGAATAGGACCTTCCCCAACGACCACCAGCGAAGGGTAGCTTTTGCCGTCGTCTTGTCAGCGTGAGCGAGCCGATCGAAACTGGCGTGTTCGGTTCGCAGGCGTTCGATTAGGTTGGACGGCCTCCTGTTCACCGTGGTACCCGGCGCTACAATGGCCATCAGTCACCGGTGTTAGCCCATTGTTTGGTCTTTTATTAGCGGAGGCAGCCCAAAATGCGAAGAACCGAGTGCTCTTTCTTATCTGCAGGGCGAACTTACTTCATATTGGCTTCTCTAGCTCCTTGAAACATGAGCATAGAACCCATACACTAGTACGCACGAACGCACGCACACACACGTAGACACTCTCACACACACACACACACACGTACACACGCACATACACGTGCGCACGCACACACACACACCCACACCCACACACACACACACAGACACGCACACACACACCCCCCCCACACACACACAGACACACACGCACACACACACACACACACACAAGCACTCCTTAGAGATGTCCGTGCAAATGGGTGTTAACACCCTTTTTTTCGTTGCTGCCTCATATAATCAGTTCACTTATGACGACCGAGGCAAGAGAAAAGGCGTGAGACATATTTAACGTCTTCAAGGAAGGAAGATGAACAAGAACTGCCAGAGCAGACAATCAAATTATGCATAAGACAACCCAAACTTTTATTCAATGCTTGCAGTACATGACAAATAGAAATGGCCAAACTCTCTCTTACGATACTACTATGGATTACACATTGTGTCCTCGCTAACTCACCAAAAATAAGAAAAGCGTGCTACTCCTCTAAGCAGACGGAGCATAATTCGCGCTAAACCTCCTTATCACGGCACCCATTTCAAAGAGAAAAGCTTCAAAAAGAAATAAACCGAAAAGGATGTCAGATGCCTTGTTCCGGCCTAGCCCCATCCATCATACATTCGACCAGCCCTTTGCCGCCCTGTTCTGTTTAGACGAATATGAGGAACCAACCTATCGAGGCTTATAGGGCAGCTTCCAATGCAAATTCCGCCGTATATAACTTCGCGGCCACTCTTTTTAGTTGCTAAACCCATTTCGCAAAGTCAGTGCCGGATCCAGTGAATGCGTTTCTATAATCAAATACACATACGAACAAAAACGTCCAAGTGCTGAGAATGAAACTCGTTCTGCGATTAATCGGATTAGATTAACTGCATGAAGGTGCCGCGTGATTTATATATTCGCGAGCGCATTCGATCATAATAATGCTGAGCACGCAGATATGTCAGCATGAATGAAGAAACGAAGGACATCTAGTTGCTCAAGAAGCTACAAGCATGCGGTTTTAAAAGCTCTGTTCTCGTATTCTTTGTGCGCTAATATAAATGTAATAATGTCGAATCGAGTAGTTGAGGCCTGGGAGTGCGTTGCATTAAAAATGGTAGCGTGGTCTTGTTAATGACGTAAACATGACGGATGTGTGTCTTGAAGTGGGAAGCCTGATTGGAAACGGGGCTGGTGATACGCCGTAACAAGGCTGACGTGACTTTGTTATAAGCAAAAATAGCGCAAAAGATAGCACACATTTAGCTTTTCTTCTTGACAAATCTCCCCTACAATGGCGCTAAGACAATATTTGAAAGTCAGACGTTACGAAGGACAAGTCTTCGCTGCAACGGTGGAGCAAGGTTTCTAACGCTCCATTCCGTTTACCTTTCGTTTCGTCCTAATATCAGTCTTGAATTAAGCAATAGCAGGTTGGAAAGAAAATGACTAAATACACAACCGGTTTGGTCAGGGCAACTCAGCATCCAGTACGACTTCGGACGGGACCTGGGGTGCCTATGCTTCCCTCAAACACCGCTAAGTCTGTAGGTTGACGCTGGGTTAGCGCTGATAAATCTCTCCATCCAAATAAAACGCACAATCGTGCTTTGCCATTCCTCGACGTAAGGCCGTTTTACCAGTGTAACAACGTGGTGGGACACGTTAAAGCATACATGCGGCGTAAATGCACTTTTCTTCTACGACCAGCACAGGTGTTTTCCCTCGGCCTAGGTCATGTACCCAGTACAGCGGCCAATGCATAGAATCAGAGGAAATGGAAAATAAATCCACGGTTTGAGAATACGCTATAACTTGCACGCTCATTGGGGTGGGGGGGGGGGGGGGGGGGGATAAAGAAAACTGCGCAGCTTTTTGTTCAGAATTAACTTGAGCTCGAAAGTTCTAGAGAAGGCTAAAAAATGAATGCCAATAGCTCTTCTGATTCGTGCGACTTTTTGATTTTGTTATACTTGTTTTATTTAATACTGCTGCCACTTCTGCTTTCTGTTTTTTTTTACTGGCTCGTAAGAAGCAGAGCGTTGATTGACGGAAATTTTCTAACCTTCGACATGGGGCAGTATTAATTTGCACATTATTGCTGCCGATATTGCGCCGGCACTAAATGCAACATTCTGCGCGCTTCAATACTCCACTCGATTTTTTTATTCTCTGGAAGTCTTGTCAGTCCCGAAAATACGATAAAATTGTAGCCGTGTTCCTCTTGCTTCTGGAAATGTATCAACGGTTTATTAACGCTTTATTTATTTCATCGGCCGCTCTGTTAACAGATTTAAATCCTTTATGCTTTCTTTGTACGCTCTCTTTACTTCATTGCCACTCTGTTGCCAATATTTTGATGTATGAGATTCAGGAACCTTTTTTTACAGTCATAAATTTACGAGAATCACTTTGTATTCGCACCGTACTTTTTCTTTGTGTGCTTGAGACGTCCTACAATTCAATGAACAAAAGTTTGCGGGATGGAGATTTGCGGAAAAAAAAAATTATTTCTGCGCTGTCGCACTAGACAGGCAGATTGTATTTTGGCAGCAGACGGAGTACGTCTTATCCTCTCTTCATGTCTTCTCACCTCTTTCATTTCGTTTCTTCATTCTGCATGCTATCCTTTAATTCCACTGCCCCAGCTCAGGTGCTTCAGTATCGATGGTAGATGTCGGGGCTAGCAAAAATCTTTTCCTTCCTTTTTAATATTATTTTAATAAAAACCACTTGCTTACAGCAGATGGAGTACGCACTTCTCATGTTCGTATGCATGTCAGTGATATGCTGCGCCTGAACTCGCCGCAATAAATTTTGTTCCGCGAATCCGCATCCCGAAAACCTTTGTCCATGACTGTACTCTTGGCTGAACTACTGCTTCCAGAACATGGGAAGTGTATGACAACGGACAATAAAAGACATTTACAAAAGACGTTTACAGTGATGCGGATGAAAATCTTTCCTCTGTGGCCAGGAACGACTCAGTAAATAGCTTCGAATTACAGCTGCCGTCACTAAATTACGCGCTTCTATGTTCTCTGAACATACCACGGTATGGTCTCTGAAATGCATTGTATTTCTGCAGCGGCTCAGAAGCAGCACAAATAGCTTCATCGCGCAAAAACTGTGGCCGCCACAAACATTCTCCTTGCTCAGGGGGATAATCACGTGACTTCGATTGCAGCCCCGGAAGACGAAGTAAAGTATTGGTTTGTTGTCACATCACACTCAGTATATTTTCATTTGTTTGTCGTTACGTTCTTCTAAATTTTCTACCCATGTCCACTGAGTGTATTAGTCCTTCATGGTATTTGCCTTTTGGGCCTTTGGTCTGCTATTCAACTATTTTATCATTTGGAGCTATAAGCCTTCTTTACATGAAATTATTAAAAATAAGCATAATTCACACCTTGCCGTCGAAATGAATCAATTTAGAACGCTTCGGCTGTCTTACCAATCGCATTCAGCGCTTCTCCAGGTATTCTATATCAGCTCCGTAAGGCGATGACCAGGAGACTTTTAAGAGCGGTTATGAATTACACGCACACCCAACGCGAGTCAGATACTGTCTATCAGCTTAGCATGCCCCTAGCGTTCATAGACAAGTTTCGAGAAATGCAAGTTGTGGTTTTTCATGGTTTCCATACCATGGCATCTATACCATACCACGGCACCAAATACGTGGACATTGCTGCTAGGATAGAATATGATTTCTTCATCGCTGCTCTATCACTGCTGAGCAGAGAGCGCATCAGCAGTCGAGAAAAGCTTGTCGTTGTGTAAATGCACACTTTGTTATCAGTGACTGTGCACTCATTATCGCGGCCACTGCCACGATTACAAGGACGGTGCCAGCAACTCCCTTTTCCTGTCTGTAAAACAAAGCACGCCGGCATGACTTACAGCCGCTTTCCGAAATGCGCCGTACATGGCTATAACGACGTTTTTAACCCGGCCGGCTTTCCAAAGAGGACGCCACTAACACCACTGACAACACCCCTTCGTAATATTGTTTACCACTTAGATCACAATGAATATCTTCTCCTCCCGAGCGGGTAGATTTTTTTTCTTGCTTATTGCCCTTGACGCCTTAAGGCTAACGAATATTCGCCTAATAAAAGCAAAGCCCTCGTTCAAGACGTTGTAGGCTGCTAAGACCGGCAGAAAAATCTTTTTGCTGACAATGTAGCAAGTGTGGCCTTTGTGATATCTGTTAGAGAGCCTTTATGAAACAAGTGTGAGGATAATAATAATAATAATAATAATAATAATAATAATAATAATAATAATAATAATAATAATAATAATAATAATAATAATTGGTTTTTGTGGAAAGGAAATGGCGCAGTATCTGTCTGATATATCCTTGGACACCTGAACCGCGCCGTAAGGCAAGGGATAAAGGAGGGAGTGAAAGAAGAAAGAAAGAAAGAAAGAAAGAAAGAAAGAAAGAAAGAAAGAAAGAAAGAAAGAAAGAAAGAAAGAAAGAAAGGAAGAAAGAAAGAAAGAAAGAGGTGCCGTAGTGGAGGGCTCCGGAATAATTTCGGCCGCCTGGGGATCTTTAACGTGCACTGACATCGCACAGCACACGAGCGCCTTAGTGCACGTTAAAGATCCCAAGGTGGTCGAAATTATTCCGGAGCCCTCCACTACGGCACCTCTTTCTTTTCTTCTTTCACTCCCTCCTTTATCCCTTTCCTTACGGTGCGGTTCAGGTGTCTAATGATATATGAGGATGGCAAAAGCACTTTTTCACTCACGTAACTCTCCCGCGAAAAGAATGCCGAGGCGTCGCTTCTACGTCCGAGGTCCCGCGCCTTTCCTTCCCGCTGTGGTGCGCTGGCAGTTCTTGCTCCAATAAATCTAATAATTGGTTTTTGGGGAAAGGAAATGGCGCAGTATCTGTCTCATACATCGTTGGACACCTGAACCGCGCCGTAAGGGAAGGGATAAAGGAGGGAGTGAAAGAGGAAAGGAAGAATGAGGTGCCGTAGTGGAGGGCTCCGGAATAATTTCGACCACCTGGGGATCTTTAACGTGCACTGACATCGCACAGCACACGGGCGCCTTAGCGTTTTTCCTCCATAAAAACGCAGCCGCCGCGGTCGGGTTCGAACCCGGGAACTCCGGATCAGTAGTCGAGCGCCCTAACCACTGAGCCACCGCGGCGGGTCCAATAAATCTACAAATGCGCAGTGCAGCGTGCTGATGAAAGCACACTTACATCAGGTGAAGCTGCAACTTAGTGTCAGCTTGCTAGCATGGCTGAAGGAACATCTTAAAGATGTTATGTACACGAACCATTATGTTATCAAGAATGATTCTTTGCCTCCAAATCATTTTCTTTTGTAAACTTCTCGTTACTGCGCTGAAGAATATTAGCAACTGCGTATTCATCGAAAAGACGCTGCTACTGTATCGGTGCTGAGGAGGTAACCGCAGTGCACTGCTCCTGCCCGGTCAGAACATAATCAAGTTCGGAGCATGTCCGAACAACGGTGCGAGATGTATAAGGAATCGTTGCTGTAACAGGCTCTGCGGGCGAGTGCTTCTCGAAAGGCGTGCTAGATGCCCAGGATTCAACATAATCGCATTTACGAACATATAAGAGCTGATATCAATATCATCAGTCACCGCCTATCAGAAGTTAACTATTAGGATTTAGTAAACCTCCTGGCTAGGTAAAATAATTCTGGAATTTTCTGACACCCGCCATAAATCATATTAGTGCTAAATCATTCTCTGTATTCGGCCGCCGCGGTGGCTCAGTGCTTGAGGCGTTCGGTTGCTGACCCCAAAGACGCTGGTACGATCACTGCCGCGGCGGTCGCATTTCGATAGAGGCAATACTCTAGAGGCCCGTATACTGTGCGATGTCAGCGCACGTTAAAGAACCCCAGGTGGTTCGAATTTCCGCAGCCCTTCACTACGGCATCCCCTACAGCCTGAGTCGCTTTGGGACCTTAAACCCCCGTAAACCATAGACCATTTTCTGTATTCATGACAGCATCTATTTATGTAACTTCGATGACGAACAGTGCGTAGGAGCAGGGTCTTGACCCGGGCGATAACTTTGCATAACAAAAGGTTTCAGCTCATCAAACACGGTGCCGTACCATCTGCCTCCCACTCAAATGTTACCGGCCTCAAAGGCAACCTTTCGAAGCCTCCTATCGCCTGGAGAGCTTTCTCGTCTCCAAAACGTCTGACGACTTGAAATTGGAACACGAAACGTTTTACATACAGCGTAGGCGCAGCTTCGGTACGAAATCTGCTGAGCAAATGATTACGCCGGATACGTTCTCCACGTCCTGTTCGATCATGCATAATTCATTGCAATTTCATGCTAAGTACGCAGGCAGCAAGTGTTGAAAGTAAATGTTATATGTACTGCTCCTTAAACTTTCTCCCTTTTCAGTTTTCGAACTCTGTCAGTGCTGGAACATTTGTGAGGAGACCGGTAAAACTTGCATCAAAAAGTCGCGACTTTTCAGAAATGACACTTAAGACAGTGACCGCCACAGTATTTGTTTAATTTTGTTGTAAAAAAAAAACAGTGCAGCTTTAAACTTCCAGACCTGATGGAACCGAGGTATTCGAGTGCACGCATTAGCTTCCAAATATTTACTGCCTTTCCAAATACAATAAAACCTTGCAAAAAAGTGTCTTTCTTCTTTTAATGGCAGTGGCCATCTCGTGTCACTATTATTATCAATAATTGGCCTCAACATTAGCGTTGAGACCGTTTCGAACTCATTCTTCCAAAACACGACGATTTTAGAAAGCCTCATTAAAACAATAATTTACTTGTCCCTTTTTGCACACATGCAGATCCAGGCTTACGAAATGGGGTGCAACATTGCAATGACCATAATGCTCTCGAAAACGTAATGATACATATAGCCTGGCAGTGGGAAAGACATGGAATAGAAAAGGTAAATATAACCGCAGCTTTCTTTGCAGGCCAACGCCTTTCCTCACCCATCGAGCCTTGCTCTTTCCTTACAGTTTCTGGAACTGACGGCCGTGAGCAGCCACCTGTCAGAGCCGACGGGCATGGGCCCCCAAGAAGGGGGTTGTGTTTCTTGAGCGGCTGCATGTGGTGGTGGTGAAAAACATTTATAAGCAATAAATTTTTTACAGAAAGGTGATTGGGGTAGGACCCTATTGGCCCTTTCCCCTCACAGTACTAGGTGGAGCCCCTATTCCGGGGCCCCATTGGCAAGCAACGCCGCCCGCGTCCGTTGAACCAAGGCCTTTTGGCTCTTCAGGTCTTGACAGCCGAGCAGGGCCGCCTCCCAGTCCTCTCTGGTGGGGTTGGGGTTGGGGGGGATAGATGGGTTAGATTGACACGCCCAAACCATGTGGAAGGTGTCAGACACCTCCCCACAGAACTGGCACGTGCCATCAAAGGATGTATTGAAGTGTTTAAGCACCGCCGGGCACAGTACAGTGTTAGTGAGAATTTTGATGAGGAGGCGCTCGTCAGCGCGATCCAGACCCTTACAAGGGGCCGGGTAGCGCCGGTGCTCCTCCTTGTAGTAATCGGTGATTTGTTTGAATGTAATGGCCAGATTGTCTGATTGGGAGTACCCTTCCAAGGACAGGGAGATAGCCCGGGGAGAGAGTGCGCGGGCGGCCTGATCGGCCTGTTCGTTTCCCTGGAGGCCCTGGTGACCGGGGGCCCAAATCAGGTTGCGTGGAGTTGGATCTTCAGATCGACAGCGATATTCCAGTATGCGCCAGGCAAGCGGGGGAGCCCAGCCCAACTCGTAGTTCCGACAGGCCCCTCGCGAGTCGGTGATGATGTGTTTTGACTTGGGATTCGTGAGAGCCAGAGCAATGGCAATCTCCTCCGCGTGTGTTGCGCTGTAGGCTTTGAAAGTGAGCCCGTTAACTGTGTTTGTGTTGTGTACGACTGCGGCCGTGTACCACCCCCCGTGGTGTGGGCCGGCAACGTCTACGTAATACACATGTTCTTGGTTACCATAGTATCGCGCCAACGCTTCCGCGCGCGCCTGGCGACGACCGCTATGGTCTTCACTGGACATGTTGCGGGGAAGGGGTCGGACCCGGAGGGCGCGTCTCCAGGGTTCTGGCACTCTCTCCCTTTCCTCAATGTGGTAGTCGTGTTTGATGTGTAGCCGGTCCAAGAGGCGGCGACCGGACGTGGTCTGTGCAAGACGCGTGTATTGGTTGCATAAGTGGGCCTCTCGAAGCTCCCGAAATGTGTTCACCACGCCCAAGGCCAGAAGCCTCTGGTTGGACGTGGCGATCGGAAGATCGAGAGCCCGCTTGATGACTTTCCGCAGGATGACCTCCAGTTGGTCATCATCATGTTTGCGCAGGTGCAAGTAGGGAGTTGAGTAGAGGATTCTACTCGTTACGAAAGCATGGGCAAGCTGCATGTGAGCAGATCGCGAGAGCACGTTACTGGCATCCCATGCCGCCTCAGGTTTCCCACGTCGCTCCGCTTCCCATCTCCCCTTTGCTTTCCTTTATATCAACTTTCTCTTTTCGCAGAAGACCGACATTCTGCAAGGACAAACAAAACATTTTTTTTGTTGCTACTTCCTTTGGCTGTCATATTTCCAGCATATGATTTTTCCACACCTTTTTAAAAGCATTTCTTCTCACTCGTGAGGCTCAGCGCCTATATTTAAATCTCGAGTGCATCTTCCGGCTGGTTTTATAAGGCTCCATATCGCACAGGAATTTTAGCTTTGAATGCCACCTTGGAGGCGAAAAAAAACTCGGAGCTCCCACAAGGTCAGAACTGTGAGCATGTGAGCTGCGGCTTTCCTTATATTGCGGGCCTTCCTAAATATAATAAACAGAAAATTGTAAAGAAGTCTCGAGAACTTTTAGAGAAAAGAGAAACACGCGCTGTTTGAAACGTTGCCATTCTGGGCTAGGAGGGGTCGCCACCACCACATGTCTTTTCTAAGTCTTTTCCTAATGTTCATCCCGCATGCGAACACAACCCTCAAACTATAATATAGGCGATTCTCACAAGGCGCCTTTAAATGAGGCGCGTAGGTTTTCCACATACACGTTCACATGAAGACGAATACAAAGTGGTAATGCGCTTCCAAATCACAAAGGGTAACAAATACGTTGATACAAATGGTCGCCCAGCCGCCAAGCCGCGTTATACGCACTCAGTGCGTCCGATGCATGTGCGAATTCTTATTCTCCATCGATCTGTCAGCGGCACGTGGTCAGCCGGATGGCGCAGCTGTGACCAGCGATGAGGGACAAAGCAATTTCGATTTTCCGGTCTGTCTGCAAGGGCGTGCGCAGAAGCATAAATTGTTTTCGATCCGTCTGCTTGACCTGTTAATGCCGTTAACTTGTATTTACAGCTCCTATAGAATTAAACTAATTCGCTTCTTCCATGCGTCGTTATCGCAGTTTGGGCAGGACAGTTTTGAGGTAAATGCAAAGTTGGAACTTTGAACCGTTATGTCTCGTGAATATGTTTCCAGGAATGATACTAAGAGGATTTTTATGTTCTTTTTGTGAACACTTTTTTCTACTTAAGCACATGCCGAAGGTCCTGAGAATTTCGAAAAAATAAACAATAACTAGGACCCCTGACTTCGCTCAACTAGTGTTATTACCAATGGTCCCTGCAGCTATAACGTCAGCTATTCAGTGTTCAGCGCAGAAAAAATAAAATTCCGGGACCTAGTCAGAATTGGATTGGAGCGCGAAAGGAGGACGGAAGAAAAAAGGCATGTTCAAAAGGTATGAATTTTAATTGAATAATTGCAAACTAATAAACACATTGCTGCACTTCAGAAAGTTTCTGCTACTTCATTATAATTGGACACTACTTAATGATAGGCCCCTAACTATCTCGTTCAATTAATTAAATTATTACGTTGATCATTATGTTAACTCAGATTAGATGTTCATAGCAAGGCAAAAATTGAAACGATTCGAAGAACCTACTAATGCGTACTAAAACGCCAAATATGAGACTTTATATATGAGCTTCAAGGCTAACTGTAATTTATCTAACAACTTTCCAAACAGTCGAGCATAGATAGGTCGTCTGTCCGTGTGCAATATCTGACGAGAACCTAAGAAATAGCAGGGTGTGTTGCGGGGCGAGTTGGTTTGACATTGTGAACACTGAGGGCTGGCAGACGACTGACGAAAGGAGGACGAGACACCACCCTTTCACTTCATTCTCATTATGCATGTCTTCACGCAGCTTTCCGAGATTTTAATGTCTTTTTGCGTCTTTGCCTTTTGCTTTTTATTGTTTTTATCTCTTTATCCCTGTCATCGCCGGCCGCGCAGGACTGCCGGTGTGTGTAGATATTTCTTTTTTTGCCAAGAGTTGTTATTGCGTCCCTTCTCCCGCCCCCTCTCCCCTTCGCTGCCACGTCTTGATTTCGGTGTGAATGGGGGTGTGCCTGATGTTTGGCCAACCGGAGTGGGTCGGACACCGTTGTGCCTTTTGTGTCTGCATGGTGTGGATTCAAAAATGCGCCTGCGAGCTTTCCTGCTTTTTTGTTTGTTTGTTTTGTTTGTTTTTTGGTTTGAATTGCTCATGCACCCTGTAATCACTGCTAATCTTGGGTCATTGTATAAAAACATGCGGATGGCCTTCCTTTGGTATAAAAGTGGTTAGTTCAGCGCACTGGGTGTGTCTCGTCCTCTTTTCGTCTGTCGTCTGCCAGCGCTTCAGTGTTCACTAAGAAATAGAGAAATACACTTGAGACGTTTAAGCGTATGACTGAAAGCTCATGCGAAAAGCTCAGCGAGCAGTGCGGAAAAAGAAAACCTCGTGGCTTTGTGACTCCGAACACCCTAGTCTTTATTTTGGTTTCAATTACTGCCGGCGTATTTAGGGTTCGTGTGTGTACCTGATCTTTATTGGGGCCTACTAAGCACATCATCCTTATATGGTGTTTCATAACGAAGTGAAGAGTACTCGCAACTAATAGAAGAATTTTGTAAAGCCATTCACGCTTAACTAGGACGTATGGTAGGGCCTCGCTGACAAGAAACAAAATAAATGAAGCTCTTAGAGCCTCCTTTCGAAGAAATAAGTGACAGTTGCAGTTGTCCCTCACTCCATCTCATGTCGTCGTGAGTTGATTCACATCATGACATGCCCATGGATCAAGGACAGCGGGTTAATGTTCTCGTTTAAGGCCTTTCCACTTTTCACGTGTCCCTTTTGCAGCGGCAGCAGTTTCTTTAACAAAAAGGCGGACGTGCTACTTATTCACTGTATCATAATACGACTTCAACGCCGCCTACCTGGAAGGAGGTAACAAGTATTTATCACTTTCGTTACCAAACTAAGGTTTTCATAGTCTTTCAACGAAATGCTGTAATCCTGAACTCTGTACTAATGCAGCCGATAAATTTATTCCCTTCATAGCGCCAGAAAAGAAAGGAAAAGCATAAAACGAATTTTCGTTATGAACATATTTGAACAGCGCAATAAAACAACGGAACACAACGAAGAATGGACGCCACATATGAATCAGTACCAACTCGCCAAGTTCGCAGCCTTAATGACCATTATGAACAGGAGCAAAGGCGGCGCGAAGGACCTCTTAACAATCTCCGTAAAAAATTTGGTTAAAAAGAGCGAATACAAAATAGGAAGGATTGGGGAGAGCTTCACTGCATCGCTATATATCGAATCAAAATATCTGAACTTTTTCTCCGCATAGTTAGCTCGGGACAGGTCGTTGTTAGTGAAAAGTAATCGGCTCTTTCCATCAGAGGAATTTGTCAGTAATGAGTTTCCGCATTCGCGCCGAGAAAACGATCATTAGCTCTTTTCCAGAACATCTGACCGGTCACGATGACATACACAAATAGAAAAAAGCTCATGAAGAACACACTTCTTTCAAAGCTTTTCCTGCTTCATTGCCACTGCAAATGGGCCTCACAGCGTGATAAGTTTCTGAGTGGTTAGGCTGATTGAGCAGTTCTTTTCGATCGTTTGAAAATCCAAGTGCTGAAGCAAGCGCATAAGCACGTAATTACATTTGTGCGCCTACTTCGCCACCTGTCTGGAGAAGGGTCGTTAAAGTGTTTCTTGAAGAGGGTCCTGAGACCAAACGTACAAACAGTCGAACCAGAAATCTACGTCAAAGCGAAAATTGCTGCTGCCATTAATCCTGCAAAACTCAAAATTTTTACTTCGGCAAAATTGATGAGCGAGATAGCCTGCAAGCACTACGAAATAGTAATCATTATTGGGCTTGTGCCTGGCCATCGTTATTCATCTGTTTAATCCGACAAGAGGATAAAGTCGAGTTGAGGGAGGATTAATCGCCAATTACTCCAGATTTACTCCATATTTTTTCGCACTATCACACTAAGTTCTCTAGTCCTATGTAGCCGACATAACTGGTGGTCCGAGCCCGTGAGCGTTCTTTTCTACCGGTATAACCTCTGTAATATCTGGCATATGCGGTTTAAGCCTGGAACTTTTATCTTTCCTGATTATTTAGACCGAATCGCCGTTTTGTTAACGTACAATGGCGTCGAATTGCATGCTGACATCGTTGCGTTTCGCCCTCACCGTGGTTCGGCTTCCGCTGGCGCGATTCGATCTCACGACCTCGTCGCCAGCAGCTCAATGTTTCAGCTGGTGTGCGATGCGGCACCGTGGCTCCGCGGCACAGAAACGCACTGCATACAATCGTTTCTTCCCCAAGACAGCAATATTCCCAAGACAGCAATATTCGACTCCATTATAAATCAGTGTTTTTCTTGGAAGAATCCTTTATTTTTTGAATTCTGAATTCTGTGTATGGTACTGAGTTGTCTCACTATAATTATTTTGCATTTGCTGCAGGGATCCAAGTCTAGCCGAGAAGGGTAAGAGCC
This sequence comes from Amblyomma americanum, assembly GCF_052857255.1. Lineage (NCBI taxonomy): Eukaryota > Metazoa > Arthropoda > Arachnida > Ixodida > Ixodidae > Amblyomma > Amblyomma americanum. Next base: position 19,077,128 of record NC_135506.1, on the reverse strand, counting down.
GACATTATTCGCGTGTATTTTCTACTAGCCTTTTGAATAAATCTGTTTTGATTGATTGATCCATTGATTGATTGATTGATTGATTGATTGATTCATTGATTGATTGATTCATTGATTGGACGAATCTAACATTTCCTTCCCTTCGCGTGCGCTCGCCTACAGTCTCCGGCTCCTTGCAACTTCCATGAGCGGCGTTCAGGGATCCCTCTCCTAGCGTTCAGTTTATTTGCTGTCTGGCAAAGTTGAGCAACGATGACAGAATCGATCTCCTCCTCCTTCTCCTACTTTCGCCATTCAGTTCCCTGGAAGAGGTCTATAAGCCGCTGGAGAATCACGCCCGCGCAGGCACCACACACAGACTGCTCTCTTCTGGAGCGCCTTTCATTACTCGAATATTGCGCAACTTAGCAGCGCGAAATGCAAACAAACCGCAACGAAACACCATCACCGAGCCTCGTTGTAGTTATTTGTCCTTGTCGCAACGCCTGATATTCATGTGCATTTTATTTTTGCTTAGCTCTCTATCAAATCCGTTTTTTTATTGTATTTCTGCTTGATTCACCTTGATACAATGTTTCAATTCGTATTTACCTCTCTCTATATGCCTGCATTCAGGTCTTTTCGACGGCAAAACCTGAACACTAATTTTTCACTGCTTTTAACAATGCGTTTAACGTGCATGCGCCCAGAGCTTACAACATTCGTTGCACGAAGTTGCATTGCTTGGCAATTTTATTCTAAGCACGCACGTCAAGTCACGAATCCTTTGATTCTTTCTGATTATCTTTTGTTCTTGGTGCATAATTTTCTTGGTGGCTATTGTTATACAGAAATAAGGTATCGATCAGGGAATAACACTTTGCACTTGAAAAAAATGATAAAAAAGTAACAAGGATTTGTTTTTTTGCTCTCAGTACTGAGGACAAAAGCTAGTATTTTCAACGAACACAAAAGCACTCGTTTCAAATTCAGCTCAATTCTAGGCCTCATGCATATCCTCGGAAGGCAAACATGAATCTTGCTGACCCGTGCAATTATGGTCTGAACATCACGTGTTCTGACAAACGTAATATCTCGCAAGATGAAACGAAACCAACTCCACACAGAACATTGCTATATATCAACTGCAGGCTCGTTCTCCACAATAATCACTTGGCGCGGGAAGAAGGAACCACAACCATAACTTTCATGAAAGCACCTAATTTTTAGTTGCGCACTGACCTGACCCGCAACCTGCAAATTCTGTGGTGAGTTATCTGTCTCCTCAGGTATCTCATAAAGTTCCCTCGAGCAAAAAGAATATTGTGAATCTAACCCACTGTTCGCCTAGATTACCTCTCTGCTCAAATGAATGCATGCTATTCATTTCAATGACCTCTCGCGAACACAAGAAACAAGAGAGGGACGATTTTCACTAATGGTGGCTTTAATCATTGTTTTTGTTACGTTGTTTAAGCACCCACGAGACAGCAGTTATGACGTAGCGTGCACGAGTCTTTTTTTTTTAATCCTGGCTTGTTACAGGCTTCTCTGTGCAAGTATTTGCCTTTTATTTCATTTACCGTCCCGTAGCGTAAAGGCCGTTTCACATGATGCGATTGTTGCCGCAGCGCAGTGCGATTTCTGAGGCTGTGCGACAGAAATGAGTGTCGTTCTCGTCGCAGGGCCACTGCGACAGACTTTCAACAAGTTGGTCGCACTGTCGCAGCGTCGGTGCGGTCGCAGCGATGGCCACAGTAGTCAGCCAATAGGAGTTCAGCGACATGAGAGGAAAATCTCGAAAACGTCTTATTGAGCTTAAGAATACATCACGGCTCAATATTATTACTCATGATTACGAAATCAACGCCTGCCACGATGTTTGACATTTATTGCAGCCGAAGAATTTTCGTCCACTGAAAGGCCGCACCGACGCTAGGGTGCCGACGGCACCGACAGAAATCGTTGGCATGTGAAACGGCGGCTGCGATTACCGTTGCAACGGCAGTGCGACAGGGCCGTAATTTTTCGTTCCCGTCGCACCATGTGAAACAGGCTTAACGCGCAGATGACGGAAGTCCGGAGGATGCAAGGAACCAGGAGGCTGTTGTTGGCACAAGCATATTTATGGAAAGTTTATATACACCACGAGCTAATGAGACACATAAAAATAAAGAGAAAAAACTTGACACTACAAGCGCGGGTGAGCGAGGAAAAGGGCACATACGAACGCGTGCTCTAACGCCGCAGATAACGCATCGGAAAGATACACATTCCGCGCGTTGCAAAAGGGTAAAATGCTGCAACATTTTCAACCCGTCTCTCATTGGTAATCTCCTTACGATATTGTGAATTCGTAAGGAGATAAAGTTTCCCTTTTACGGTTTCTTTCTTATAACTTATTTACTTCCTCCTTGTAAGCCACCGCGGTGGCTGAGTGGTTATGGCGCTCGCTGCTGGCACGAAAGACGCCGGTTCGATCCCGGCCGCGGCGGTCGAATTTCGATGGAGGCGAAATTGTAGAGGCCCGTGTGCTGCGCAATGTCAGTGCACGTTAAAGAACCCCAGGTGGGCGAAATTTCCGGAGCCCTTCACTACGGCGTCCCTCATAGCCTCAGCCGCTTTGGGACGTTAAACACCCCTAAACCAAACCAAACTAACACTGTTCTTTTTAACATCGCAATGATAGCAAGCTATCGTAACAACTACATGAGCAAGTGCCCTTTTCTTAAGGTTCTATGACATGCATGCCAGATGAGAGGAAGGCGCGTACTGCGGAGTACGGATGCTGTCGCAGCCGGCGTCATCGCTTCGGTGCACGTGGTTGTGGCGGCCTGCGTAAGCGTCCAGGACCTGCGTGCCATGTGAAGGCAGCAGTAGCACCGTCGGCTCGGGTCGGTTTTACCAGCTTCAGCGCGCCGCGATACCAACGCCCATACGGGCTCCTCAAAGGCGTCGATTAGAATCCCACTGGTACCTAAACCTTCCACATGTGCTTCATTTTCCAGAGTTTTTCAGTGGTGACGCTGAAGGGACTGAAAAAAATCTGCTGGCAAAGAGAGGCGAAAATGTGGCTGTTAAATTCGTTCCTGCGTTGAACAAAGGGCTAAAATTAGCAGGACGCTCTTTCATACCAATGGCACTTTCTTGGAACAGTTTTAGGAGATTTAGTGTTTGGCTGAAAAGCATGAAACCACCAGCTTATTACCCGTGTTACACAGGCGTTTTCAATGGCAGTTCAGTTGACTCTCAGTTGGACTGAACGGCAGCCAGCGGTGTGACACGGCAATGCTACCTGCCGTTGAAATCTCAACGGCAGTTGATTTCGAATGAGATCGGGGATACCAGTTCAACGGTCAACTGACAAGATGGCGACCTACGAACCGAGAAACTTGCCCCCTAGTGGATTTTCTTGGCTCAGTGTGCTTCGGCACGCGCCAATTTCTACCCCAAAGCGAAAAAAATACACAAAAATAATTGTCACTATAGGAAAGAATAAATACACTACGATCATTTACAAGGAGAAAAAAATGCATACACTGCTTTCTTCTTATTTTCAGTTCGCTCTAGGCGTGAGGTCATGTGCTTAGAGTGCTAACTGAACTGAACGCGAAGTGCTCGTGTGACAACTGGCGATTCCAGTTGAGTTCGACGGCAGTTGAAATCCTTACCTGGCGGTTAACAGAACAGCTGTTGAAAACGCCCGTGAAACACAGGTATAAGTCCATCAGTAAAGAGCACAGGCAAACAATCTTGGAGAAGCGGGGATGTTCCCGACGTTAACCGAATTTTCCTTCAGTTAAACCTGAAATTTCCCATTTCAAGGCATTTTTCCTTGCTATGGCCAGAACACTCCGCCAACAAAGAAAGTTTGAGACAAATTAGGCTGACAAATATTTATGAAAGAATACAAAAATATTTTTCCCCATTTTGTTCATCAACTTATCTTAAAAGGGAAAATTTCCTTGAATGAACCAGCAACATCAATAAGCGATGCCTTACAACGGTTACACTTTTCAACCAAATTTTCTTTCGTCCGACTTAAGGAAGTGAGATAGGATTATCATGATTCACGACGTTTTTGGCGCGAAGATTTTCGGGGCTCGAAAAACAGCAGTCGCGGCGTAAATATACAATATCCCTAAGTTCTTCTGAGTTACTTCATGCATGCATACTTTTAGAGTACATAGAGGAACTGTGTAAGTGAGCTGTCCAGTTCAGATAAGAAATAAACTCAAGAATTCATCAGACTTATGACCACAATAAAATCAGCATTTTTCTGTTTTATTTTCCTAACTTCTACTGAGCATTATCCATCAACTGTCTGGCGAAAGGTAGTGCACCCTTTCACCGCGGTGAATAAGTCATTCGGAAACAGTCCCGCGACTTCCCTGGTATGACTTGCACGTGGGCGTCGGTGTTCCTTCCGTCTTCCATTAGGATACAGCAAATGGATATCTCTGGGATGGCTTCTGCAATCCTTCTTTTCGGCATGACGAAACTATTTTTGGATTCAGTAATGAATGTGGGTGCAAAGTAAAGCAACCTTGTCAGTAAGAACACAGAATAAAAAAAAAAACTTCAGGGGACACTTACGCTTCGCCCTAAGGGCAAAGCGTAATAGCTTTATTGAGTCTCTTAAGCGGCCTTGGGCCCTCCTTGCGTATCATTTCCCAGACCCGACACTGTTCTTTCATTCAATATAGCATAACGCTTAAGCTACCCCTAAGAGTACAATGAGGTAGCCTTAAAGATCCCTCCCGCACAAATACTTATTATCTGTCGCCTAGGTTCCGCGTACATGGACATATATGCGGAACTGGTTATTCTCTACTTTACGTTCATAGATTGCTGGAAGCCCTCATACCACTCCTGGTGGAGTGGTGCCGCATTTAAGCGATGTGCCATCGCCCCGTCCGCTGGCTATTTCAAACACAGCCCCCAGTGAGCCATCCGAAACCCACGTTACTCATCCTACGCAATATCTCACGACCAACTATTAAATTAACTGCCACCTGCAACGAGAGGCGGTTTGCTCACAAGCCGGTAAGAAGATTGCCATATGCAACGGTGGGCAGGTTGTGATGATGTCATAAGGTCACATGAGGTAGGTGGCAAATGGGCCACCAGCTCTTACCAGCATGCCAACGCTGACATCAGGTTTTGCACTGAGCGGTACCCTAAAAGCAGTCACGTTAATATTTGATCACTGATTTTTCAAAGAGCTGCTTATTCTTGGCGTTATGTCTGCGACGCTGAAGTCTGAAGTTTTGTAAACAGTGTCGTAATTCTAAATTAATTTCTTTTGGTTGATTTCCGTCTCTCTTTTAAAAAAAATTTCTAGTAGCAGTTCCTGCTCTGCATCATGGAACTTGTTTTGCAATGACAAGCTCAAAAGTTGAGGATCACCTCCTTGCGGACATCGGATTCGTACTGCTTGTAAATGCAGCGGACTGCAGAAATGCGGCGTAATTCTAATATATAGGAGCTCGAATAAGTCATACTTGAACGGTCGTAGTCAAGACATGTTATTTAAGAGTCTCGTCGTCCCAAAACAAGGAGCTCATTGATCATTGATAGTGACGACTATGACGAGATAAAAGCAGGGATGATACTCTTCAATAAGAATGAAGGCTAGTGCGAAGTTAATTTCCCCTGCCAAATTTTCGTAATAATCGCCAAGGTCTACTTCTCTGCTTCGACAATCATGTTATAATTTTTTTTATTCCCTCTAGAACACAAGTACTTACAAATGGGTACTTCCCGGTCCACGTATTAATCGACATTCTTTCCTGCGAACCAAAAAGAGCAGAAAACTAACTCTGAGCAGAAAATGCAAAGAAAACCACAAAATGCACATCATTACGCCCCCGCACATTGACAAACCAATGAATTCGTTCAAGCCAAGAGGAAGTCACCAAGTGGAATTCAAAATTAGCAGCCTGTTAATTACACCCTCAACACTGTCTCAGGCCTTGGGGAAAACCTTTGAACTGTGAGTGAAAGTCTCAAATTGTATGCCAATTTGACCAGGATTTCAGACACAAAACGTGCTAGAACAATAAAAATCGAGCAATAATGGTAGAGAAACTCAAGCGATAAGAGGAAAACGAGCGCGCAAATGTCCGACGTTTTTTCCCGTTCCACCTTTTTACGGCCTTCGCAACCGGTAGGACGAAGTGTTCTTGGTGCATTGGCAAAACAAGACCCGAAATAGCATAGCCAAGTAAACAAGGATCGCTACCCTATAGATAAAGCGTGCCATAAATAAAGAATAATTGTAGTGCGGAAATTTTCTATTTATTCATTTTAAACTTAGGATATAAGGCTGGTGGCGGTGAGTGTTTCTCGTAGATGTTATAGCCGCCACCATGTAAAGTAAATCCAAAAATATTTACTCAATCGTGAAAACCTTTATTCCTCGTATCTTCAATGCTCTTTTGAATTTTTGCAGCTCTCCATGCTTCGAAGTGCGTGGCTTTTTTTCCGACCTAAGGCCTCAATGTTCCTGAATTGAGAGAGAGAGAGAGAGAGAGAGAGAGAGAGAGAGAGAGAGAGAGAGAGAGAGAGAGAGAGAGAGGGTGTACTGATAGGAAAGGCAGAGAGGTTGGCCTGAAAAATAAATATCTGGCCTGCTGCTCTTCTCTGGGGGACGGGAAGAGGAGATAAAAGAAGGTCACAATGGGGGACGATGATTATGGGAGGAGGCAGATGAAAAACTACTTAAAAAAAAAACAAGGCACACTTTCTGACATCTCAAACGCGAGACAAGGTCCGTGTCGCTCAAAAAGCGTGAGAGCGCTCGCGTCCTGAATTGAGAGTGTATGCGGGTGATTATAAGAAAACAAAAACGTAAAATGGCAACGAGATAAACAACTTTTCTGAAGATTCAGAACGATTCAAAAGAAGCAAAAAATAGAGCTATAACATTCAGGCCGAATCATAGCTTTTCTTACGTCACCGTCGAATTGTAAAAATAAAGAAAAGAACTGACAGCACCAAGATGCTCGACGCATACAGGCACCTCATTTTTTCAGCGATTTCTTTGTACAAACATATCTTTCTACTCTTCAGCTATTGGTAATGGCGATTTGTAACGTCACAACGTTCAGATAAACAAGCGATTTTAGTCGCTATGTGCCGGTGTCGCGTACGGATCTGACGAATGTCACACACACACAAAAAACGAATCGAGACTGGGATCGTTATACAATGCAGCTCCTGCCTTGACACTCCCACTTCGAGACTCTATTCAAAGCACCCGCTGTATCCAAGGTAGCTCTGCTTATTGTGATTGCTTACTAATACACAAGCACAGTGTGGCCGATTCTGGCATCAGCAACGTTGGTCTAGACAACAAGCTTTGCAGAAGTTGAGCTCTCAGTCGTACGCGTATTCAGGCGCCCACTCGCTGAGCCTAAGATTTATGTCCAAGAACCAAAACACGTCTAAATGTTCGAACAAACTAATTCGCCCCTCTAACTTGGCGAAAAATATTTGATGTCGAAAAAAATAGTCGTTCTTTTTATTCCCTTTGTTGTGGTTCACCCTAGAACTCGGCCACCTGGAGTTATTTCCTTTGCTGTGGTTCACTCTAGAACTCTGCCACCTGAAGTTAAGTAGGAAACTAGCAAACCTTTAGAGGTAGCTATTACACGTCTCTTACCAGAACTAGTCAAAGCATGAAACCGTCCAAAATGAGATGTACAACGCAGACCCACGTTATAACGGATTCAACCTCATAGAGTACAAAGATTATTCCCGGAGAAACAAGAGATGTTTTTGTTTCCGTAACTGATGTACATATGTGAAATCTTCGCTATTCTTCCCTAAACTGAGCACTTCAATTGCACGCTCTCAAAAAAAGTCCATTTTTCCTGTCCCTAATCCCGCCATTGTCCCAAAGGGAATATGTTTTCGTCCTTTTTATAACGCACCGCATCAGAAAAGAAGCGCGGAACAAGAAGAATTATGCTTTCTCGCTGTTAGAAAAATCGTCATGGAAGGATTCCTTTTGTGTAGGCGGCCCACAGAATATTGCGAAATCAGTTATAAAACAAATGCGTCTAGTGCAGCCCGATTTTAAATCTGCGGGCTGTAATTCGACGCTCATAAATCGTTCTGTTGTTACATATTCATGAAACCCCGGAATGCTACTGAATTCGAACGCTCAAAAATGGAGGGTAGGCGCCGTTCAGACATGCAAATTCAGCTCTAATTTCTGGGAAACGGGCGTGTGCTCAGACGAAATCATATACGTGGATTTTCTGGTAACACAGGAATTTTCGGTATACCTGAGGCTGTGCTCTGGTCCTACCTTGCGTCGTGGTGGCGGAAAATGTGCCTCCCGTTCCGCTGATTTACCTGCATCATCTTAGCCTACAACACATCTTCCTGAACGTGCTGCGCAAGCTCGTTGTTAAAAATGAGAACATGCCGATGAATACTGATGAACCGCAGCGGTGCAGATAATAGCTACGGTCCATGCGTCAACATTATCGTTTCTGTACTTCTTTTTACTGTACGCACAAATTAGCAGCGACGTTGAAAAGTAATACATGTATTCTTAAAGGACTGCCGTTGAGAGATGAATTGGCTTTAATATCGATTATGTTTGATATGAAACCTGACTCCTTGCATTAACTATAATCGACTGATCAAAATAGTCATCACGATGATGACCGCAGGGGTGACGATGGAAGCAGTGGAGCATTCTATGGATATTCCGCCAACATGTGCTTTTGGTGTTGGACAATGCTCTCGCAGGCTCGTTGTAGGTGCTAATGTAAACTACTCGAATCACAAATTTATCTGCGCCTTCCGTGGTTCTATTCTGCCGGAGTTCTGGCTTGTACTGCGCAAGTCATTAATTGTAAACTGTCAGCCCCAGACGTACTGAAAAGCGTTCTTCTTATATGTTCCGCTAATGGTGGTAAGATCATGTTCCTTTGGTTGTGCCGATCGATCCTGCAGGAAAATGTCAACGGAGGAACTTAACATGCCTCACGAGAATATCTAACCCTGAGATGCAATACACGGCGGCGTTCTGCCTACTTTCGATATGTCTTGCTTCTGATCTTGCTGCTATATTTATGTTATGCTCTGTGCTTGATTCTGCAATGCCGCGGATATCTCCTCCGCCCCCATAACCAATGTTCGAGGCATTTGCACTTGTTTTCATTGTGTTCTTCCACTAGCAGGCATTCGGTGTAGAGTCAACATGCTTACGCTTTCAAGTTATACCGCGTTTTTGTTTTCGCGAAACGGGTTCATCTGCCATTGTATATCGTTTTGTTTCTCAGCTCTCCTGCATTCTTTTTGCCTGCTGTATACACCAATTCTTTTTTCTTCCACATCAATGACTCATGTTTTAGTTAGACGTTGGCGCAAATGGCCGTGGTGGGTAAGTTATCTGTTCACCTCATCAGTTTTACAATAATATGGATATGGTGGCGCAAGACCTTTTATGATTTGAGTCGACTTTCATAACATAGCTACTTACAGTACGCTGGTTATTTGTGTACAAGTCGATAGCTCGGTTCATCAGCGGCGTGATTCTTCCGTTCTCAGACAGCGCCGAGGTCACTGATAATATGCAGCTTAATTTCCTGCCTTCAGCATGGCGGCGGCGCCACCCTGTGGCTGCGCCGCCACGCTGTCACGTGGTCGGTCACGTGGTGCGGAGCAGCTGCCGGCGGCGCTGCGCCGTGGCCTATCACGTGGTTCGTCGCCTGGTTGGTCGCGTGACCAAGTTCCACTCGGCCAGCTGTAGCTATCGCGTCACTCCAGGTTTAACCAGAGCTAAACCACCGCCAATTTTTTAAAGCGTGGATTGCAAAGGCTGATTTTCAGAGCGTGCACATTTAAAGGGTGCTTGGCAGATTACTTTTTCTTCGCTTCCTTCTTTATTGGCGCATGTCTGCCGCGTTTTATTACGTGTTTTTTCTCGTAGCAGGGACAGCATGTTCATGCATGCACCTTGCAATGTCATTACATTTCTAGTAAGGTAAGGCACGTGTCCAGGCCACATGCAAAGACGTAACTCTGAATCGACTTTTTTACATTGCACTAGAAACGAGTTTTAGAGTAGTGGTCCGAGGCGCGAAGAAGTGTCAGTAGTTACACCACAGACACCACAGTTACGCAAGGCTTCAGCTGTAATATTTGCCTGGAAAAAGTTGGCGCTTTAGAGCAAGGTGCTAACTATCGCAGGCATCGCTTCCACTGTGCACAAGAAAACGCTCTGTGTACGCCTCACCAAGGCAGTGCAAGGCACGCAGAGACGGCGTAAGCAACCTCCTTGACACAGTAGCGCTATCATTTGTATTTGTAATGGTCTTTTTCTACTCCGTATGCTCGAGATTCTAAAGCTCCAGTGGCCTATGATACATCGGTACAGAAAGCCGCCTAATCGCTGCACGTTCATTTGTGCACCTTCTAGAAAGAACATAGTTTCATAAACTACAACACTAGACATCATTTAGAAAGTGATTTACGCTCGTCTCATGTATTGTGCATTTTAAGACCCTCTGTTTTTCCGGTTCTTTAGTTTTACGTTACTTTCTCGAGTGGATGTATTATGAAAGTGAAATCTGGCTTGACTGTTAACGGATGCCTTTAATTTTTTCTTTGTACACAAAACGATGGGGTCGAAAGGAGGCTAAAAGCAAGAATTAAAGAAACATTAGAAGGATATTATTTGAATTCAAAGCTAATCTGCTTGACTATTCATCATATTATTTATTAGATGTACGAAGGAAAGAATCAAACGCTTAGAGTTTTATTTTTTCCCTGCGCACGCCGCTCGCTTCAGAAATTTGAAGTGGTTCAACACAGTCGCTGTACTGGTCACGTGAAGAGAAATCGAGTTAATGAGACATGAATGGCATTAACTTATGAAAGTTCAAAAAAAAAACATCCTAGCAGAAAAAAGGCCGAAAATGGTTATTGCGAGGGGTAGCTGAAGAGTAGAGCCTTACCCAGAAAAACTTGAGCTACGTAGCTGCAAAGTGCAGGGTATACTTGTCTTTTCTCTGTATTTAATGTTGAAAAAAAATGAACTATCTATGGATTTAACTCAGTTTTTTTTCATTTCAGGTGCTTATGAACACTGCAGTATCTCTCAAAACATTCAGTGTGGAATAGCATAGGGCCATAATCAAGTTCCTGTTTCTCCAAGGGAAAGATATAAAGCAGATAGATGATGAAATGTCACAAACTTCGGATTACCGTGGCCTTTCTTATGTATGAGTAAAACTTAGTTCGTAAAGTTGAAAACTGTTCATTTCGTTGTCAAAAGTGGAAGGCCCGTAGAAGGCCTGTCTGCATCTCTTTGATCGCAAAAGTGAGAGCCATTCTTGACCTTCTCATGGAGGACCACCGAATATAAGCCAAAAGCATTGTTATATATCTCGAGGTATCGCGCAAGAAAGTTGTTGCAATTGTCAACGAAGACTCAACAATGAGAAAGCATGCAGCCAAATGGCTCTTAAAAACTCCCTAAAGCTCTCTAAAGGTGTCATGCTATCGCATGAAAATGCCTCCTCACACGCTGCAGGTGCCATATTGCAAAAATGGCCTCCTTAGGCTTGGAACTGATGCAGCATCCACCGTATTCGTCCGACCTGACTACGTCAAAATGTCATCTCTTCCCTAATCTCAAAAACCACCTAACGAATAGCGGTTTGAGCGTGTTTAGAACAACTAATTCTTCAAATGAGTAATTTCACAATCCGCTGGAAAAATATTGTTTCCTGGATGTTAAAAGTGGCAGAGGAGACGTCACAAGTGCACTGACATCCGCGGGGTATATTCAGAGCAATGTCGGAGTTTCAGCTTCCGAGCGCATTTATTTCTTGGTAAACATAATACTTATAAGCGCCTCCTCGTATAGTGCTTCCGGTAAAAAGAAAAGTGAAATCACTGCAGAATTGTTCTTGAAGTGGCCTCCTCTTAGAGGTCATCATCACCTTGCAGCGCATACTTTATGGCATCCTTCATTTATATACGAAAGTGAAAATAAAAATAAAAAGTGCCACTGAAGCAGGAGCCTAGAATAATGCTTGAAAGGCAAGTTACTTAGATCACACTCATTCAATAGGAATATGGCCTTCTGGTCTTGTGTTTTGGACACAACAGAAAAGAATCTGGGTTTCAGCGGCCATGCTGGCACCCTTCTTCACGGCGGAACAAAGCAGTACGCTTAGTGCAATATTTTTCTCTTTTCTTAACGTTATCTATGCCTTTAGTTACTTTCTGTTTAGGACAGTCAGGTCACATGCAGAACCGCTAAGTTACAGCGTGCGCGCCTCAAGGGAACTTATAAAGGGACAGATTATGAAGGGCCGCCGCTCAGGTGGCTATACAAGTTGCACTGCTCCACAAAAATTAGAGTTTCGGTGAGGGGGAGGAGGAGAGCTGTATGCAGAAATGAAAAACGAACGAATTGTCACAAGAAATAAACTTCGAATGTCGGTGGTGCACTTAAAAAAACTTGACACAAAGTGAATTTAAAGAGGCGACCCGGTTAAAGCTAAAGAGGTTTCGGCGCGCACTGTAATCAACTTCACAACGAAATTTAAAAAAGAGCCTTTGCAGACAGAAGGATGTTAGCCTCAACCGTCCCATCGCCCTATTTTGAGAATGAGGTGGTTACGACATAAGGGAAGGCACGGTAGCTGTCTCCCTTCAGTTGGGAGCTTGATCCGTACCGTTAGGGGATGGCTACACAATACATGGGCATTACCCTTCGAGGGCAAAGAAAGAGTGCGTTACGAAAGACAGCGACCAGCAGAGAAGTCTCTAAGGAACCGCTCGTTGCCTCAGGAGGCGTGAGGTGAAAGCACGCCCCGACGAACTCCGCAGAGTCAGCCGCAGGGTAAGTGGCGTAAGCCTCGTTCTTGACAAGCAGCCCCAAGCCTGCCCTGGAGTATGCACCTCTTCACCACTCTGTAAAATACGTTAACGCGGCCCCGTTTATATCTGTGCGCGCTTTGGTCCTTCACTTTCCTTTGGCTCTGCTGCGCAGTTCACGAGCGGGTAGACTGCACCCTGGAGTTACGGCAGGTCTTTCTCGGTAATTCCCCGTGTCTTGTTAAGGCTCTCGGGCTCTCTATCAGTGAGGTTTGTTTGTACAGTTGTGTGTGGTGCGGACATGGACACACGTATTACGCTGTCTCGAGTTACGCCTAGGGGTATCCTATGCCCATCTGATTCAACGGCCAGACAAACATTATCCGTCATTTTATTTGTAGCCGTACCAACTTTGCGTGTTTCTTTGAAACAGCCCACAAAGTCTGCTATTTAAAGAAAGGACGTAAACTTTTACCTTCAATAGTTAAAGCAGGAAACTGCGCATGCGTCGTCATGGTTCTCTAGGAACTGCTAAAAGTTTGTGCAACGCCCTGTACTGGCATCGCAGAGAGGGTGTGGCTTTTTCAGTAAATACTTGCGAGTGTTCGTTGGTCTCTCTTAAGGTTGGATGGAATGGTTAGAGTCTGTTACGCAGCCGCTATCGCAATATCATCCACGCTTATATTAGAAATCCTGTGCTGCCTTCTGCAAGCTGTACAAGACCTGCCTAAGCATGGGGGGGGGGGGGGGGGGGGGGCGTTATAAAGGAATCCCGGAAGAACCAACCCACACGTTTATATCCCAACGCAAAAAAAGCCATCATGAAAAGTATCGCTCGAACCACCATCACTAATTTTGTTTCGAGCAGAGCCTCGTTAGTGTTACCGCATTTTCTAGCCACGCTTCAAAACGATGCCGGTGGGTTTGGTTCAGCGCAGCAGTGATCCTTGCAAGTAATCGAGACTACGCCACTTCCAGAAGTTTGCCACACCAGGAAGAATATATCGGTAGCATGGCGGTGCTAGTTGCACAACGCAGAAACAACGTCAACGAGTTTCATTAGCGAGGGCGCCATTATCATGGGCCCATCGTTGGTCCCAAATTATCCACCCGTTTCGGTGGCTTGCCCACAAGAGACGTTAGCGATGCTCCCCTCCATTCCGTAAGGTTCCTCGTGCGTCTCAGTCACTGTGTAATGGTGGTGTCTATGGTAATGAAGCTTCCGGTAGCGTGGTGCACTCTAATTGCTTAAAAGAACTGTTTCGCACAAAAAGAGAATCTAAAAGACCTCAAACGTAATTTCATCTCCGGAAGCGGCTTCAAATATAGCACGGTTTCAGGTTTTTCTAAATGGAAGGAGGCTCAGTGTTTCATCGCATTAAACGAGAAGACAATCACCATAAATACATAGCCGAGTTTTGTAAGCTCGATACCCTCCCAGTGAGGGAAACATGCAATACAACAACACTGTGCGTGGCATGATCGCTGTTCTGCTACAATGACGAGGGCAACAAACAAAGCTTCTAACGAAGGATGTTGTCGGTGCTGAATGTAGCGGCGAAAATATTAGTTGACTTGGTAGGTCAAATAATCACCGCAAAAACAGTGCAAAAAACGGAGGACGAAAAAAAGACCACATACCACAAGTACTGAAGACACTGAGCGTATATTCACAAAGCGCAGAATATGTACGTATCTTCGAACCATGTGTACACTAAAATAAAACTGTTGAAATCAGTAACGTGCGTTTCCTTATGCCCCCTCTCTTACAGGCAGGACAACTGGCGTGTCACTCACGCACGAGTGCTTGTTCTTAGAGATGTGCTTGTTCTTCGAAACATCCCTTGCGAACTGGTTAGGATGCGTAAACAAATTAGTTTGATCAAGAAATGGCTTACACCCATAGCAGTAAGTACAGATCTTTTCTGCATTTTAAGCAGGCGTTTCCCCGCAGATGTCTCTTGAAAAGTGTGTGCAATGTTTCCTAAAATATTTACAACTACTTACCTTCGTTTTTTTTTTTATTACTCGCTCATATTCTACTCAGATATTGTACTGTCTGTTCTTTCTTTTTTACTTCGCCAATTTGTGCTCTTATTTTTTTAATGGTGCATAGGCGACTAACTTAAATTTCTGTATTGCCTCAGGTAAAACAATCATGTCTCGTGCCTTGACCGTTTACGTGTTTACCGTGACGACCTGCGTGTTTAATCTCCTCGAGAAAAAACGAATTGACAAGAAAAGCTAAAGGACTGTACCCACAAGGGAAAATTAAATGCGTTGCAGCTTTCAGAGGCAGGAACGTTCGTCCTCGTTCAATACGCCTCATGAGGGAGAAAAATGTGTCGCCAGTCATAAAATTCACCCTTTGGCGTGAAGACAGTGACGTCACCACACCGTGTAATTCCCATTGGCTGGAGGAAAATGAAGTCGCCAGACCAGATGGGACACCACTATTGGTAAAAGAACCGGCAGCTTCTAATACTGTGGCATTGCCAACACATAGGGCAATTAGGTATCCCTGTGAATTTTAGCCTTCTCTTTGGCTGTCCGTAACTCTTTCTCTATATGCTGGGCAGAAGTAGAAGCTGCTGGCTGGACTCTTTGAGCAAGTGCGTCAATATCTGAGCGGAGCCCGAAAATGCTGCTTTCCCTAGAAATTCTAAATTGTATACCACAACAAAAAATTGGCGGTGGTTTAGCTCTGGCTAAACCTGGAGTGACGCGATAGCTATAGCTGGTCGAGTGGAACTTGCTCAATTGAATTGCAAAGTGAATCTTTCGGCGCTTCGTTTCGCTGGGCGTTCCTTCTTCATCTTCGTACCAGTTGACACGGCGCATGCGCACAGCTGTGGCAGCTCGGTTTCGCCGGCGCGTCGCGCCTCCGGCAGCAGCAGCTGCTCCGCATCACGTGGCTGGTCACGTTGCCAACCACGTGAGCAGCCACGGCGCCGAGCCGCCGGCAGCTGCTCCGCACCACGGGACCAACCACGTCACAGCGTGGCGGTGCAGCCACAGGGCGGCGGTGCCGCCACGCTGACGGCTCGAAATGCTACCGTAATGTAGCTATCGCTACAAAACAGACTGTCAATCTAAGCAGAGCCACTGCCCAAACGAAGTGCAGTGCGTACACTGCTGCATTGCCTAGACATTCTCCATTGTATACCACAACAAAAACCAACAGTCGATCTAAACAGAGCAACTGCACAAACGAAGGGCAGAGCGCTGACTGGCAACGGCCATAAAACAGAATAAAGCCATAGCAGCTGGTTATGCTCAACCTCTTTGGAAAGTTAAATTAATAAAAGCAACATATCATCTTATATAAGCCTTCAAAATGCAATATTCAGCACTATAGAGAACCAAAAGAGAGCGCGAGATGTTAGGTGAAAGCGTTCGTTTTATCCTCTCATTCCTAACACTTCATGCACCGATCGAATGAAATTCAAAACCGCAAAATCCTTTAGCACCAAGCCGGTTAATAAAAGGCTGGAAGAACAATGCATACCGACAGTTTTACGGGGTAGATGGTCAGGTGTTCTTATACGTGCATGATTTCTAAACAGGTTTTCATATTGTTCTCTCATATATGGAATGAACGCTGGGAACTTTATTGCTGTAAATTGCGGGGTTTAACGTCGCGAAATGTTGTATGAAACATCAGGCACACCGTGAAGAAGGGCTCCGGAACAATTTATGCCGCATGGGGTTCTGTAACATGCGCTAACGTCGCACATACCACCGCCGTTCTTCTGTTTTGTGTTCTGCATCGAAAACAACCCGCGACACTGGAGTAAGCAGCGTAGCGTCAAAAGAACTTAGAGCAGGTTATGAGCATTTACCGATACTTGTGTTACTTTTTGCCAAAGGCAGGCGCATTCATCTTCTTGCATCTGCGCGAGAATTTCAAGAAAATGAGGAGTACTCATTTTACAGCGAGCCCTATGTGCATATTTCACGGTTTATGAGTGGTCTCTTGGCGGAAGCTAGTGACTCTAATCTGCAGCGCACACCTGTGTGCCGTCACCATTGGGTGATGTTACATCATCGTCAGGAGCAATAGGTGCGGAAGGCGCGTGGCCAGTCGGTGCGGCGCCTCAGTGCAGGAAAGCGGACTCGAAGCAGGATATGCTGCAGCTCATACCAGTTTCGCCAACTGAATCGGTGGCAGCCCTTACGGAGTACTCGACTACTGATCCGGAGTTCCTGGGTTCGAACCCGACCACGGCGGCTGCGTTTTTATGGAGGAAAAACGCTAACGCGCCCGTGTGCTGTGCGATGTCAGTGCACGTTAAAGATCCCCAGGTGATCGAAATTATTCCGGAGCCCTCCATTCCGGCACCTCTTCTTCCTTTCTTCTTTCACTCCCTCCTTTATCCCTTCCTTTACGGCGCGGTTCAGGTGTCCAACGATATATGAGACAGATACTGCGCCATTTCCTGTCATCAAAAACCAATTATTATTATTATTATTATTACGGAGTAGGGAGAGCTACCACTCCATATCGCTGCAATCCATTGGGCTGCTAATACTTATCCGCCTGCCGTCAAATCTTCGAAGCTCCCAACAAATGAGCCTCGTGCTCTGAGCAATCCAAGACTGCTTGAACGTAAGAAACTCAAGCGGTAGGAAGCAAGTCACATTTGGCATTAGGTGACGAAGAAGTTTTCTCCGGGAGAAACGAGGAAATTTCTTCGGCTACTGTAGTTAAAGCGCACAAAATTGCTGTAGCTAAAGCAGATATTTAAACTATATCTGAACCGCAAGTGACAGCTCTGTATGCAATATAACCATACGCTGAATCAGAGCTACCCTGAGGAAATACTTAATAGCGTGAGATCCTCTTAGTTCGATAGCCACGGCAGCGCGCCAAACATTGTCGCGACAGCAATGGCATAACGCATTTATGCTTTCGTGAGAGACGCGGCTGTGATCGCTCGACCGGCGAAATTGGCTTTTCGCAGAGGCCCGTTTCTTAAAAAAAAAAGATGTTTGGTTTCATCTCAAAGTTCACGCTCAAACATTCGCATTATAGACACCAAACTGTCCTGTGGAGATTTTTTTCTTTTTCAATCCATTGTAACATTGACCTGTACCGCGTGAAGTGCAGATAGTCTTACATTCCTTGTAGCGGTCTTCGCAGGTCTTTCAGTGCTTTTCGGTGTGCTAATGCGAATCGACAAAAAGAAAACAAGATACCAAGGTTCCTTTTAAACTGAGTAACGTTGCGCGGAGTGCTTTACTGTCCTAGGAATGCAAAAAATAAACGGTAAAAAAGGAAAGTAAAAGTTCTAATAAAAATAATAATAATTGGTTTTTTGGCGAAAAGAAATGGCGCAGTATCTGTCTCGTATATCGTTGGACACCTGAATCGCGCCGTAAGGGAAGGGATAAAGGAGGGAGTGAAAGAAGAAAGGAAGAAGAGGTGCCGTATTGGAGGGCTCCGCGATAATTTCGACCACCTAGGGATCTTTAACGTGCACTGACATCGCACAGCACACGGGCGCCTGAGCGTTTTTCCTCCATAAAAGCGCAGCCACCGTGGTCGGGAAAGTAAAAGTTAAAAAAAGCGATTCATGCAGCAAGGCGAAAATGCTGTACGGTGGGTGGGCAAGCTTTCTCACGTCAGCCAAGTGCTCTTCAGTGGGTGCAGATAAGGGAGCTGGGAATCGGACGATGACGGGAAGAAAAATGGCTTGACAAGGAGGGCTCAAGGCAGTTCATTCGTCAAAAGTCTCTCGCCGTCACCTCCAAGATCTCGATACCCTGTCCTGCGATGCTAAGAGCTTGGTGGGGGACTCCTTTGAAGTAAACGTTTTTTTTTTTCGCCGTTCAGCTGCATCATTTGTCATCTTAAAGAAAGCAGTGCATGCTTCAACAGTTGAGTTTACCCTGCCTCGATGTAGGCCTTCCACATGCGCAACAGTTTCTCTAATGTTTTGGTTCAGTGTTTTGTTTCTGCATATGAAAGACCACATGCGTTTGTCTTCATTTCTGGCTTCCAAACCATGCTCTGCATGTAATCAGCATGCTTGCTTTACGTCAATATTTTGTGTTTAAATAAGCAAACGGCTTGGGAGGCTATATTCTTCACCGTCGAGCGAAACGGTTTCGATTCTTTTCTTCTGCGCTATTTTTTTTTGTTCTTACCGCTAAGAAATAGCCTTGGTTTTTTTAATTGTTCATATATATCTACTATTAGGCAACGTGTAACTATCACCCATGCATGGCGCTTCCAGCGTTTTGAGTTGCAGGTATAAATGTTGATCTGTAATAAACAAAACAACCCCTCGTCTTGCGCCTGCCGATCCGCCATCGGCGGGACTTCGGTTGGTTGGGTTGTGCTGCGATCCAGGTTGCCCTTTGCGAGCAGCTTCTCACGTTTAACTGAGCTGCCGCCTGACACACCGCGCAGCATGCCACAAATCCGGCTTCAGAAAAACAGGCAAATAGGCGAACACGCAACGGACAAATGCAGGTAATGGCCACTAGCGCACTGATAACAGGTAATTCTCATATAACGGCAAATACAACAGAGGACTCGATTCAGCAAGGTACTCGGAACTCGAAGATACACCTGAGTGCTGGCTTCTTCTCCTGACTCTCGCTCCTAATCCTCCCTCCTCAGCAACGAAGAGGGGACAGCGTACCTGCAGGTTTCTTCGGACTGCCCCCTCTGCTGCATGGCATTGTCCATACCAAAACATGCGTCGATAGTCACACCTCAAAAAACATGAAAGGACGGACGTATGTTCGTACTGTCGTACGTACGTACGTATGTGCGTATGTACGTATATGTAATAATAATAATAATAATTGGTTTTTTGGGGAAAGGAAATGGCGCACTACCTGTCTCATATATCGTTGGACACCTGAACCGCGCCGTAAGGGAAGGAATAAAGGAGGGAGTGAAAGAAGAAAGGAAGAGAAAGGTGCCGTAGTGGAGGGCTCCGGAATAATTTCGACCACCTGGGGATCTTTAACGTGCACTGACATCGCACAGCACACGGGAGCCTTACCGTTTTTCCTCCATAAAAACGCAGCCGCCGCGGTCGGGTTCGAACCCGGGAACTCGAACCCGACCGCGGCGGCTGCGTTTTTATGGAGGAAAAACGGTAAGGCGCCCGTGTGCTCTGCGATGTACGTATATGTAAGTATATGAACGCATGTACGCATATGTACGTATGTACATGCGTACATACGTACGTACGTACGTACGTACAGCCCCCTTTTTTCGAAAGAGCTACCATTGGAGGTCTATTTCACTTTGGCGAATGCTTCCCTGATGATCCATCAAGCAGTCGGAAGCATTGATAGCTCCTGTGCTTGCGCCGTATAGAATGTAACGAACAGTAAAAGTTATAAACACCACAAATACACTTAGGAAGACTATACAGAAACATAAAGCCGCCGTGGTGGCTCAGTGGTTATGCGCTCGGCTGCTGGCCCGAAAGACGCGGGTTCGATCCCGGCCCCGGCAGTTTCGATCGAGGCGAACGAATTTCGATGGAAGCGAAATTCTAGAGGCTCGTGTAATGCGATGTCGGTGCACCAGGTGGTCGAAATTTCCGGAGCCCTTCACTACGGCGTCCCTCATAGCCTGAGTCGCTTTGGGACGTTAAACCCTCATAAACCATAAACCAAACTATATAGAAAGATAAATTCAATAAAATGAACAAGCATTATTAACAGCAGAGGAGCAACTTCTTATGAGTGAAAGAAAGGCGTCAAAACCCTTTCACGCTGCATGTAGGCAGCTGGAAATAAACAGGACGACATGAACGCAAACAGTGAATTAAAATAGGATGGAGGCGGGCACCCGACGTCATTCCCATCAGAGATATTTCATTCCTGTTTTGTTTCCTTGCATTTCTTGCACGCCCTTTCCATTCTGAAGCACATTAAGCAAATTTTCTTTGAGGCGTAGGTTGTAGCTAGATTTTATTCCGTTCTTCAGCCGCCAGCCCACGCTCAGAAATATAGAAGAAAGTGCTTAGGCGCTGAAATAAGCCAACGCCTACGGTAGGGCACTTTGTCGATAGAAGGCGATTTCGGGATGCAGGCCGGTTGATTTATTTTCTTTGGGCGAGGATTGCAGTCATCAAAACGACGCGTCTGCGTATGGTTGAGAAAACGGCCGCTAGACGAATGCTCGTGATTAGACTTTCTAAATTGAGAAGAAGGAATATGAAGCGGACTTCTCCGCCCGTTACTTTAACCACTGAAACGCGAAAACACGCGCGAGGAATCTTCATCATACGCCTACACCAGTGTCGTTAGGTCGACCCACGTGTGATTCACCCCTGCCAGATGATTGCACTACTATGATATGAGTGCCGAACGCAAGGCATCGAGAAGGGCTTATTCTGGTTTCTACTTAATTATATTCCTGAATCAAGAAATCTAATACCTCTTTACTGTTTTTGTCCGGTTTACTTTCCTTGTTTTATACCACTCTAACGATAACGAATGTAGAGCAAGCCCTGCCGTAATTTAATTATGGCGGTCCTAATTATCTTTCTCCTAAACCTCTTCAAAGAATTTCTTCGTATCTCCCAAGAAATGAAAACAAGATGCGGATTGATTAAAGAATGCCATGAAGTTTTCGTTATTCTTCGAGACGAAGGTGTGTTCTGCGAAGAAACCGAATACAACAATAGTTAGCACTCTGTTTCTGGGACTTCATTTATGTATTACGAAATCAAAAGAATTGCACGAATTGAAGCTTGGTTTTAAGACTATATGGCATTGTTATAACATTTTCGCAATATTCTTTTGTTTTTTTGGCATAGGAAAGGGTTTAATACGCGTCTCTGTTTCTGGCAGAGAAGCATCGAAATGACATGGATGGAAGATTTTGAACTAGAATAAATTCATCCTGTGCTTTGTTTGTTAACATTTAATATTCTAACGGGATGGTGACAGCCCTCTCGTAGAGATGGACGCTGCGTGGTAAAACGCAACATTGTTTTTGGGGCAACATTGTGGCCTCGAAGACACACACACAAAAAATTTCGGCACCGTAGATATCAGCAAGTGCCGCTCAACACTTGGCGGAGATCAGAATGAGCACTGCTCCTGGCAGTATTCAATTTAAATATGGAGACAAACTTTCAAGCGCAGGTACTTTAAACACAGACAACTCTATAGAAAGTCGTAAAAAAATTTCGGCCCGGATCGTAATTGTTCCAGAGCGCTGTGGTTGCGTCTCGCCTAGCAAACAAAATTATTAGGCCGCATTCCGACTGCGCAGAACAAAGACCGCTGAAAACAAGCAAAACGATTTTCAAACGCAGTGATGGCAACGAACGCTTTTCACTAATTACATAAAATTTGGCGAAGTTGTCTTACGATCCTTCTGGGAAGTGGATAGAGGAAAAAAAAGGTGCCATTAACTATTCCGAAGTTTTTAAATTAAAGCTTAACTCCAGCGTTTTTAGACTGCCGCCTATGAATGGGTTCGTCTAGCTGAGCCATGTGTGCGATTAGGAAATTCCATTTCTAAAGCGGTAAGGCGCCCGTGTCCTGTGCGATGTCAGCGCACGTTAAAGATCCCCAGGTGGTCGAAATTATTCCGGAGCCCTCCACTACGGCACCTCTCTCTTCCTTTCTTTTTTCACTCCCTCCTTTATCCCTTCCCTTACGGCGCGGTTCAGGTGTCCAACTATAAAATGAGACAGATACTGCGCCATTTCCTTCCCCCCCAAAAAAACCAAGTATTATTATTATTATTAAGGTGACTAACTCTGTTCCTAAACTAAGAAGGCGGATAAAAAAAAGGTTACTTACTTAACGGAAGATTCCGGATTGGCTGAAAGATATTTGGGATTTTTGAAATCTGCTGTTTTATGCGGTGATGATGAGAAATAATTGGTGTAAAGTCCTGTGTGAGTGTTTGCTTCTGCTGCCGGTAAAAATTCTTAATTCTTAACTTAAGTCCGCGACTCTCTGACTATATCCGATGGATTGCTTGATTATGCCGCTATTTCGCTAACCATACCAGGTCGGCTTGAATTTTTTAAATGTGTCTTCGAGAAATAATTTTACACGTTATAGTCATTTTTATGTTTTTCATTATAAACTTAGTTCTTTAAGAAACTAGTTCGTTACAACGAATAGTTTTTTGTAGAGTAGGCTAGCAGCCATTCGGAGTTATCGCGGCAAAAACATAAGGACACAGTGTGTCCTCAGCTTGTATCAGGCTATGGTAAACTGTCATTCCCGCACATCCAAGTTTGTATGACTGCGCTACATATAACCAATAATTGGGTTTTTGTGTATGAGTATCATTAATTTATTACCGGCGTCAGCGTCGTTCCCATTGATAAAACGAACCGTGATTCGTGAACACGCCATGAGTTAATGTTCTTTATGCATTCATTATGCCTCATCAGTCCGAATAGGTACAGCTTTCGAGTTAATCTCATGCTTTCTTCTATTACTTTCAGTAAATGACGCTGTATTTTCGTCCTGAAGGCCTTTTCTTCACATGTCTCCTGACCACTCTGTGAGGTTATTTGCGGATGCCGTATCCTAAGTGGTAGTATTTGCTAACTGAACCATGGCCGCTTTGCTTATTTTTATTTGGCTGCCTAGGAGAAAATAACACTGGTGAGCCGGTATTCCTTTGTTGTGCTGAACTGAAGCTGGGTTACTAGCTGGACTTGGAATTAACATTATTTATTTATTTGAAAATACTGCAGCCCCATTCCAGGGGCTATAGCAGGAGTGGTTACATATATCATGCGGTACAGTTGCGCGCATAAAGGGGTACATGGCAAAATGTGAAACAAACGCTGCATACAACATCATATAATGCTACGTCTCAATTTCGGACGCAAAATCAGAAACAGAAAAGGCACGTATATTTCCAATTCCATTATCCGCAGTACCGCCGATGTACCACCAAATTTATATCTGTTTTCGCTGCGTCCACCGCATGCAGTGAGGATAGTGGTATCGTTCAAAAAATACCATGCCTTTTTGTTTATAACATAGGCGCAATTGATCAAGAGGCGACTTTTCTTGTTCATCTTTTTATACTTTGCATTATACCTCACTTGGAATCAAATAATAATAATAATAATAATAATAATAATAATAATAATAATAATAATAATGATAATAATAATAATAATAATAATAATAATTGAATTCGGGGGAAAGGAAATGGCGCAGTATCTGGCTCATATATCGCTGGATACCTGAACCGCGCCGTAAGGGAAGGGATAAAGGAGAGAGTGAAAGAAAAAAGGAAGAGGTGCCGTAGTGGAGGGCTCCGGAATAATTTCGACCACCTGGGGAGCTTTAACGTGCACTGACATCGCACGGCACACGGGCGCTATAGCGTTTTGCCTGCATAAAAACGCAGCCGCCGGAATCAGACAGAGATACCCTTTTAGGATATCCTAGTGCTGCATTATTTTACGAGGCACATTAATTAGATATTTAACTGCATAAGAGGTAAGGAATTTAGGCGGAAAATTTGAATACGTCGGTTTTACGCCGCCTTTACGGTGCCCTAATATAGACTCCCAGTGCACTTGCGCATGTCAAACAGATGTTGCCGGAAAAAATGCAAACCGAAGAAGGCCAGCGTCGACTGTGCGCGCTGTAATTATCGAGACCTGTCCCGATCCCAAAATTTCGTCTTGTTCAAGACGCCAAACATTCTGAGCCCCCTTCCACCGAGTAGCTTGGAGATTTGATGGTAGCACGTGAAGTGCTAATAGGGGTTCTTTCAATGCACACGTCCACGGATTAAGGTGCGGCAATTAGCGATGCTCTCAACGAGGAGAGTGCAGGCATCTTCATGAACCTTAGCGCGAGCACCTTCTCGTTGTAGCCCGGGAACCCATCTCAGCTAATTTTCCTTTCGGACTCTGACATTGCCGTCGACAACATTTACGGAGGCACCGAACGCGGATTGAGAATACGGGACACGGATATTGTGACCTGCTTCTCTCGATAGACATTAAATTACAGCTAAAGTACTGTGAACACAAATAAAGCGCGCGTTGCGATTTTACAAGCAAATCACTTGTGCTTTATGTAGATGCAGTTGGCGGTGAGGTCAATTATAATTATTAGATAACGATGATTGTTAGAGTGAAACGAAGGTTTTCTCTTTTTTCCTCTTAGGGCTTCAACTTGTGAGGACCGATTAGGGAATGAGATGAGACGGTCGCCGCACTCAGGACAATAGTAGAAAGGGTGCCGATGATATTTTCGCGCGATGGTGGCAACACTGCACAACGCAGCAGACAGACGTGGCAGCAAAACGAACACTTTTGTGGGGTCACTTCTTCCACTAAGCCAAAGCGGTGGCTCAGTGGTTATGGCGCCTGGCTGCTGGCCCGAAAGACGCGGGTTCGATCCCGGCCGCGGCGGTCGAATTTCGATGGAGGCGAAATTCTAGAGGCCCGCGTACTGTGCGATGTCAGTGCACGTTAAAGAACCCCAGGTGGTCTAAATTTCCGGAGCCCTTCACTACGGTGTCCCTCATAACCTGAGTCGCTTTGGGACGTTAAATCCCAGTGAACTAAAACAAAACTTCTTCCACTAAAGTTGTGAAGAACTCGGTGGTAGCGACAGAAATAAGCCTGCTCATCGGTCGCCTAAGAGATTCATCTCCGCTCCCGGCAGCATTTAAAACAAAGCTGACTAAAAACTTTAAAGATAACGCGCAGAAAGCACCCACCGTAGTCTCCAAGAATGTAAAAGCAGTTGCGAGCAGCTACAAACATTCAAGATAAACTCGCTCGCATCTATCGTTACAAACAAAAGTGACAAAGCCACGTTGCGGGGGCTTTGAACAAAAGGATGTAACAAACAAAGCTTCTTTAAATATGACACCAAAAACGGCTTATCGTCGAAATATTTCAATGAACAAAAACTGATTAAAAGGTTTAGAAGGGAGAGTCCAATGTCGAGGCGAAAGGAAAGATTGTCGAATAGCTAGAACTTCAGCTGCCCACTGCTACCGGAGGGAACTGGCACTGACGGCATCAATCAAACTCTTCTTTCCTTGAGGATATATTTAAAAGTAAAAGGCTTGTTGAAGACGACTTGCATGAGCAGCTGATATACAGATGTTGAGTCGTTTGAGTGGAGACTTGCTCAAGGTGACCTCTATGTACAGCGAGTTTGAAATGGTTGACAGGCATCTGTCGTACAAAGTGTCTTCCTCCAATGGTGGCTGTAAAATATGCTGTTTATTTTTCGAATGTGCCTTCAATTAGGGTATAACATTAAGGCACCTTGCACGCTCAGTAAGAGAGATTCAAGGCACGTATGGTGAGAGCCCACTTATTGTAGCAGTGTGATCAAAGCGTTCGTGGCAATTAGTGCAGTTATTCGTCGATGCAAAGAGCAAAGTGAATGTTCTTGCAATTTGTGTGCTCTGCAATAAGACGTGTGGAGGTCGCCCAGGAAGGCGACCGCGGCCACGTTTATTGAGGGCTGCCGACGAGGAGACAGCAGCGGAGCGGCGGAGGCTGCGTCCGGCCCTAGTCAAGGTTTTTGTTGTTGTTGTTACCCTCATACAATGGCACATGCCCACATAGGGGGATTGGCCAAGACTGGCCAAAATCCCTACTGTTCTCTCCGGCTCGCGCTTCAGGTTCTTCATCCTCTTTGCGCGTGCCGCTACGGCCGCTACAAGGTGGCGCTACAGGCGCATTATTTTAAGACAAAGAGGAAACATTGTATATTAATTTCTGACGGGTTACAAGTCATATTGAGCGCGACACATAATATGCGCCTTACTGTATATTGCCGCCCTACCCGTATTCTTTACTACTATCGCTCCGGTCTTTCTTTCCGTGTCCTTGTCATCTCCCTGTCCTTTTATTCCCGCGAGCCGCAGCTCAGGTGTTCCAGGTTTTGATAAAAGATGCCGCTGTTAGCAATATCCTTGCCTTCTATTGTTATTTTTAATTTATTATTAAATAGCCACTAACAGTAACTGCGTTAACATTCCTGACGATGTTTTTTAAATCAAAAATTACCTCAAAAATCACTCAATATGGCCCAGGGCCTGATTCGAGAAGCACGTTTTGTGTGACAAAGCGGTTCACGTTCGATATCGACTATCGGTCATCGATTCTCAATGGACAACATTTCCTCGTTCGCAGGAGACGCTTGTAGCAGACAGTGGGCACTTCTCTTTTTCTTACGCCGTCTGGTTTGACATTGTGATTCTTGAAAGACTCCCACACAGTTTCCCGCTGACTTACTCCCTGCTATACTACCCTTTATCTAGGAAGCAGGGCATCGCCGGCAGCTATTTGAAGGAACTATAACACTTCTTGAAACAAGATTAAAGGCTTCCTTCTTAGCGCCGAATTATCTGTCATTCTAAGGTGCCCCGCAAGAGAAGGAATCATCTAGTACACTGATAAGGGCTGACTAGTTCTTCTCGGCACACGATATCTCTTTTGTGATGTGGACATTTATGGTCGCCTTTTCCATTAGGAACCTCATGGGGACACAACTCCTTTCTATAGCCATTCAGCGTTCCCGACACGCCCTATGGGGAACGTGCTCCTCTTAGTGTGTGTGGTCTTCCTAGTGATAGTAATGATTCCCGTTTTCACACGGACACTTTGCAAGCGGCATCGTTTGCAGCGTCACGTCTTGCGATGCTTCTAATGCGTCTTTTGCAAGAGGGGCGCTTGCCCCTGGGAATAACACTATTGCACTGTTATAGGCTTTGACACACCTGAGTGCAGGCAGTTTCGCTGTCACATCACCTGCCTACCCACTAGTCTGCGAGTTCAGAAATCAAAAGCAAAGCGGGCACTGCTTGTCCGAGGTAACTTATGGTACTTGGACGTGTTTCCTTGGTGCAGTCATTTATTAAGATAAAAGCATAAGATGTCTAAGCTCATATGCTAACTCTAAACACATAACTGTCCGGTGCGTTCGCTTGAGCTTTTGATCACGGTTACCTACAGACTGGTAAAACCTTCATTGGGAGAGTGAAGCTGGCCCATGTCAATGCATAAAGGGACATGTCTTGCAGAAAATGGGGGTTGGCTTGGATGGCGCGCAAACACCAGCGGTTCATTCAGCAGAGAGAGGTCAAGCAGATCGCCTCTTCACGCTCAAAGTGAACAAGGGAGAAGATAGCCTCAGGGTGCATGCCAGCATTTCGACAAGAGGACGAAGACCAATCCTCTTGTCGAAACGTTGGCAAGCACAATGAGGCTCTTAACACCTGTCCCGTGTATTCCGGCTCTTGTTCTTTCTAGCGCTATGTATACAATAACGTCGAACCAACTAGCCCAAACCAAGGTTCTGTTGCATCAAACTTCCCCTACCTAGTTCAGACACACGCAGTGAGGCTTATGTTTTCTTCATATATATTTCTGTTGAAAAAACTTCCTTTCAAGGAGGAATAAATTGGCCACAATCAAGCTATAAATTGAACGTGAATGTAGAAATAGTTGGCGGGAAAGAAATAGCAACGATTTTTAAACATGGCACCTACAATAAGACACACACCTGTCCTGTCTTCAAAAATCGCCTTTTTATTTTTTCTCCGTCAGCGTGTACCAACCAGCCCGTGCGAACCCTCTTCTGTTGTAAATATTTCTTTTTGAGAGAAATTTATGACTTTTTATGCCGGTCAGCAACGCCTTCTTGCTGGTTCCTGTACCGGTTCCCGCGAACCATTTTTTCCTTCACTCAATACTTCCGGGGTTTCTGCAAACTCGTTAATCTCCTGCACAATAATTTTCTTCTCACATAGACCAGACTTTTTCTGGGTAATGTAAGTTTTTTTTTATATGTGGGCAGACGCATATCACATGGTATGAGCCTGCCAGAAAAATCCGGAAATAAAGAGAGTAAATCAGCCAACAAGAGAGGGACCGGGAGGCGACCTTGTCCGAGTGCTTGGACCTGGAGTCCCGGAGGGCTCAGGTCTAAAGAGCGCGGGCCGCGGCTACCACCATTGTCCCGGAGTGACGACTACCACCCATGCAAGGGAGCGGTGAAACCTTCCACTCTCCTCTAAAACCCGGCCCAGTGCATCAAATAAAGTTTTATCACCACCATCACCACCATGGTATCAAACGACACAAAAAAAAGAGTGCTTTGCTGAATTTTGTTTTCTTTGTTCGGTCGCAGGATATTATATCACTTTCTTGTGAGTTTTTCACGTTGCCACTCTTTCCTTTTTTTTTCCTGTGTTCCCCTCCCCACGTGTAGGGTAGCCTACTGGGCATCGCCTGGTTAACCTTCCTGCCTTTCTCTCCTTCTGTTTCTCTCTTTCTCTTCTTGTTGTAAAAGGATCAAATTGGCGCCCAAAGAATACCTTGGATAGAGTGGCCAAATAACCGAATGGTACGATATCGGATAGCATCTTAACCTGACGCCATCCTGCCGTTACTGATTTCAACAAAAATAAACCAGTCTGTATTTCTCTCACTTAGCCTGCCTTACCCTACTCATTTTCTCAGCAAACTACCTTGTCTCATACTCACGCCAGACTTTCTTCCCCCCCCCCCCCCGTCACGCTTGAATACTCTTGGAAAGATGCCTCTTAAAGCATATTTATTATAAAGTTATGTATTCCTAAGTACAGATATTTTATAACTAATTAATAACAGTACTACATTATTATTACGTAACAGCGATTATTTTCACATAACTATTACCGCATATTTCTCGTTCTACGGCGATTCTTTCTGGAAATATCTTTGATCCAAAACCTTCCATGATGACCGTTGAATTAAGAGTTCCCCTGCCGAAGCTTACACTCATGAATGGGCCTCACGAATTGTGAGAAAAGATTTTAATACAGAGGCACAGCAGTAGGATGGAACAAAGGGAATATGGCATGTTTCTTTTAGCTGCTGAAAATAAAACTCTTATATTTGTCATGATACATCGTTCAAAAGCTAG
The DNA here is from genome assembly GCF_052857255.1 of Amblyomma americanum. Lineage (NCBI taxonomy): Eukaryota > Metazoa > Arthropoda > Arachnida > Ixodida > Ixodidae > Amblyomma > Amblyomma americanum. The sequence continues at coordinate 19,047,386 of NC_135506.1, read as the reverse complement.
GCACTAATAATATAGATTGAAAGAGCGCGGGTGAAGTAAAGTTCTGGCCTGGCTTTTGCGGGGTGTCAAAGAAGCATAAAACTACACTATTCCCCTGCGGCTGCATTGACTGTGGCTGTGTTTTGAGGCCGACAAACAAGTGCGTGAAGCTAGGAAAAAATGGCAAATTGGGGATAAGCTGGCAGCGACTAAGGCCGCCTGAAAATGTCAACAAAAGCAGAAAAGCGCAATCTGCGGGCCATTTTTAAAAACCCGCTGCTGCAGCTAATTTTTCGCATTTCGCTAATGGGAATGCATCTGGTACATCGTCGTTGGTAAAGCAGTGATGTAGTAGATGCATTCGCAGGGTGATTCAGCGACAACTCATGCACCCTAGCACGCCGCTTGCTTTGATATTCGATTTTCCAGATACCCAAGTAAGGGTGCTTCTGGGATTCTCATCAATGAACTTCACAACTCTCCTCCTCACTGCGCGGCAGAACGCGCTTTATATCTCGATCAAATGAAGAAATGGCGGCCATGCACAGCGTAGTTTATTATAAATGACGACGTATTTGTTATCACAATCGCTGTCGCCGTTACAAAAGCGATGCGAAGGACTCCCATTTTTTTTTCTGCGAAACAATACGCGATCGCACGACTTATCGCCGCTGTACGACACGCGTCGCGCATGGAAATAACGACGTCGTTAACGCCGCCAATGGAATTTCAGTACTATGGAGGACTGTCGTACCACGCCCCTTGATTTTTTTCTTTTTAAGGCAGACCTCAGAGATATTCTGCTCCTTCTCAAGGTTAGTGTTCAAGCTGCATTTCGTTTGTTGCTCGTTCCCCTTGTAGCCTCTCTGCTACCCAAGAAATTGTAAAGTAAAGCGAAATTTTGCTACTTGGCGTCATAGTGTGCGAGGACATGTTGAAAAACCACTTGGTCGCCGCAGTAGATAGGGCGCTTTCGTGAAACAGGCACAGGCGTGGGCCAAACATGAGCACTTATTCTTATTTACTCTGTAGGGGTGTGTTTATTCGGTGAACCCAGATGATTCCAGCCGCTCAGGGGAGACTCGCAGCGAAGCGTCAGGCGTGGCGAAAGAGCAAGGCAGCGAACAACTTCTTCGTCCTTGAGAGCGGCAGCACGCGACGCATGTCAGTGGTTATATCGATGAAGATTACCACACTACAGTTGCCCCCCGGGCAGAGAAGGAGCCATCCTGGCGACTCATGGTGCCGAAAGGACAGACGGATCGTAGTAGGGCTTGATTCGGTCCACATGAACTATTTCGCGTCCACGGCGACGCAAGTCCGCAGATGGCGTAACGGGCTCAACTACGTAGTTCACAGGAGATGTTTTTTGAAGCACTCGGTATGGACCGTGATACCGAGCAAGAAGCTTCTTTGACAGGCCGGCGGTTGTGGCAGGAACCCAGAGCCACACCAGGGAGTTGGGCGCATATGAAGGCGCCTCACCAGTGTCACGATGGTGTTTTTGTTGCCATTGATTTTCCTTTGTGAGCGAACGAGCGAGCTGACGGCATTCTTCTGCATACTGGGCGGCGTCCGAGAGTGGCGTCGATTCAGAAACATCAGGGCGGTAGGGAAAAAGCGCGTCCATTGTGCAGGTTGGCTCGCGCCCGTAAAGAAGAAAAAAGGGAGAGAATCCAGTGGTGGTCTGTATCGCAGTGTTGTACGCGTAGGTTACGAAGGGAAGAACGTGGTCCCAGTTGGAATGAGCGTCGTTGACGTACATGGCCAGCATGTCACTCAGAGTACGGTTGAAGCGTTCTGTCAGGCCATTCGTCTGAGGGTGGTAAGAAGTAGCGGTGCGATGAATGATGCGACATTCTTTCAGTAGGGCCTCGAGAGCGTCGCACAAGAAAACGCGTCCGCGGTCACTGAGCAGTTCCTTCGGAGTCCCGTGGCGAAGAATCAAGTTGTTGAGAATGAACAAAGCAACGTCTCTTGCAGAGGCAGAGGGTAACGGTGATGTTTCAGTGTAGCGAGTCAGATGGTCTACTGCCACAATAATCCACCGGTTTCCAGCAGGAGTAGTCGGAAGAGGGCCATAGAGATCTATGCCAACGCGGTCAAACGGACGAGCAGGGCAGGGTAACGGCTGCAACGAAACAGAGGACTTCTGAGGAGTTTTTCGGCGTTGACAAGATTCGCAAGCGCGCACGAAATGTCTTACGAAGCGGTACATTCCACGCCAGTAAAATCGCAGACGTAGGCGTGTGTAGGTTTTCAATACGCCACCGTGAGCACATTGTGGGTCACCATGGTACGCAGCACAAATGTCGGCGCGGAGATGACGCGGGATGACTAGAAGCCACTTCCGTCCATCAAGCAAATAATTGCGGCGATAGAGAAGACCGTCACGAATGGAGAAGTGGTGTGCTTGGCGGACGAGCGCTTTGGAGGAATGACCGGGAGTAGGACTTGAGAGAAAATTCAAAAGTGCATTGATCCAGGGGTCATTCCGCTGCTCGGTAGCCATGTCGATAGTTGTAAGAGTCGACATATCGTAGGCACAGACGTGGTCAGACGAATTATCTCTAGGCAATGGCGAGCGGGAAAGAGCATCCGCGTCCGTATGCTTCAGCCCTGATCGATAAATGACATGAATGTCAAACTCCTGGAGACGAAGAGCCCAGCGAGCAAGGCGACCGGATGGGTCTTTCAGAGAGGCAAGCCAGCACAAAGCGTGGTGATCGGTCACAACGTAAAACGGTCGACCATACACATAAGGACGAAATTTTCCGATAGCCCAAATAATGGCCAAACATTCCCTTTCTGTGACTGAATAATTAGATTCTGCCTTTGTCAATGTTCGGCTGGCGTATGCCACAACATACTCGCTGTAACCAGGCTTACGTTGGGTAAGGACGGCACCAAGCCCAATACCGCTGGCATCAGTGTGGATCTCCGTAGGCGCAGCCGGATCAAAGTGGCGTAGAATGGGCGGCGAAACCAAAAGGCGGCGTAAAGTGTCAAAGGCTTTATCGCAGGCTGGAGTCCAGGCGGAAAGGTCGGAGCTGCCGGCAAGGAGCTGGGTCAGAGGAGCGATGATAGAGGCGAAGTTCAAGATGAAACGTCGAAAGTAGGAGCAGAGGCCGATAAAGCTCCGAAGCTGCTTCAGGGAGGTTGGCTTCGGGAACTCTGCAACTGCGCGAAGTTTGGTGGGGTCGGGAAGAATGCCGTCCTTAGAAACTACGTGGCCTAAAATTGTGAGTTTTCGAGCGGCAAAGTGGCACTTCTTCAAATTCAACTGAAGCCCAGCGCCGGCGAGACACGTGAGGACATCCTTTAGGCGGAGAAGGTGAGAAGAAAAGTCGGCAGAAAAAACTACGATGTCGTCCAGATAACAAAGACAGGTCTGCCACTTGAGTCCACGAAGAACAGTGTCCATCAGGCGCTCGAAAGTAGCCGGGGCATTGCAGAGGCCAAAGGGCATAACGTTGAACTCGTATAATCCATCCGGTGTTATAAAGGCAGTTTTCGAGCGGTCATTATCAGCCATCGGTACCTGCCAGTAGCCGGAGCGCAAATCCAAAGAGGAGAAATACTCGGCTCCCTGTAAACAGTCCAAGGCGTCGTCGATTCGCGGCAAAGGATAGACATCTTTGCGCGTGATTTTGTTAAGCCTACGGTAATCGACGCAAAACCGGATGGAACCATCTTTCTTGGTGACCAAAACAACCGGAGAAGCCCATGGACTGTTAGATGGCTGTATGACGCCCCGGCGAAGCATGTCGTCCACGTTGTCAGCAATGACTTGGCGCTCAGAGGCCGACACGCGATAAGGACGCTGTCGTAAAGGTGCGTTTGTACCAGTGTCGATTGCGTGCGTAACGACAGACGTGCGACCCAGAGCAGTGTGAGGAAGGTCGAAGGCAGAAGTGAAGTTCTGTAGAAGAGCAGCGAGTTGATCGCGTTGTGCGGGTGGGAGATCTGCGTCAATAGCTTGTTGAAGAACATCGGGTGGTGTCGAAGCGGTCGCTGTATCGCAAGAGCTGAGCACATTAACGTCTAATGAAGTAGGCGTTGCAGGAAGAGTATTTACAAGCGCGGGATCAAGTTCTTCAATACGACCGAGACACTCGCCGCGTAGCAGGACGGATGGGCACGAAAATGGATTTGAGACGTACATTGCACTAAGGCCATCTTCGATCTTGAGGACCGCAAATGGAAGCAGGAGGCAGGGATGGCGTGAAGCGGCGTCGGAAGGTGTGAAGAAGACAGTCGAACTAATAACGCTTTCACAGGAGAGTGGAACGAGGGCAGCAGAAAATGGAGGAATGTCTGTGTCACTGGCGACGAGGAGTTTTGCAGGCCGGGTAGGGACGTCACACAAGACGGTATCACAAAGAGGTAAAAAGGAAACTTCCGCGCGGGCGCAGTCAATAACGGCATGATGAGTGGAAAGGAAATCGTAGCCCAGGATGATGTCGTGTGAGCAGCGAGACAGTACAATAAACTCGATGGTGTATAAGACGTCTTCGATGAGAACACGGGCCGTGCACGCCGCTGAGGGATGAATGCGCTGTGATGAGGCGGTGCGAAGCGAAAAGTCGGAAAGTGCGGTGGTCACCTTACGAAGACGACGGCAAAGAGCTTCACTGATGACTGATACGGCAGCGCCCGTGTCGACTAGAGCGAGTACTGCGACGCCGTCGACAAACACTTGAATTACGTTAGTGGGAGAACACCGAGGACTTGAAGAGTTCGAACCAAGCGCAGTTCTTGCCCCGGGAACTGCGACTGTTAGTTTCCCTCAACGGTGCCGGTAGAACGTCGGAGTGGGGACGGGGAACGGCGACGAGGGGAAGGTGATCGGCGAGCTGTGTACGTTTGATTGTCACGAGATACAAATTCGGAACTGGGCGGATTTCTCGGCGAGGGCTGGTCTGTATTGTAGGAGTAGTTCCATAGTTCAGGTCGAGAAGGTGGAAGGCGTTGGCGGCAAAGGCGTGCGACATGGCCCGGCAGCCCGCAAGAGTAGCAGATTGGTCGGTTGTCCGCGGTACGCCAAGGGTTCGTAGGGCGTTGGCGTACCCTTGGAATAGGGACATGGAATGCAGACCCAGGCAAAGGCGAAGGAAGGTTGGAAGGAGCGGCCTGGTAGGAAAGAGATGCTGATGGCATGAGCGGCCTGGCCGCAACTTGGGCGTAAGTCAGTGGTGCCGTTACTTGCGCTGGCACGGGGCTGGGCGGCAGCACAGGGCTGGGCGGGAGCATGGAGCTGGGAGGAAGAACGTCAGCGATGTGATCTTGAACGGCACGCCGTATGGTAGGGGCCAAAGACGGAGCCATGTCAGGAACAAGGCGGCCACTATCCTGTAACTGAGGGACCAGCGATAGCTGGCGGGCGACCTCGTCTCGAACGAAGGCTTTGATTTGCTGAAGTAAAGGGCTGTCCTCTGATGGGGTAGAACCGCCCAGCGCAAGTGTAGAGATGGCGTCGTCTCTAACACCGGACCGCCGGGTAGAAGCGCGCTTCTTACGAAGCACGTCGTAGCTCTGGCAAAGCTTGATCACGTCACTCACCGTGGCAGGATTTTTTACCCAGAGCATTTGGCACGCGTCGTCAGAGATGCCTTTCATGATGTTCTCGATCTTATCCGCTTCAGTCATTAGCGGATCGACACGCTTGCATAGGTCCACGATGTCCTCTATATAACTAGTGAACGACTCATCGACTTGCTGAGTGCGCTCACGCAAGCGTTGTTCTGCCCGGAGCTTGCGAACGGCAGGGCGGCCGAACACTTCTGCAAAATTCTTTTTAAATGCAGACCAAGATGGCAGGTCTGCCTCATGGTTGCGAAACCAGAGGTTCGCCACGTCAGTCAGATAAAAGATTACATTGCTTAGCTTGATAGCGTCGTCCCATCTGTTGTAGCTACTGACGCGCTCATATGCCGCCAACCAATCGTCGACGTCCTGGTCGGCTGTGCCACTGAAGAAGCACGGATCACGCTGCCGTAGAGCTCCAGAACACAGCACGGTGGTTGGGAGGGGCGACGATGTCGTGGCAGTGTCATCCGGCATGCTGGAAGCAGAGGGTAACGTGCGGCTTCTTAGTTCCAGGGTGGACGGGAACGTACCCAGCAGCACCTGCACCAATTGTAGGGGTGTGTTTATTCGGTGAACCCAGATGATTCCAGCCGCTCAGGGGAGACTCGCAGCGAAGCGTCAGGCGTGGCGAAAGAGCAAGGCAGCGAACAACTTCTTCGTCCTTGAGAGCGGCAGCACGCGACGCATGTCAGTGGTTATATCGATGAAGATTACCACACTACAACTCACATAACTCTCCCTGGAACAGCATGCCGGAGGCGTCGCTTCAGGGAGAGCAGTCCGTGCGTCCTCTCTTACCCTTATAATGAGGTGGCCATTTTTAATGTAATAAATCCAGTACTGCGCTGGTGCAGTGTACAGAGGAGGGAATTTCGATATGCGATGAAGCCGCAACTACTGTCTTGCAAACAGAGGGAAAGAGAGAGAGAAGAAAGGCAGGTAGGTCACCCAGAAGCGTGTTCAGGTTGGCGACATTGCACTGGGAAAGGGGCTCAATAGAAATCTCGCTCACCTGCATAAAGCCCTCAGGTAATGAAACACTGCTTTATTGGCCTTGAAGGCCTTCGATAACTGCGGCCATACTCCGAGGATCTTACCTTTCGTAAAAGAAGATGATCGAGGTCGTCCACAGCACCTCACACCATGCGCCTTTCGGTACTAAGAAAAGGGAACTGGCGTAGTAGATGTTCGAATGCTTCGTCACAGGTCAAGTTAGTCTCAAGCAGGGTCGTTGCCGATGCTAATGCGGGATGAGTATTACTTTTTAAAAGCCACAGCAAGTCATAGACGTCAACGCAGGGCTGGTTCACATGCCGGTAATTAAAGGCGGGAGACGAAGGCATAGACCAAGGTCCAGTAAATTGAAGAAATCATTGAAAATCAACCGCGTTTCATGAGGCAAGTATGAGCTCTCACTGAAACCTGTCATGTCCATCCGCTGCGTCAATCCTTAACATGCAATAGCCACATGAAGACCGTCGTTGTCAGCAAACCGGTTGTCTTTATCCGCGGGGTGGTTTCCTGTCATGTCGCATGTCTAGTAGCCATTTAGAAAGTATATCCCCAGCCGTTGTTTATTGCGCAGTGGTAAACTTCGTGGGTTTTTTAAACGCGTTGTTCATGCGGTCGGTGGCGTGGATTAAGGCCCGAGGTTTCGTTGACCGGGCAGTGGATGAGCCTGGCATCCTAAATTTCGCGAATGGCTCTATGATCACATATTATGACCTCACCAACCATTTTAAACTAGTGAGGAGAACTCCCCCCCCCCCCCCCCCCCTTCGGACAAAAGCCTGACTAAAGACCAAGAGGTTACGTGGCGTCGTCTACAGCCGAGATCGATACGCACCCCATCAATTCTCCGGCACATTTATCCGGGTCTATACAACGCGAACTGTAAACACTATGGCCAACAAGTCAACTACAATCCCATGCTGTGGGATTGTAGAATAGAGCCACCTCCGGGTGATTTAGTTACCGCTCCTATCTCTTGAGCGGGGGAGGACGTGCTGGCTAGCTCTGACGCTAGAACGAAAGTTCTGGCGGTGGAGTGGGCTGACAAAGTCGTCGAGGGCTATGTACTCTAGACCACTTAACGCGACCTCTTACCAAGCTCTTTTGGCGAATAAAATGTTTTACAATCAATGGCGTAGCGCAGCTTGCAATCCTTGGAGGGCGTCTTTGGAATGAGAAGAAAATGGATGACTCCAGTGACTCTTTTTCCGCGGGAACTCAATGGCACGGTTGCTAAAGACATCCCGATCTAAAAGCAGATGACGCTTTGTTGAACCCGACAGCTATAAAGCATATTTAATTGTTTTATAAGAGTTAACCTTGCGTCCATATCGTGTTACGGTGACAAAGAGAATGTTAACTCTGCATTCAAGAAAACCACGGTGATATCACTCCTTCGGAGCTCGCTGCTTCTCTCTGGTCCAATCCGGATGGGACACTGAAGGTCGCGGGACATTTGAGTCATGGAGTGACGTGTACTGATGCGCCATTTCGCGCTCCCCAGGCGAGCGCTTTTTGAAAGCTTGTGAGATGGGCATTTGATGTTGACACATAGCGCGGAGCATTATCGCGTTTTAGAACCTCTGAAAATTTATGCAGCTGTGGTTCAGTTTCAACTGTATTATCAATATTACATTTATGCATTAAAGAATTTCACGCTGCTTCTTTTTAAAATTAAACGCCATGAAAATTTTTATCTTGGTTTACAAGGAGTGCGACAAAACGAATCGTGATCAGGGAGACGACGGAACGCTGCGTACCGAGCAATATTCAGTAATTTCCTCCACCCAGCCTCAGAATATTAAAAGGAAAGCTTTACTAGGCTTGTCGACAAGGTCGTGTCCGCCGTAGTTGTGAGGAACTTCGAAGAGGTGGCGCCAAACGAATGGTTATAATTGAAAGAGGATGATGTGAGGATGCTGCGCAAAAAAAAGTTATGTCGATATTGTGCTTAGTTGATTAATTACAGCCAAAAATGTCCAAAATGTGGGCGGAGCCAGGGCAACGCATGGCGCCAAATTTGAAAAACCGGAGGTGTAGGCGGAGGCAACGCGTGGCGCCAATTTTGAAAATGAAGCGTGGCGCCAAGTTTGAAAACTGAAAATGGGGAATTGATGAAACTTGATTAAATAAGACATATAATTGTGGTAATTGGGGAAATGGATGAATTTACATCAGTGCTTAATTGAGTACATGTGAGGAAAAGGTACAAGTGAAGCAAAGAGAGGCGACGAGTGAAGCAAAGAGAGCAAAGGGGGGCAAAGGGGGGCAAAAAGAAAAAAGGAAGCTTCAATGCTTTCGCATTCCTCCAATGCGGGTTACCGCAGTGACCTCAAACGTTCTTGTTTAACATTTTCATGCGCATAATAGGGACCGGCCTTAACTGTGAAATACGGGAGCGATATGATCTATGTAGTAAGAAATAGGTTGCGTCCGGGCCAATGCTCTAGCCTATCTGATGCCTGAAGAGCATGCTCTGAGTTATTGCTGCAGGTCTAAGAAGAAGCCACTTTTGTGATGGAACGGTGGCTCTACCGTTCTCTTCTTGACCGCAGTGCGGAGCTAACGGGAGAGTGCATCCTCAAAATTCTTTTTAACGCGACAGCGTTAAGGAGCTCGTGTCGCAGAAAAGCCGGTGTCGTCGGCGGCGTTGGCCGTGAGCAAAAAATGGCGCATCTCGGTGGATGCCTGAACAACGCCGTAAGGGAAGACATTTTCCTTTCCTTACGGCGCGGTACGGGTGCCCAGCTTCTTATCCGGAGTTCCCGGTTCAAACCCGACAGCGGCGGCTGCGTTTTTATTTTTTTATGGGGGATTTAACGTCCCAAAGCGACTCAGGCTATGAGGGACGCCGTAGTGAAGGGCTCCGGAGATTTCGACCACCTGGGGTTCTTTTACGTGCACTGACATCGCACAGCACACGGGCCTCTAGAATTTCGCCTCCATCGAAATTCGACCGCCGCGGCTGGGATCGCACCCGCGTCTTTCGGGCCGGCAGCCGAGCGCCATAACCACTCAGCCACCGCGGCGGCTAGGCTGCGTTTTTATGTAGGAAATACGCTAAGGCGCCCGTGTGCTGTGCGATGTCAGGGCACGTTAAAGATCCCCAGGTTGTAGAAATTATTCCGGAGCCCTCCACTACGGCACCTCTCTTGTCCTTTCTTCTTTCACTTCCTCCTTTATTCCTTCCCTTAAGGCGCGTTTAAGGTGTCCGCCGATGTATGAGACGGATACTGCGCCATTTTCTTTCCCCCAAAACAAATATTATTATTATTATTATTATTATTATTATTATTATTATTATTATTATTATTATTATTATTATTATTATTATTATTATTATTATTATTATTATTATTATTATTATTATCATTATTATTATTATTATTAATATTATTATTATTATTATTATTATTATTCATTTCCTCAAAACCTATATTCATTTCATGTTCCTTCCCTTACGGCCCGGTTCGGGTGTCCACCGAGATTTGTGGGACAGGTGCCCTTCCCTTAAATTGTCCAACGGGCCACCCATCGCGCCGAACGGGCGATGGTGTTCCGTGCCCCCCTTGGCAACGCTGCAACACGCTGTCGCGTCTCACTCTTAAAGCTTAAGCGTCCTCCAAATTTTTTAAAAGAATTCTCAGAATGAACCAACTAGCCCCCCAAAGCATACTATAGGGGAGTGCATGACTTCTCTTGAACTTGGCTTTGCGAAGTGGTTAATTAAGGTCGGCGGACCGTTTGCTCATAGTATGTAGGGAGGACGGAGATGGAATAATTACCGCCGTAATTATCCCGCCGTCTGAGCGAATCCTGTCAACGCGGACACTGTGCTGTCTTGTTTTTCTTACGCTTGGGGCGGAAGCATCGGCACTGAAGTACACTCTTGTTGGCAGGTGGCCCTGTGTTTCCTAAGGCCGCCTCCTCGAAGGCAGCGACCATTCTTCCCGGCTTTCAAGTTCTTCCAGTTGTCATGAACCTTTACGTGTTTGCGTTTCCGGCCTAGTGCACTAACCATATTTGCTGGCTTTCGCAATTGCCGAGCCTTGCTGGAGAACCACGCCGAGCATGTGGCTTGCGCCGTGGCCGACTTCCCTGACAGCTTTAAGTACTGGCTCATAATACCTTATTTTAATGCGTCGGCCGGGTGAAGAAAATTCTATAAGGTATTCCTGTGTAACAGTGTTGACTGCTCACGTTATTGTGTAGTGTACTATTTTGAGGTCACAAAGCATAATTGAGCGACTTTGAGACGTATACAGCAATAATAGGCCGGCAGTAAAAGCAATATTATTGTCTGTATGTATTGTTTTGAACGCGCGTGATTAAGCTCAATAGGAGCCTTTTGAACATAATGCATATCGGAGTGATCCAATATGCGAAAAACACAGTCTATTCAGTACAGCAGGTATAACGTCTGGACTTGGCATGAGATCTTGCATAGATTCTATAGTTGTGACGCCATCATTAACTTGGTAGCGTTAAAGGCCTGAGTTCATCGTGTCTTTTATCACAATCATTCTGTAAGGACTGTCACTGATGACAACCGCACGATCTAATCGGCTAAGAAGTTTAAATTGGCAGGCGACCAAGGATTCTGAAAATACTAATAGTGAGAAATCGGAGACAGATACTACCATGAATAGAAGTAACATAAGACTGGTAACTTAGCTTTGGGATCTTCGTCGTTTTCTGAGGCTGCAGTATTTTGTTGGCCAGGCAGCTCAGAATCATCTGAAATAAAGCAGTGTTATTTAAGAGACTGGCAAAGAAACATGTTTTTTACAAAGGTAGCTGAAAGGCGAATACTCGGGCGTCACATGAACTGTCAGATCATCTATTGAAGCATGACACTTGACGCAGATTGCGGAGAAAGAAAAGAGGTCTTTTTGCTGCGCCTAGTTTCTCAATATCTGCGTGGCACATATTATCTCAGGACGAGAGACTTGTTATCAATGCAGTGACGTCACACCTTCATCGGTACTTACCAAAGAGTGGAAGGAAGAGTTTTCAACACCCACACAAATAAAGACACCACCATGATGGGGTCTTTGCACTGTATTCAGAGGTGCGTGCCGATTGTTTTTTGTGTTGTCTTTTTAGTTATTCCTTGTGCTTTCTCTTTAATAGCCTTCACTTACACGCTCTTCTCTTCTTCAACTCTCTTTCAAATCTCTCCGTTAGGCTGGCTCCAGCTCCTTAGGTCGGTATTCAACACTACGCGAACTTTTTCGCTTTTCTGAGTGCTTAGAGTAAATGAGCAAACAAGAGGAGGTGAGGCAAAGGGAAGAAAAAAAGAAGCTCATTATTACCTTAACAATCATGGCCACTAAAAGAAATTTTCCGGCCCTGCAGGGTACTAGAAGGGAAATTTAGAAAAAGAAGTGTTTCAGGTACTTTCATATGCAGGTCAAGCGTGAGGCTTTTAGGTGCGGGCGCTTGTTGTTTGGTTTCACATTTCGTCAGCCTGCCTGGGTGCGAAATATATGACAAAATGTTCGGAAGAATCGCAGTAAAAGGCCCGGATTAAGAGCACGCGTACTCCGAAGGACATGTTTATCATCTTTTATAGGTTCCCCTTTTAACAGGCTTCCTAACCCAGCTCAGCGGCGGCGCTTCCATCGTGTCGACAAAAGGGTGCCCAAAATAGTTTGCCCAAAATATAAAGGCCTGCGCATTTGAGATAAGGCGGCCGAAACAAAAATGATAATGTTGCTCAGAACGCACATATATTTAAAATGTGGACAAAAGAATGCCGTAACTGAATGTCCGAACATAAGTTTTTGCGGCGCTGCTCTTAGCGAACTAGCGGAAGCACAGCTCAAAACGCAGAATTCCAGACTCCGAACGTCAGCCGCCGGCCGAGCACTCCTAAAGAGGTTAGGTTACGACATGAAAGGGCATTTTGATCGATCCGCCGATATCCCCGACAACATCCGTAAAACCCTCCAAGTCTGTCATATACAAAAGAACATGGACCCGAATCTCCACGCGGCTAGAAGACAGGCCCGGGCAGATTATGTGGAATGCCATTTGGCTAAATTAGAAAACACAGTGCACACGGACGCAGCGCTTTATCCGTGGGATAAACGCACAAGAATAACCAATGCCACAGCAGCAGTCGTGGATTACGCCGGCAAACCGATCACATACGCAACCCTACGGGGCCACACGGTAGCAGAGGGGGAGGAAGTCGCCGTTGCACTAGCGGCGGCCGAAGGCTATCGCAGAAGAAAATCACTGATCATATTAACAGACTCGAAATCCACATGCAGGAACTGCGCGCAAGGTAGAGTCTGCAAGGCGGCCCTAAGAATCCTCCTCGAAACAAGGCCCCCTAGCCAAAAAGTAACCCACAAGATACTCTGGATACCGGCACACACGGGGATAGCGGGAAACTAAAGTGTGGACAGATTAGGTTGCGAGATCACGTTCCGAGCTGAGCTGTTGGGGACACTAGAGAACCCTACCATAGTGGAGCCAGTATATGCGGAGCTGCTCCAAACAGGAACATTCTTCAACCTATACATTCTACACAAAATGTACCCTACACAATTCAGGGACACATGCCCGTGGTGCGGGGCAACCCCCACGCTATACCACATTACATGGGAGTGCAAACGCAATTATGCGTTCCACAAACTCAAAAAACACCGAGTGAGGAGCAATGGGAGGGTCTGCTCACCAGCAGCGAGCTCACAGCCCAAAAGGTCCTTGTGCAGCACGCATGCGAAGCAGCAAGACTCAGCGGAGCCCTGGAATAGGGGCCCGACCTTGCGAAGAGGCCAGACGTCAACGATGAAGACGACGGCCCACCGCTAATGTCATTGAGATTTCAATAAATGGTTTTCTCTCTCTCTCTCTCTCTCTCTCTCTCTCTAGTATATCCTGCAATCTTTAGCTCCGGCACCGTCAAACTTTTCTTTTTTTATTGGAGACCGTAGAGGCTTTTTGTTTCAAGTTCCCCTTGACGACTTCTTCGCGGCCATGACCCTTACTCAGGACGTCAAGTTCACCTTCTAAAGCAAGCTATTTTAGAATAGAAACTTATCGTTATGCTAGAAATAATGACTGCAACCAGCTTCCTCGACCCAGCAGAACGAACAGCAGATGCGAAAGGGAAAAAAAGGATTCTTTTCTGACTTGGGTAGAACGTTGGGCCAGTTGGTGTAGCGACATATTCAGGAAAACTGCGCAGAAGAACACAGGACGGGAGGGAGAAACACGCACACACACATTAGCGCGAACTTGCAACTGTATTTTCAGAAACGATACACCGCCTTAAGAAGTAGAGAGGGCGGAAGCGTACAAATTCCAGAGCATCACGTGTGGGAAAAAGAGCACGCACATAGGTACAGTAAAAATTGCTTAAAGGATAGGCACAAGCAGATCTAGTCAAATCAGAACTTAGCGGAATAGAACAACAAAAGCGGGTTATCTATTGCGGAGAAAAGCAAGTTCTTTTTTTGAGAAGGGCTACCGATGCCTTATATTCACGCAGCCTTCCGTAGTACTAATTTTAAGGGCCTCTACAATTTCCCATGCCAGCCTATCGGAATCTCACCCGATAACAACTGTAGAACGGAGGAGGAGACGGCACTGCTGTTCCTTCTTATTCCTGTCAGTGTAGTGTTTGCATTTGGCGCAATGCAAAGACAGGTTTAAGCCGCCACTTGCGCCCTGTGAATTGGCATGCTTTCTGAGCCTATCATTTAGAGAGCGCCCTGTCTGGCCTATGTACACAGACCCACAACTGAGCGCCATGACCAGCAGGTGCCAAGGCAAAAGGGCAAAGAAGAACAAATGTGTTTCCAAACACCAAACTCACTTTGTGCATTGCACTGTTGGTGTGGTGTATAAGATTCCGCTCAGCTGTGGGTCTGTGTACATAGGCCAGACAGGGTGCTCTCTCAATGACAGGCTCAGAGAGCATGCCAATTCCCTGGGCGCAAGTGGTGGCTCGAACCTGTCTTTGCATTGCCCCAAATGCAAACACTACATTGACAGGTATAAGAAGAAACAGCAGTGCCGTCTCCTCCTCCGTTCTACAGTTGTTATCGGGTGAGCTTCCGATAGGCTGGCCCGAAATATTGTAGAGACCCTTAAAATTAGTACTACGGAATAGATAACCCCGTTTTGTTGTCCTATTCCGCTAAATTTTGATATGACTAGATCTGCTTGTGCCTATCTTTGATGCAATTTTTACTGTACCTATGTGCGTGCTCTTTTTTCCCACACGTGATGCTCCGGAATTTGTACGCTTGCGCCCTTTCTGCTTCTTAAGGCAGTGTATCATTTCTGAAGATACAGTTGCAAGTTCACGCTCGCGCGTGCGTGTGCGTGTTTCTCCCTCCCGTCCTATGTTATTCTGCGCAAAGTTTTCCTGAATAATTCTTTCCTGCTTTGACGCACCCGTGTCGTGGTAAAAGATTGGCGTGCCCTGAAGCACGATTGTTCTCTACGATTGCAGGGGCAGCTCCTTATAACAAGTCTTGTGTGGTTATATTCTTGTTGCCCATCTGCCATCGGTAATTGCGAATTGCGACATCGTGATTTCCAGTTAAGGAAGCAATGTTAGTCGCTATACTCCGGTGTACTAAGGGGCTGAGATATGGGACATAAGAAAAAAAATGATTCGCGAAAAGGATCGCCAGAAAGTAATGATCGGCCCTGGGCAATGCCATTGCAGCGCGGTCCTAGAAGACATGGTGGGTTGAAATTCAGCCCTCAAGGTGTACGCCCACTGAGCCAGTCATTCCTAAACGTTAAGACTCCTATCCTCGTGGAGAAATACATCACTTGGTTCTAGAAAGCGGTCGTCATCACGGCAATTTTATCTTTGAGGAAATATGTCACCCCTATTCTAGATGACACCTTAGAATTGCTTGGTTTATGGTGACATCCAATTACCAACTAGCCCAACAAGAAGTTCTGTTAAGCTACACAATACTAATAATGACGTCATGTGGTTCACATATCATTATGCAGTGGCACTTCACATGCTCGAAATCTTCATTAACCTTCAATGCATAGGAGAAGAAGCTGATGATACCTAATTACTTAATATCAATCTGGCGGAAATGTCAAACTCGCTCTTCCCTGCAAAATGTTTAAAACTGCCTAAGTTGCGTGCCTTGCATTAAACGGAGTTTGTGCCTTACATCTCAATTTCTTTATGGTTATTCTGAGGCTAAATACACCTTGACAGTTTTCAGTACGCCTGTAATGCATAGACAAGGAATAGCTCCAAAAACTGAAAGCATCGCTTCCGGGAAGCAAGGACTAAGTCTAGCTTTTGTGCCGGGTGTTTGCTGGAAGTAGAATTCAAAATTTGGCTTTTTAATACGCAGTGGCGATTCCTATTCGTTCTTAAGCGAAGTGCTATGGCGGACGTCATAAAACGATTGAGAAAGTTGATTACCGTAGTAATTCACAAAAATCTGCTAATTATCTCTTCTAGTTAAGCAGAAATGGCAATTGGCTGCAGTTAACTGATGACCATCAGGGCAGCCGGTGTGAATTATTAGATAAGAAGAAATGTCGTTCCTTTGGCTCTATGGGGCATAGGGCGAAGAATTTCGGCGGTTCAGACGAATGAAAGACGCGCGCGGCATCCTCAAAACGGCAATACAATTCCCAACTTTTTCAACATTCCCTGTAATTGTAACCCAACTGGCTAATATTAAAAAGAAGGAAAAACAAAAGAAGCTCGGTTGGCGATGGGACAGGATCTCTTAACTTTTTCTTCAACAAGGAAAAGCTGTGGACGTTGAGCCTCCTAAAGTAACAAGTAGGCTAGTTCACGAAATATTCAGAAAAGTGACCGTTCTGAAATTGGATCATTCACTATTGCTAAACGTATTCAGGAGCAAGAGATTGTACAAAATACTATCAGTCACATTTTATTTGATGTCATGCACACTGCACTTCCTTGAAATAATTCGAAGTTTTTCAATATAGTGTACTGGTCTCATGAAAGGGAATCGTAGTAATTAACACACTGCATGCGTTATTTTTTGGAGCCCAGCAACTAAATAGTGCTAATTCGCTTCAAACCAAAACAAGGTATTAACAATGCTTGCTAGAAGAAAACAAAAGCGCTGTCAATGCAAACACGTTAAAAACACGCCCCTGGCCATTCCCCCCCCCCCCCTTCCCCCCCCGTGGCTATGTGCCATCGTTTTTGAGGCAACAACAACGATCTTCTGCCACGTAAAGCGCAACTCATAACATAGCCTATGACGTCCTTTGGTCATGTATAAAAATGGGAACGAAAATAGAGATTTTCGCCGCAGTCATTTCGCAAAAAGTATCCGTGAATCGTGTCATTTTTTTAGAATAAACTCTGTCACTTGGTGTGTGTTGTTCTTGGGCTATGTTCTGGATGAAGCACACAGACATCTGAGTCTGTGTAGCCATACAAAGTTTTGTTTACGGCGCCACGTATTATAACACTTAATGAATTATTTTGCTTGCGTTTCTTCATACGTATTTTACGCCTTAGAGCAATGGTGTCTTCTTCATAAAAAACATGGAACCTTAATTCACAACGCAGAGAGCTATGCAAAGAAAAAAGATAGTCGTGAAGTTAAAAAACGAGCAGAGAGTAGAGTGGGTGTGGGAACATGCGCGAGTAAGATATCCGTGTCGAAATAAAGAATTGGGCTTGGGTGGGACGTGTAATGCGAAGATAAGATAGCCGACTGTGTTTAAGGGTAGCGGACTGGAGTCCAAAGACAAGTGTGGCAAGTGGCAGCAGGGCCTGACCTCGGTGGAGGAGGTTAGGTACCCTACAATGATTAGGTGGCCGGCAGAAGGAGAAGACGGGGTTAGAGATATACGGGAGCGGCCTTTGTCTTGCAGTAGGCGTAGTTTGGATGACAGTGCTGATGATAATTGTGGTAATTTAAAAAAGCACTCAGAGGTCGCAAGAGCCTACAGCACTTGCACTGTGCCAAAGCCGAGCCAACTTTGTTTAGTGAGAAAAGGAGGGGTTAACTGAAGATAGGAGAAGTGCGGTAATGGCCTCACAGTGAGTGGGCACTTAACGTACGCCGCATTAAAACGTCTGTCTGTCTGTCAGTTACTGCCAGGAAAAAAGAAAGGAAAGTGCACAGGCCTGCTCACTGGCTCAAGCCGAGCCACAATCGCTACCACGTGCAGATAGTAGCAGAGTTGAAAGATGGCATAGAAAGACAGGATAGCAAAGACGCGCTAAAGAGAAGGGCCATCCCGGAGGTAGTGCAATACAGGGCCAACCGGTGGAAGGGAGTGAAGCATCCTTCAAACTCTCCGCCACATTGCCAAAAATAAGTCCAACTTGGACCCGTAATAGATACTCCACGGGTCCGGACAATCCGGATATCGTATTAAAACGGATTATGTTCTTGGAAAAGCAGAAACTGGAGGAACGGTAGGTGCGCGAAATCCATAACTTCGCTTTCGTTCACAAAAAACTGACTGCAGGTCACTACGCCTAAGAAACATTCAGCGGCAGCCATTTACGGTGCTGAATGCGCCATTCAATGCGCCATCGAGTGGTGCCCTCTATGCGCAGATTTACGAACATCTCAACCACTTGTGCACTGCGCTGCTCAAAAAAGACCCTATAAAGTCATAATGCAACAAATTTTGCCAGTCCCCACTGCTTCTTGATTTTTCGTTCTCTCCCTCAACAACTGTAGCTCTAGAAACGAGGGTTCCCGCAATAGGGATATAAACCTAACCATATGATTGCCGTGGTTTTGAGGAGGAGAAGGTTACGACCGAAGGAAAGGCATGGTAACTCCCTAAACTTAGTTCTGCACCGTCCAAGGCACCACGTACAGCAAAACAGTAACCGTACAGCATGTTACGAAAGGAGGGGGGGGGAACAATTAGTGAGACCTCTAGGCGAGAGCTCGTTATTTATCGAGGCGTGAAGAGAAAATGTACGAATTCGGAAGATGAGTAGTGTACTGCGCGTTCTTGACGAGGCGCCCCAACTCTGCCCTGGAGTACACACCCGGTCATCGCCCTGTAAAATACTTTATCGCAGTCCCATTGGTACACATTTTGTGATTTTCGTGCGCTCTGAGCACGAGTGATGAGAGTGTCGACGACACCCTCGAGCTACGACAGGCCTTCTATATTAAGTTTACTGTCGCCGTTTAAGGTCTTCAGCCCATGCCTGAGCGAGCTTACTTTGTAATCTGTAAGTGTGGCGCACAAGGACGTAGGTCTACACTGTCGCGCAGCACCCGTAGTGGATATCCTACGCCCCTCTGATCCTGCGCAAAGTCACAAACAACCCATGTTTTTGTATTTTTTTCGTGACGCCGACTCTCTTTCCGGTAAATAGCACGCAAATTGTGTTGCTGGGAAGCAATTACCAAATTTTGGTCTTTCTAAACTTATAGAAGGAAACTGCACATATTTTCTCTGCTGAGTCTCGGGATACTAGAAGCCACTGTTCTATTCCTACGCATAAAATTTTGCGTTTCCCGTGAGTATCTATTCTTTTAGCAGTAACGGAAAACAGCACGAAGCGCAAGACATGAAATCGAACGGGGAGATGTGCTGACTCGTTAACGTGCTCTGGCGGATCTTCCTTAGGGTTTGATGGAAGGTTCAATGCGTGTCATAGAAATAGCTATGGTAACGCCATCAATGCTGATAGACTAATTTCGAGTAGTCTATAACAACCTGAACTTGGAGGATGAAGAGGAAAGGCAGGCAGGTTAACCGGAAGAATAATCGGTTTGCTACCCTACACGGGAGGAAAGGGGTGAGGGTATAAACAATGAAAGAGAATGAAGAGTCACTATGAAAAGTCAGCGTTCGTAAAAGCCACAGCCTATCGTGCAGGCCAGGAGTTCGCAACAAGTGTAGCAGTGCTTGGAGGCCTTCACCGCGACGATCGCCGCGGCCAGTGGTCGAGAATCTTCATTTCTGTCAGTGTGCGTGAACTTAGACGCTCCAGCGCACGGCAGAGCGACTGCCTTTCGGCGCTGTAGGCAGGGCAACCTGAACTAGGAAAAGCCTAAATGAACGGGCGTTTTAAAGAAACGGCGGAAGCCGCCATACAGGTATACTTGTGCGCAAAAGCCCTATGAGGTAACTCACCCTTTATGGCGGCATCTCGCACAAAGTTTCGAGCAGAGCCTCCTTAATGTTCTCTATATTTTGCAGCTGTGGGGCTCAACGGTGTTCGCAGCCTTGCTTTAGCACGGCCGCGATCCTTGTTAAAAATCGAGGCTGCGTCTTTTCCAGAAGTTTCCCGCACGAATAAAAGTTTACCGGTCGCGTCGGGGGTGTTAGTCGCAGACCGCTAAAACAACGCCAACAAGGATCATTAGCCGCGGAAATCGTTATCACGAGCTCTCTTTTGGCTCCAAATTCTCCTCCCGTGCAGGTGACTTTACCGGAAGAGATGTTGATGACGTTCCCTTCTCCTGCTATCTCGTTATCTCTCTCACATAGCGCGGAACTACCGATCTATGGTAATGAGCCTTCCTGCAAATGTGGTGCGCCTAAACTTGTTAAAGAATCGTTTTCGTCGGAAGCAAAGCTGGAAACAAAGCACCTAGATCATAACCTAAAAACTGGGAGCATAATTTCGACCACCTGGGGATCTTTAACGAGCAGTGGCATCGCCCGTGTGCTGTGCGATGTCAGTGCACGTTAAAGATCCCCAGGTGATCAAAATTATTCCGGAGCCCTCCACTACGGCACCTCTTTCTTCCTTTCTTCTTTCACTCCCTCCGTTAATTGCTTCCCTTACGGCGCGGTTCAGGTGTCCGCCGATGTGTGAGACAGATACTGCGCCATTTCCTTTCGCGGTGGCCGCCCCAAAAAATCAATATATCATTTTTCAGCTTTGGGGATATCTGTCTTTCAGGGCTGTTTCTTGCGAGTAATCTCGAATTCAAACTAGACCTCGAGTTGGAATGGAATTGGAGCAAAGCACTTTAACTAGTTTGTTGAATTTCATGTTCCCGCTCGTCTCTCTGAATAAAGCATACAAAATTAACACTGCGCGTCACTTTCTCTGTGAGTGCCCTACATTTGCGAGTGCAAGACATACACTGTGTTGTGCCCTGGACCACCTCGAGCCTCACCCATTAACAGAGCGAAAGATCCTCGGTCCGTGGCCACAGCAGTCGACTGCCCTCAAGGCATACAAGACACTCTTTGCCTACTTGAGAGCGACTGGATTGATTGAAAAATTGTGACAGCGTTGTGCGTGTGTGTGTGTGTGTGTTATGCCTTTTTCTCCTTCTCTCGTCCTCCTTTTAGTTCCCTAATTCCTCTTCCCCAGTGCAGGGTAGCCAACCGGAACCCCTTTCTGGTTAACATCCCTGCCTTTCCCTCCTCCTCTTTATCTATCTGTCTATCTATCTACGCGTCATATGCTTCCTGTATCCCATTACCACGAGTTCAGGTTCGGTCAATACAGCGAGAAAGCAGATTTTTGTTCTTAATGAACGGGGGTTGCCAGTGTTGCATGCAGCTGCAAAAACGCGAACGTAATTTCGAGATCAAACAATGATCTCAGGACCTTCCCAGTTTACTTGTTAACCGCATCAGGGAGCATTTTTCATCGCTTTGACAAGAATTATTACAAACTGTCCTAAAACACTATCCCCACTCAATAAAAGTCTAATAGTTGGTACATTCAGAGTCAAGTGCCCTCTTGCTCGATTTTTCACCTTCTCGACTACCATTCGAATACTTCGCTGGGTGTAGTATTTTTTTCGGGTGTCCTAACCATCCCTTTAAAACTGTTTTGCACAGGTCATTTCTCTTTGTTTTCAGGAGAAAACTTGTAATGAACGAACAATGTCTTATATGTTTCGCCTTCTTTTCTGTACAGAGCTGAAGAAATTTTAAAAAATTTGTTGCACCATCCGCTGAAAAAAAATTGAATGGTTGCTCATTGTGCAATGTCAGTGCACGTTAAAGATTCCCATGTGGTCGAAATTATTCCGGAGCCCTCCACTACGGCACCTCTTTATTCCTTTCTTCTTTCAATCCCTCCTTTATCCCTTCCCTTACGGCACGGTTCAGGTGTCCAACGATACATCAGACAAATATTGCGCCATTTCCTTTCCCCAAAAACAAAAGGTTGCTCGCGCATGATAAAAGACGCGAGGAAGGCAACGACTGCGGGAATAAAATATTCAGGCTCCGCAACATCTGTGCTAGATTCACACTCTCGGTCTGTAACACAGGCGAAGCAGTTTCTTAATATGGGTAGAATTTTTGCCGGCAGCTTTTATGAAACGAAGCGACGCAGTCTGTCGCACGTACGCGCACACGAATACACGTACACGTAAATTTTGTCTGCTAAATGATTTTAAATACAAATTGGAGAATTTAACGTTCAGAAACGACCACTTGGTTACGAGATGGACTGAAGTGGAGGGCCCTGAATTCATTAAGACCATTTGGGGTTCTGTACCGGGCGCTCATATCGCACAGCACGCGGGTGTTTCAGCATTTCGCTTACATTCAAATACGGCCACAGCAGCTGGGATTGAAACAGAGACTTTTGGATCAGCAGCCGAAAGTCAAAGGAACTCAGTCGCCTTGGTGGGGCCGTCTACTAAAATTTGTTCTAAACAAATTCCGCTAAACTAAATGATTACATTAGTTCAGCACATATGAATAAAACAAGTTTCTCTTTCAGTTAGTGGTGCACAAACCAAGTAAACCTTGACCGCAGCAGAAAAGCTCGCAATTTCTGAGCCACTCTGCACGTATGGCCCATAAGCTATTCGCTAAAATTCGACTCGGCGAGACCTCCGATCCGAGTAACGCGTGCTAATGGAAATGTGGAGAAAACATCGAAGTTTGGCCGGTCGGAGACTGGCACACTTTTTTTTACGTCAGTTGCTTCATCCTTAACTGAAGTTTGAACTACTGTTTGCTGTGGAACAGAGTAACGTTGCCGAATTGGACGACTGAGGACGATAACAAAATTGATAGCTTGATTTTGGCAAGGTATGTGACACATAGTGTGTGCAAGTCTCAGCCGGCTAGCTGGGCGACGTGCGTTGCTTACCACCCGAGCGAATTCTATTGCGGCGGCTAATTAGTTTGTCGTTGTGTCCTGAATATGTATCATTTTCCACCCAGGCCATAAATCCAATGTCGCGAGTATTGACCAAGACTTCGTTACTTTTACGGGCAGCCTATGGCAGCCCTATTCTTCAGCTTTCATCGGCTCAAGGATAACATTAAGAGGAAGGATCTGCAGGAGATGTCTGCAGGAGATGTTTGGTTTATGAGCGGCCTTCCTGTACAAAGTTTTAGTGAAGCCAGTCTGCGGCGCAAACCGGTATGACGTCAACACAGTCTGGGGCAGACGGCAGGAGCAGCTGCCGCCTGTTGTGGCTACAAAAGAGGTAGCAGCTGTTGTGCCACCAGAGACAAGTGGCATTCTATATTTATCCAGACTTCCGGGCCGCTAATACCGACCCGCCTGGAGTCAAGGACCCGAACATTCTAGCAGAAGAAGCTCGTGCTGCAAAGAATGTGAGATCCTGCAAGCACGTGAACGTCGCAAAGGTCAGCGGGAAGAGGCACACAAAGCAGCAGCAGTCGCCAATCAGGTAATAACTCTTTAACAACGCTGGAACGCTCGAGATAAAGCTATGAACGAGAGTGAAGGTGGATTTGAGGCAATACGTTTTGGTACTCTAGCTAGACGATGCAAATATACTTATGCTAAGCCATAACGCAGCTTTGACCTGAATTTAAAGTTAAGGAAAGGTGCCCCGCCGCGGTGGCTCAGTGGTTAGGGCGCTCGACTAATGATCCGGAGTTTTCGGGTTCGAACCCGACCGCGGCGGCTGCGTTTTTATGGAGGAAAAACGCTAAGGCGCCCGTGTACTGTGCGATGTCAGTGCACGTAAAAGATCCCCAGGTGCTCAAAATTATTCCGGAGCCCTCCACTACGGCACCTCTCTCTTCCTTTCTTCTTTCACTCCCTCCTTTACCCTTGCCTTACGGCGCGGTTCAGGTTTCCAACGATATATGAGACAGATACTGCGCCATTGCCTTTCCCCCCCAAAACCAATTATTATTATTATTTACCTAGGTGTTAGCATAGGCAACGTTATTTTTTTCTTGCTCTATACCTTGGAACTGTGCCATCATAAGTGAAAATAACTGCTCTTATCGTAGCGGCCTTCGTACCTCAGTGTTTTCTAGATGACATTGCGAAACTCTAAAAAAACAACCAAAAAAAAAAAACAAAGCATTCTTCTCTATTCAGTAAAAATGTTCGCGATGTCATGCGTCCCCGGAAGTGCTAAATATATGTACGGAGTAGCGTAGTTGAAAGAAGAAAAAAAAATAAGTCATGCTGCTGGGAGAAAGTGTAGCGGCTTTCACAATTCAGCGGGCCGCTATTCAGTGTGGGCGGATAAGACTGTCTGAAAATAGTGCGGCAAAACGACGGCAACACAAGAAAGAAAAGCACAACAAATGACAAGCCAGTCTGGGATGGGACGACAGCGCGAAGAAAAATGGTTCGACAAGGTGGGCTCAAGGCGGCTCATTCGTCAAACGGCACTTGCTCGCAGCCCCAAGCAATCGGTGCCCTGCCCTGCGATATTTACTTTGCGGTGTTGTCTCTGACGCGAACAAATATTTACTTCTATTTTTTTCCCGCTGTTCTTACACGTCATTTCTCACCTTAAAGAATCTGCTCCAAGTTTCCACAGTGGAGTTTGCGCTACTCCAATGATCGAACTTTCACACCGCACACTCCTTTCTTTCGTGCTTTTGTTGATTTTATTTATGTGTTAAACCCCATATGCTTCAGTCTTCATTCGTTGCTTTCTCATCCGCCCAGCACGTAATCGCCATTATTGCTTAGCTGCAATTTTTCAGAAGTTCAAATACGGCGACCGACGCCGTATTTTTCATGATAGAATAAAAATGTTCCAGATTTCTTTTTTCCTATCCTTTCTTTTGCTTACCGCTAAAAAAGGGGCCTATTTTTAGCATTGAGCAATTGTACTTTACGGTTAGGGCACCTAAACGCAAATCTATGCTCTGCTGTCCATCTTTATGAGTCGCCCAGATAAATGAAGCTATGAAATAAACGAGTCTTTCTTCGTGTTCTCCACATCCACTTTCATTTCCCTTGTTTCTCTCGTTCACACACCTTGATAAAATTATCAAGCGTATTTTTTCATATAGGGACCGCTGTTAAGCGTTGTTACTTCTGTTGGGAAGCTTGGCATTTTTGTTAGCTCTGGCCCATATCTGAAAACCGTTGATTAGAATAATAGAAACAGTTGTTCTAATACGGCCATGATGCACCTCCCGGCACAGCTGGCGGGTGTCGGCGGTGTTCAGCATGCACTGTACGCCGATGACATCACCATCTGGGCTACTACGGGAAACATAGGAGAAATAGAGGAATGCCTGCGAGCAGCGGCGAGCACAGTAGAACACTATGCTACGTGCCACGGCCTCCAGCGCTCCCCGTCAAACCCTGAATTTATGCATATTCGACATTCTTGGAATGCAAAATCTCCGTTCAGCTCTCTCTCGCCAGCGACCCCATCCGTGAAGCGCAGGAGCAGCGAATACTCGGTCCCTTCATTACTCAGCATCGCAAGGCAGACACGACCCTTGCCAAACTCCGCAAAGTCGGCGACAAGGTGGGCCGAATGGTTCGCAACGTTTCCAACAAGCGAGGAGGGTTGCGAAGTAAGGATGCGGTGCGGCTCGACCATGCCTTTGTAACTACTCCAGTACTGCACCCGACTCCTTACCTCCGCTTACGAAAACATGACGTCCGCAAAATTTTCAAGAGAGCCCTCGACCTGCCCATCTCCACTTTTAACGGGAACTGCTCGCGTTGGGGATGGTGAACACCTATCGGGAACTTCGCGAGGCGCATGCCGTTAGCCAATACACGCGTCTCGCCCAAACCGTGTCCGGTCGCCGCCTCTTGAACCGGTTACATATTAAACATGACCACCATACGATGAAACGGGTTCGAATGCCCGAGCTGTGCAGACGCGCCCTCTACGTTCGACTCCTTCCGACTAAGATGAACAAGGAGGACCATAATGGCCGGCGCCAGGTGCGGGCGGATGCCCTGCACCGCCGCTATGACTCAAAGAAACACGCCTTCTACGTCGACATTGCAGGCCTCTACCACTCCAGGGGGGAATGGTACACGGCTGCAGTCATACACGAGGGAAAACAGGTGGACGGCCTCTTGCTCAGAGCGCCCAGCTCAACTCATGCGGAAGAGGTAGCGATCGCCCTCGAAGCCTCCCATCCCGATTTCATCCTCACAGATTCTCGCGCAGCCTTTCGTAACTTTTGAGATCAGTTGCATGACTCCACTTGCTCACCAAATTCTTCACCACAGTACTCGTGACTGCGATCCAACTCATCGCTCAATCATACAGGTCCCCGGCCACCAAGGCATGACAGGTAACGAAGCCGCCCATAAGGCAGCCTGCTCACTCACTTACCGGGCACCAGGCGTTTCTAACCCAGATCACAGCTCTCTTCCTTCTTTTAAAGACATTACTGAGCACTATCGTGCCAAACACTGGCGCTACCCGGTTTCTATGAAGGGACTGGGTAAAGCTGGCGAACGAACTCTCCTTAGGCTCTTTACAAACACCCTGCTGTGCCCGGCGGTTCTCAAGCAATTTGACTCTTTTGACGGCCACTGCTCATTCTGTGAGGGGGTGTCCGACACCTTTCACATGGTTTGGGCATGCAGGCAAAATCCTTCTCTCCTCCCCCTCACCCCTTCCCCTACTCGAGAGGGCTGGGTGGCGGCTCTGCTCGGCTGCCAGGAACTATCGGATAAAAAGGCCCTGGTTGGGCGGACCTGAGCAGTGGTGAGGACACACGTGGTGCCGGAGTGAGAGACTCGGCCTTCTATTGTAAGGGGGCGAGACCCACTAGGGGCCTCACCCCGAGCACCCCCTTGTATACATAGATGAATAAATGCTTTCACCCCCACCACTACCATCGAAACGCAGCTGGCGCGGTCGGGTTCAAACCCGACAACTCCGCCCTAACCATTGAGCCACCGCGGCGGCGGGTCATAGGGTCGTACATATGATTTCGCATTTCGTGCAGCATAAATTTACTGGTTAAGAGTCGAGCTCGCGGCAGATATTCGAACCAGTGACCTATGTTTTGTGTTAACGCTCGATATTCAATCGCTGCCTCAGCGTCGCCTGAATTTTTTATCGTGCACCCGCCCTGGTGGCTCAGTGGTTAGGGCGCTCGGATACTGATCTGGGGTGCCCGGATTGGAATCCAACCACTGCGGCAGCGTTTCGATGGGGTCGAAACGCTAAGGAGCCCGTGTGCTGTGCGATGTCAGTGCACGGTAAATATTTCCAGGTGGCCGAAATTAATTCGGAGCCCTGCACTACGGCACCTCTTTCTTCCTTTCTTCATTCAGTCCCTCATTTATCCCTTCTATTCCGGCGCGGTTCACGTGTCCACCGTGATGTGAGACAGATAAAGAGCCATTTCCTTTCCCCAAAAACCAATTTTCAATTTTCAGTAAGATCGCAGAGCACACGGTGATCTTTGCATTAAGCCTGCATCGAAACGAGGCCACCACGCCTGAGTTCTAACCTGGCTGCTCAGGCTCGAATCTAACCCAGCGCCACCGCCACAGCCGCCATTTCGGTTTCTTACACTCCATCTCTTCTCACCGCGGTAGCTCAGTGGCTAATGCTCTCGGCAAATGATTCAGAGTAATTGAGTTCCAATCCGACCACAACATCCACGTTTCGTTGGAGGCGAAACTCAAACCGCGTCCATTTGGTGTCCGATGTCAGTAACCGTCAAAATATCCCCAGGTGGTCGTAATTATTCCGGAGCCCTCTACTATGAAACCTCTTTCATTCTTTCTTCCTTCACTCCCAACTTCCTCCCGATACACCTCGGTTGAGGAAACCGAGATGTGAGGCAGATACTGTTCCATTTCCTTTCCACAAAAACCACTATTTGTCATTCACGACGCGGTTGACAGTTTGACTATGATGTAACAGATTTATTGCGAATCTTTCTTTCATCATGATTTTTTTCCCAGTACCCTAGTTCGAACCCGACCGCGGCAGCCGCGTTTCTATGGAGACAAAACGCTAAGGCGCCCGAGCGCTGTGCGATGTCAGTGCACGTTAAAGATCCCCAGGTGGTCAAATGTATTCCACTCCTTCCTTTCTGCCTTTAGTTAAGCGCCGTTCGGGTGTCTATCAAGATATGTGGGGCAGTTACTGCTTCATTTCCATTCTTAAAGAGCAAATTTCCGCCCCCATTCGTGAGCGCGGGTGCGAGCGCATACGCTGCAGCAGCGAGCCGCCGTCCGGCTTCACCGCGCACCGGACGGCGGCTCGCTGCTGCAGCGTATGCGCTCGCACCCGCGCTCACGAATGGGCGCGGCGCTGCTCGAGTATGAGCAATTGACCCAAGGCCCACCCCCCCTACGGCTCCTGTGCGCCCTGGCCTGCTGCCTCGGAGGTACAGCGAGAGATCGTCGGCATCGCGGGAAAGCGGAGCACACCTCTCTGCGCTGTGCAGCAGCTGGCCAGAGCCGTCATACACGAGGAGCTCCAGGACCATCTCCTCGTGTACACCGACGGCTCAGTGGCCCGCGACAGCTGCTCCCTTGCTGCGGCGGCCACCATCCCCGCCCTGCGACTGCACAGCCAGCAACACGCAGCCTTCCTGGGCTCCTCCACCACGGCGGAGTTGATGGGCATCTGGCTCGGGCTAGACCTGCTGCTCACCCTCGGCCCTCCGCCGCCCAGGAGTGTTCTGCTGTGCGACTCCCGCGCCGCCCTCAGCCGCCTGCAATCTAACGGCCGCGGTACCCCACAAGTACGGGAAATTCGCTCGCGCATCGAGCGCCTCGCGCAGAGAGGTTGTGCCGTGCGTGCACAGTGGGTGCCCGGTCACTGCGGCATCGCCGGCAACGAAGAAGCTGATGACCTCGCGACCGGTGCACACCAACTACCTGCCAGCGATCTGCCCCTTGCGCTGGAGGACGTGCGTGCGGCCATTCACGACCATCTCCGAAAGCAGCACCCCGACCCACGCATCGCGGGAGGTGAGCGCATCGACAGTGTCACCGGCTGTCGCGCACTTGCACGGTCACAACGTGCAATGATCCTCCGCGCGCGCATTGGCTGCGTGTGGCCCGGGGAACGACGGGTGCGTCACGGAATCGCGACGAGTGATGCGTGTGACGGATGCGGTGCAGTGGAAACACTAGAACATCTGCTCCTTCGCTGCTACGCGTTCGCCGATGCTCGTCGCGATATGCTCGGGGCCTATAGGGCGCAGGGCATACTACCAGACTCCATCAAGACGCTATTGTGGCCGCAGGGCAGTGCGCGCACTCGTGAGCGAACTTTGGTGAGCCTCTGTGCATTCCTCGAACACACGGGCTTGACGTCCCGTCTGTTCTCCGTCACGTAGTTACACGCAGTGACCGAACGCTCCGCGAGTTCTACCTTGAACGATTAATAACTGGACGCACCACTCCAGTTGTAACCTACACAGTGCTGTGCGCGTGTGTGATTTAATTCCTCTAAAATGAACTAATCACGCGCACAACCTGGACACATTTCTTATTGTGTAAATAGTTTGTACATATTACTTCTCCCCCTGTCCTCTATTCCTGTCCCCTCACCTCTTTCATTTCATTTCTCCATTCTGCCTGCTGTCCTTTATTTCCGCTGCCCCAGCTCAGGTGCTTCAGTATCGATGGCAGATGCCGGGGCTAGCAAAAATCTTTTCCTTCCTTTTTACTATTATTTTTAATAAAACCACTACCACCACCACCTATTGTTCCTCTTCACTTCCACAGTGGCGCGCTTCAGGTGTACACCGAGATGTGAGAGTTTCCCTGCGTAATTTATTCCCTCAAAGCCATTTTAATGCAGGCAAAACGCTAAGGCTCCCGTGTGCTGTGCCATGTCAGTGCACATTAAAGATACCCAGGTGGTCGAAATTATTCCCGAGCCCTCCACTACGGCACCACTTTCTTCCTTTCCTCTTTCACTACCTTCTTAATCACTTCCCTTATGGCCTGGTTCAGGTGTTCAACGTCTGTCTGTTACTGCCAGGAAAAAAGAAAGTGCACAGGCCTGCTCGCGCATTGGCTGCGTGTGGCCCGGGGAACGACGGGTGCGTCACGAAATCGCGACGAGTGATGTGTGTGACGGATGCGGTGCAGTGGAAACACTAGAACATCTGTTCCTTCGCTGCTCCGCGTTCGCCGATGCTCGTCGCGATATGCTCGCTGCCTATAGGGCGCAGGGCATACTACCAGACTCCATCAAGACGCTATTGTGGCCGCAGGGCAGTGCGCGCACTCGTGAGCGAACTTTGGTGAGTCTCTGTGCATTCCTCGAACATACGGGCTTGACGTCCCGTCTGTTCTCCGTCAGGTAGTTACACGCGGTGACCGAACGCTCCGCGAGTTCTACCTTGAACGATTAATAACTGGACGCCCCACTCCAGTTGTAACCTACACAGTGCTGTGCGCGTGTGTGATTTAATTCCTCTAAAATGAACTAATCACGCGCACTACCTGGACACATTTCTTATTGTGTAGATAGTTCGTACATATTACTTCTCCCCCTGTCCTCTATTCCTGTCCCCTCACCTCTTTCATTTCATTTCTCCATTCTGCCTGCGGTCCTTTATTTCCGCTGCCCCAGCTCAGGTGCTTCAGTATCGATGGCAGATGCCGGGGCTAGCAAAAATCTTTTCCTTCCTTTTTACTATTATTTTTAATAAAACCACTACCACCACCACCTGCTCACTGGCTCAAGCCGAGCCACAATCGCTACCACGTGCAGATAGGAAGTTGTAAGAGGGGATAGAAAGACCGGATAATAATAATTGGTTTTTGGTGGAAAGGAAATGGCGCAGTATGTGTCTCATATATCGTTGGACACCTGAACCGCGCCGTAAGGGAAGGGATAAAGGAGGGAGTGAAAGAAGAGAGGAACAAATAGGTCCGTAGTGGAGGGCTCCGGAATAATTTCGACCACCTGGGGATCTTTAACGTGCACTGACATCACACAGCACACGGATGCCTTAGCGTTTTACCTCCATAAAAACGCAGCCGCCGCGGTCGGGTTCGAACCCGGGAACTCCGGATCAGTAGTCGAGCGCCCTAACCACTGAGCCACCGCGGCGGGGCGTAAAGACGCGCTTGAGACAAGGCCGATCCCGGAGGTAGTGCAATACCGGGCCAATCGGTGGCGGGAGTGACGCATCCTACAAACTCTCCCCCACATTTCCAAAAATATGTCCAACTTGGACCCGTAACAGGTACTCCACGGGTCCGGACAATCAACGATATTTGAGACATTCTGCGCCATATGCTTTCCCCAAAAACCAATTATTAGTCTTATTATTCACTGAAAAAAATCCCTGTATGACTTTAGACATTAAATGTCAGCGTATACTTCATTTCTGACCAGAACATTTTAACTTTTGCTTTAAAAAACTAAATATCAATTGCAGTAACTGTGCCAAAACTGCCTTTAAAAAACCTTTGAACGTTTACTAAAGGGACCACAACTGGCTGAAATAGTTCCCGTACACTAAAGAGTGTACTGGGAGATAGCATTTGAGGATTGTAGACATGTACTCCGAACACTATCATCAATGAGATTCAGTCTTTGTTCAGGGTTGTTTTCGCTTCTGTAAGCCCCAAATCGAAAAAATAAATTCGTCTGCCGTGAAATGCCTGCGGCACCCACATCAATAAATATGAAACCAAGTTTTGCAAACTTTCCTTTAAGCATTGAAAGGCGACAACGCGTGCGAGAAATCTTTATCATGCGCCTAGAGCAGTGTCGCTAGGTCGACCCACCAGTGATTCGCCCCAGCCAGATAACTGCGCTACCCGAGTGCAGGCCGAATGGCATCGGCAAGTTTTTTCTGATATCTACTTTATTATACTCCTGAACCTAAAAATATATTACTTCTTTACTGTTTTTATCTGGCTTATTTTCTTTTTTATACCACACTAACGATAAAGAATGTAGAGCAAGCGCTGCAGTTATTTCATTAAGGCGTCTCTGATTTTCTTTCTCAAAAACCTCGTCACGCAATTTCTGCGACCCTCCGCGGTGCCTTAGTGGTTAGCGAGCTCGGCTTCTGATCCGGAGTTCCTGGGTTCCGAACCCGACCGCGGCGGCCGCGTTTCGATGGAGGCGAGACGCTAAGGCGACCGTGTGCTGTGCGACGTGTGTGTACGTTAAAAACTCTCAGGTGGTCGAAAATGTTCCGGGGTCCTCCACTACGGCACCTCTTTCTTCCTTACTTATCTTATTCCCTCCCTTCTCTTATGGTGCGGTTCAGGTGCCTGCCGATATGCGAGACAGATACTGAGCCAATTCCTTTCCCCAGAAATCAATTTTCGCCCGTATTCTGTGCGACATCAGCGCAAGTTAAAGATCCCCAGGTGGTCAAACTTATTCATTTCCCTCTTTCTTTTGTCTCTAGATACGGCGCCATTCGGGTGTCCACCGAGATATGTTAGATACTGCTTCATTTCCTTTCCTCAAAAACCAATTTTCATTGATTATTCCTCGTCATCATTTACGCAGAGGCGCGCTTGAGGTGGGCACCGAGAGGTGTTTTTCTCTGCATAAATTATTTCTTCAAGGCGATCCTTTTTATCTGCAAAAAAGTTCCTTGTATGCCTTCAGACATTATATTTCTGCATACACTTCATTTCTGACCACAAATTTTTAACTTTTGCTTTCAAAAACTAACAAGTATCGATTGCAGTGCATTTGCCAAAAGTGCCTTTAAAAAACTTTCTGACAGTTTACTAAAGGGAATACAACTGGCTGAAATCATACCCGTACAAGTATGAGTGTACTGGGAGATAACATTAGAGGATTGTGCATATGTACTCCCAATTTTTCTCATCAATGCGTTTCAGTCCTGGTCACTGACCTGTATTCGGTCAGTAGATAATGTTTTCGCCTGTGTAAGCCCCAAAGCGGGAAAAAAGAGGTGTGTCTGCCGTGAGATCACTGCGGCACCCACATATATAAATATGAACGGATATGAAGCCGACTTTTCGGTCCTTTCCTTAAACACTGAAATGCGAAAGCACGTGCGAGGAATCTTCATCATGCGCCTACAGCAGTGTCACTAGGTAAACCCACGAGTGGTTTGATTTTCCCCTGTCAGATGACTGCGCTACCCAAGTGCAGGCCGAATGACATCAACAAGATTTTTTCTGATATCTACTTTATTATACTCCTGAATCTAGTAATCTAATACCTCTTTACTGTTTTTATATTGTTTGTTTTCTTTTTTATACCATACTAACGATAAAACATGCAGAGTGAGCTCTCCAGTTATTTCATTATGGCGTCTCTGATTTTATTTCTCGGAAATCTCTTCAAGGAATTTGTGTAACCCGCCGCGTTGTCTCAGGGGTGAGGGTGCTCGGCTACTGATATGGACTTCCCGGGTTCCAATCTGACCACTGCGGCCGCGTTTCGATGGACGCGAAACACTAAGGCGGCCGTGTGCTGTGCGACGTCAGTGCACGCTAAAAATAATAGTTATAATAATTGGTTTTTGCAAAGGAAACCTCGCAGTATCTGTCTCATATCGTTGGACAGCTGAATCGCTCCCTAAGGGAAGAGATAAAGAAGGGAGTGAATGATGAAAGAAAAATAGCGGTGGCGTAGTGGAGGGCTTCGGAATAATTTCGACTACCTGGGGATCTTTAATGTGCATTGACATCGAACTGCACATGGTCTTAGCATTTTGCCTCCATAAAAACGCAGCCGCCGCGGTCGAGTTAAAATTAAAAATCCCCAGGTAGTCAAAATTATTCCGAAGCCCTCCACTACACACCTCTTTCTTCCTTTATTCTCTCAGACCCTCCTTTATCCCTTCCCTTATGGCGGAGTCCAGGTGCCTGCCGTTATGGGAGACAGATACTGAGTGAATTCCTTTCCCCCAAAACCAATTTTCGCCCGTGTTCTGTGCGACGCCAGCGCACGTTAAAGATCCCCAGGTGGTCAAACTTATTCATTTCACTCTTGCCTTTATACCTTTAGTTAAGGCGCCGTTTGGGTGTTCACCGAGATATCTTAGCCAGTTACTGCTTCATTTCCTTTGCTCAAAAACCAATTTTCATTAATTGTTCCTCGTCATCGTTTCCGAAGTCGCACGCTTGAGGTGTACACCGAGATAAGACGCCCGAGTGCTGAGCGATGTCAGTGCACGATAAAGATCTCCAGGTGGTCAAATGTATTCCACTCCTTCCTTTATGCATTTAGTTAAGCGCCGTTCGGGTGTCCACCAAGATATGTGAGGCAGTTACTGCTTCATTTCCTTTCCTAAAAAACAAATTTCCATTTATTGTTCCTTTTCATCATTTCCACAGTGGCGCTTGAGGTGTACACAGAGATGTGAGTTTCCCTACGTAATTTATTCCCTCAAAACCATTTTTATGGAGGCAAAACGCTAAGGCTCCCGTGTGCTGTGCAATGTCAGTGCACGTTATAGATACCCAGATGGTCGAAATTATTCCGGAGCCCTCCACTACGGCACCACTTTCTTCCTTTCCTCTTTCACTACCTCCTTAATCTCTTCCCTTACGGCCTGGTTCAGATATTCAACCATATATGACATGCTGAGCCATTTCCTTTCCCAAAAAACCAATTATTAGTCATTATTCACTGAAAAAAGATCCCCTGTATGACTTTAGACATTAAATTTCAGCATACACTTCGTTTCTGACCAGAACATTTTAACTTTTGCTTTATAAAACTAATTAATATCAATTGCAGTAAGTGTGCCAAAACTGCCTTTAACAAACGTTTGAAAGTTTACGAAAGGGAACACAACTGGCTGAAATAGTTCCCGTACACTTAAGCGTGTACTGGGAGATTGCATTTGAGGATTGTAGACATGTACTCCGAACCCTTTCAGCAATGACGCTCCGTTTTGTTCTGAGTTGTTTTTGATTCTGTGAGCCCCAAATAGGAAAAAAAATCGTCTGCGGTGAAATGCCTGCGGCACCCACATCTATGAATATGAAACCGTGTGTTGCGCACTTTTTGTAAGGCGACAGCGCCTGCGAGGAATCTTCATCATGCGCCTAGAGCAGTGTCGCTAGGTCGACCCACGAGTGATACGCCCCTGAGAGATAACTGCGCTACCCGAGTGCAGGCCGAATGGCATCGGCAAGTGTTTTTCTGATATCGACTTTATTATCCTCCAGAACCTAGAAATATAATACTTCTTTCCTGTTTTTATCTGGCTTATTTTCTTTTTTATACCACACTAACAATAAAGAATGTAGAGCAAACGCTGCAGTTATTTCATTATGGCGTGGCGGTAGTGGTAATGGTTTTATTAAAAAATAATAGTAAAATGGTAGGAAAAGATTTTTGCTAGCCATGGCATCTGCCATCGATACTGAAGCACCTGAGCTGGGGCAGCGGAAATAAAGGATAGCAGGCAGAGTGGAGAAATTACATGAAAGATGTGAGGGGACAGGTAGAGAGGATAGGGGGAGAAGTAATATGTACAAACTATCTACACAATAAGAAATGTGTCCAGGTTGTGCGCGTGATTAGTTCATTTTAGAGGAATTAAATCACACACGCGCACAGCACTGTGTTGGTTACAACTGCAGTGGGGCGTCCAGTTACAAATCGTTCAAGGTAGAACTCGCGGAGCGTTCGGTCACTGCGTGTAACTACCTGACGGAGAACAAACGGGACGTCAAGCCCGTGTGTTCGAGCAATGCACAGAGGCTCACCAAAGTTCGCTCACGAGTGCGCGCACTGCCCTGCGGCCACAATAGCGCCATGATGGAGTCTGGTAGTATGCCCTGCGCCCTACAGGCCGCGAGCATATCGCAACGAGCATCGGCGAACGCGGTACAGTGAAGGAGCAGGTGTTCTAGTGTTTCCACTGCACCGCATCCGTCACACACATCACTCGTTGCGATTCCGTGACGCACCCGTATCTGATTTTCTTAAAAACCTCGTGACGCAATTTCTGTGACCCTCCGCGGTGCCTTAGTGGTTAGCGCGCTCGGCTTCTGATCCGGAATTCCTGGGTTCGAACAAGACCGCGGCGGCCGCGTTTCCATGGAGGCGAAACGCTAAGGCGACCGTGTGCTGTGCGACGTCAGTGTACGTTAAAAATTCCCAGGTGGTCGAAAATATTCCGGAGCCCTCCACTACGGCACCTTTTTCTTCCTTACTTCTCTTATTCCCTCTCTTATCTCTTCCCTCATGGTGGGGTTCAGGTGCCTGCCGATATGTGATTCAGATACTGAGCCAATTCCTTTCCCCAGAAATCAATTTTCGCCCATATTCTGTGCGATTTCAGCGCAAGTTAAAGATCCCCAGGTGCTCAAACTTATTCATTTCACTCTTTTATCTCTTTAGATACGGCGCCATTCGGGTGTCCACCGAGATATGTTAGATACTGCTTCATTTCCTTTCCTCAAAAACCAATTTTCATTGATTATTCCTCGTCATCATTTACGCAGTGGCGTGCTTGAGGTGTGCACCGAGATGTGAAAGTTTCTCTGCATAAATTATTTCCTCAAGACGATCCTTTTTATCTGCAAAAAAGTTCCTTGTATGCCTTCAGACATTATATTTCTGCATACACTTCATTTCTGACCACAAATTTTTAACTTTTCCTTTAAAAAACTAACAAGTATCAATTGCAGTGCATTTGCAAAAGTGCCTTTAAAAAACTTTCTGACAGTTTACTAAAGGGAATACAACTGGCTGAAATCATACCCGTACAAGTATGAGTGTACTGGGAGATAACATTAGAGGATTGTGCATATGTACTCCCAATTTTTCTCATCAATGCGTTTCAGTCCTGGTCACTGACCTGTATTCGGTCAGTAGATAATGTTTTCGCCTGTGTAAGCCCCAAAGCGGGAAAAAACAGGTGTGTCCGCCGTGAGATCACTGCGGCACCCACATATATAAATATGAACGGATATGAAGCCGACTTTTCGGTCCTTTCCTTAAGCATTGAAATGCGAAAACACGTGCGAGGAATCTTCATCATGGCCTACAGCAGTGTCACTAGGTAAACCCACGAGTGATTTGCCTTTGTCAGATGACTGCGCTACCCAAGTGCAGGCCGAAGTTTTTTTTCTGATATCTACTTTATTTTACTTCTGAATTTAGAAATCTGATACTCTTTACAGTTTTTATCTTGTTTGTTTTCTTTTTTATACCACACTAACGATAAAAGATGTAGAGTGAGTTCTCCAGTTATTTCATTATGGCGTCTCTGATTTTATTTCCCGGAAACCTGGAAACCTCTTCACGGAATTTCTGTGACCCACCGCGTTGTCTCAGGGGTTAGGTCGCTCGGCTACTGATATGGAGTTCCCGAGTTTGAATCGGACCACGGCGGCCGCGTTTCAATGGATGCGAAACACAAAGGCAGCCGTGTGCTGTGCTATGTCAGTGCACGCTAAAAATAATAGTAATAATAATTGTTTTTTTTAAAGGAAACGGCGCAGTATGTGTCTACTATATCGTTGGACACCTGAACCGCTCTGTAAGGGAATAGATAAAGGAGGGAGTGAAAGATGAGAGAAAAAAAGAGGTGCCGTAGCGGAGGTCTCCGGAATAATTTCGACCACCTGGGGATCTTTGACATGCACTGACATTGAACAGCACACGGTCTTAGCGTTTTGTCTCCATAAAAACGCAGCCGCCGTGGCCGGGTTAAAATTAAAAATCCCCAGATAGTCGAAATTATTCCCAAGCCCTCTACTACACACCTTTTTCTTTCTTTATTCTCTTAGTCCCTCCTTTATCCCTTCTCTTATGGCGGAGTTCAGGTGCCAGCCGATATGTGAGACAGATACTCAGTCAATTCCTTTCCCCAAACAACAATTTTCGCCCGTGTGCTGTGCGATGTCAGCGCACATTAAAGATCCCAAGTTGGTCAAACTTATTCATTTCACTCTTTCCTTTATCCCTTTAGTTACGGCGCCGTTTGGGTGTCCACCGAGATATCTTAGCCAGTTACTGCTTCATTTCCTTTCCTCAAAAACCAATTTTCATTGATTATTCCTCGTCATCATTTACGCAGTGGCGCGCATGAGGTGTACACCGAGATAAGGCGCCTGTGCGCTGTACGATGTCAGTGCACATAGTGCCCCCATCACTCCCAATCACCTCCCAACCCGCTTCCCTTTTTCATTTCTGTTGCTTTATTTTTCATACCCAGAAATCCTTCACAAAAGCATTTTCGAACGGGAAAGAGTTTACGAACGTAATTGTTTCACGTATTGTAAGATTTTCCTACAACAATCATTATATCCCCAGATCTTTCCTTAGGAGGTTCACATTTTTTTGCTAATAACGTGTTATCATCGGTTACAGTGCGTTCAGATATGGTAGAACAATTTACGGGCCCTGTGCACTTCTTCTTGCGCTCAACATTTCAAAGCGATGTGATGTGTTTAGTTTGGTAAGGCTTCCAAGCTTTAATTCTTTCCTACTTGAAACAGCTGTGCTAAAAGATTTTTGTCAGGTGTGTATAACGTTGAGTATGTTCCGAGTAGATGCTTGAAGCCGAAAGATAATTTATTTCGCGCTGTTTCACTTGTTATGGCATAAGAAGTATTTTCTATGCGGTATTTGTTAATTCGTAATTGTTTTTTGGAGGAAAGGGAATAGCGCAGCATCTGTGTTCACATATTGGCGGACACCTGAACCGCGCCGTAGCTAAATGGATAAAGGAGGGAGTGAAAGAATAAAGGAAGAAAAAGGTGCCGTAGTGGAGGGCTCCAGAATGCACATGTCACAGCACACGGGCCCCTTAGCGTTTCGCCTTCATCGAAACGCGGCCGCCGGAAGCACTACGGAGGCTTCCTGCAATACAAGATACACTTAGCACACGCTTCGGCTCTGATCTGGACACACAAATATTTATTCCTTGCTTTAATAATACTACAGTTGAACTCATTTGAGTACAAAGAATAATCATATGTGTTATTTTTCAGGAATCATGAAGGCTCCGGCGCAGAATATGCCTATTAAACAAATAAAAATGCAAAATTTTGGGTTTGTTTTGAGGAAATCAAATGGCACCGTAACTGTCTTACATATCTCGGTGGACAGCTTAACCGCGCCGTGAGGGAAGAGATAGAGAAGGGTGTGAAAAAGAATGGAAGAGATGCCGTAGTGGAGGGCTCCGGAATAATTTCGACCACCTGGGGACCTTTATCACTGACTGACATCGCACAGCACACGGGCGCCGTTTGCGGCCACCTCGGACACAAATAACCATACCTCCATGTTTTGGGTAATGTTGAACGGACTTGCAAACTGTCTATCGCAAGGTATGAGTAAAATTCTCAGTGGAAGGCGGTAGACATTACTTGGAAATATTCTTAGCAGCCGCACTATTGTAAAGGCAATTGCCGAGCAACGGAAGACAGTTTGTTTCAGCATAACTATGCTCTCACGAATGATATATATCTGTGCTCATTGCTATCGTAATAGTCGCCGGTACTAAAATCTTTATGACCCTTGCATTCTGCTGTCTTTGTGAGCAAAAACTAACAAATTTAAAAAGAAGAATCCACCGTTCTACTTATTACCGAGAAATGGTTCGTGATGAGCCTTCTAGAGCCATGATATCTGCAGAAAACAATTTTAACGGTGATTTGTTTCAATCTGCCCGCTTCACATTGACTTCAATGAGGATTGCTGTTGCCGGAAGTAGTTAGGCTGCACATACAAGGACTACCATGGCACACCTCTTTCAGAAGCGTTCTGGTGAGCTTCAGTGGAGAGAGCAGCTCTCTTGGTATTTACAGTGGCGATATTCGAGCCAAGAATTTGGCACAAAAATACAACATCGTTGTTCCCTGCGAAAATCGAGGAGCGAGTCAGGCTAAAAAGCGACTGACCAATAGCTGGTTCGAAATGGTCCGTAAATGGTGGTTCCTAGGACGAAGATTAATCGGACATGACGGCTATTTCAATACTTATTTCTGGTCTAGAGTTTTTTTCCTTTCTTTTTGTTCTGATCCGACTGGAGTTTGAGGGAAGCTCATTAGCTGATAGCTTTTGATCAGCCTTGGAGGCCACAATTTTATCACACTTTATTTGTCTTTTTTTTCGAGATGCAAGAAGCTTTCAGCACGTAATGACACCCAAATCACAGTTCCTCTCTCAAGTTAAAAAATTTCCACTGATTATCTGCCGGTCACAATGGTACCGCGCATTGAAAGTATGATATGTACAAAATTACTAAGAGAAGTTTTAGAAACGATGAGAATCTGCTCGAGAGTGAATTTAATGAACATATCGAGGAACGCCCTTTTCTTTGCATTACCTGGGGTTTCAATTTATTTCTATTTTGTTTCGAATGTTGTGCAGCACTCTTAAGTTTCAAAAGCCGATTCTAGTTTC
Source organism: Amblyomma americanum (assembly GCF_052857255.1). Classification (NCBI taxonomy): domain Eukaryota; kingdom Metazoa; phylum Arthropoda; class Arachnida; order Ixodida; family Ixodidae; genus Amblyomma; species Amblyomma americanum. The sequence goes on along the minus strand of NC_135506.1, from coordinate 19,007,340 downwards.
ATCATGTTGTGGCATAGTGCTCCTCAATGCATTCTCATTTATGTGCTTTAAATTTGCAAACCTGTTCAGAGTGCACAGATGCTCGAATGTCTGACGCTTACCTGAGGATTGCTAGTTAGCTTTTTGCTCCCAACGTCACTTGCCTCTATGCTTCATTTATACATATATGAAACGAGGCACTACAAAAAATTCGTCTTTACTTTCTATAATATTTTTGAAGCTCTCAGGCTTTGAGGCACGCCGCAGTGGAAGGCTCCGAGTGATTTTGATCACATGAGGCTTTTAATGTGCACTGCAAGAGATGGCAGTGCTTTCTAAATTGAGCAAGTCTCTTTACCACCAGCAGTCTTCGCGGCAGAAGCCTTCCCTATAGGAAGATACTGCATGATGTACTTGAACCTTCATAAAGAACAGAATATACTTAATAAAGTGTGGCAGAAGCGTAGGCAAAATCTTGTAGTAGTTTTTATCTTATCGCTAACAAACAGTACTTTAGACACAAATGCTATCATTTGTTATGTTATTCCGCACAATCAGCACTACAACATATAAGCTATTGCTGCTCGTACAATGCAAGTTTACGTACACCATTCCGGTAAGCTTAATAATATCGGCGAAATTGCTCCACCGTACCAGAAATTCTTTCTTGCTATGAATGATGTACGGCTTGCTAGTGATACAATGCGCTTTTTCTAGAGTTATTTTGTTACAATTTGCACTCTTCTTACCTTAATAATTAAATTATGAGCAATGATCTCATTAAAATATAGGAATTTTTTTTAACAGCTAAAGCTCGAGATGCTCATATTTCATTATTCAATGAAGTATGAGCATTCGCTTTATTCAAAGCGAAATTTTCCTAAGCGGCTTCTTTATTTTCTGAAGAATGGAAACGTTAAGATAGAGAAATACTTCACCTCTATTACGGTGGTATATCTTCATATCGTAGTGACAGCAGGCAGTCCAGAAGAATCACGGGGTGACTGGAGTCAAGCGTTAAAATTGTCTATTGGGGGTCCTTCTGTCCGCAAACAGAAACTCAGCTTGACAGCACTAATACAGGCCACGACGCACCTGGTCGCCCGATTAAAAATGATCGTCTCTCTCATTCACGCCTTGCTGCATTGTGACAAATAAATTTTCACATAAAGCGTTGATAACACCTGCTGCAATATCGAGCATCACAGAAAGAGTTGCCCTTTGTTGCCATCTTTGTTGTCAGAGGCGTCCGGAATAGTTGTGTTGCAAAATTTCGGATTTGTCGTAAAGGTTTGATGTAACACCTGGAGCGGCGCAATTGAAAAGTAATTAAAACATTACATGAACTGTGATTACAAGGCCGCAACTAGACGGAAACGTCAATACAACATGTAGGTATACAGGGTGGGTTTTTAACCGTGACTAATATTTATTTTAGAACTAAGAGATATGTAGATGCAGTATGTTTAGCTGGATTTTACAGCAAGACGGATATTATATACCTGGTATGGACCAATTAATAAATGAATAATTGAATTAATTTTACTTAAAACTTACTGTGTTTTCATTTCTGCGAGCAAGGTTATATTTCGAAATTTATGGCCGCCAATATAGGGTGAGTTGTGTTTTTATGTTTACTGTGGTTCGAAATATCGAGCATCAAAAGACGCATGAAAATGCTCGTTGATTTGCTTTTTCCGCATTTCATATTTATAAAATGCCGCCTTTAGCACTTATGCATCAAACACAGGCGCAGTTGTTGTGTTTTCTGATGTAGAGAATAACTTCATTTAGGCAAATAAACCACGTTCAGCAACCCCGATTTACGATTTTCCGTAATGTCGAAACGCCAACTCAAAAAACTTTCGAGTGCATATTTTTGACATCAATTACTGCAAACCTCCCTGCCGATTTAGAAAATTTATACACAATGCTCACCTTTGGTATTGATAGCCATCAATTACGCAATATAGCCTTGCCCCTTAAAGAAAAAAAAACACTTTAGCAGCTAACTTAGGTAAAATAATCGTCTAAATATTGATCCTTATGAAGTACTGTACATAGTGTCCTCCTACTTAGCTATTCTGCTCAATAGACCGCACCGACGTGCCTCTCAAAGCTTTTCAAATAAAATTCTGTGAAGGTTAAAAATGTTATCGTGTATAAACTAAACGAATTGCCCTGGAAGAAAAAATGACTTAATTGGTGGAGAATTGAACCCTGACAGTAGATTGTAAGCCAGACATGGTACCCTTAGGCCACGTAGGCAGATTAACCCGGCTTGGTTCAAGCAGTGTTTGTACGTATATCGAGCTGCCTTTCATATAATGTGTGTAGCTTACGAGTGAATGCTAATGTGTACGCGACTAGAGCGGCACTAATTAAGGGAGTAGGAATTAGGCGATTAGCAAACGACTATATGCTTATCACATGACACTGGCGTGCCATGTGATCTAGTAACATCAGCAGAGCACGTGCTGAGGTGATATGCTAATGAGATCAAGTGTAGTCGCTGACGAGATTCAATACCGCTACCACGTACAACCGTTAAGGGCGAAACTTCGGTGTTACACAAACTTTGGTGAGGATGTTCTACTTCACAACCAAAGCTGTGAAAGCCGAGCAATCACTGAAGCCTTGACCTTGACCTTGAATAAACAAATAAATAAAATAGATATTGCTGCAACTGGGGTCCGAAACAGTGGCTGCCCAAACAGAACAGCTTCGCTGGCCACTGCACGAGAGTACTATGCTATCGCGCTGCTGATGACTTCTTGTGGTAAACTACAAGACACTCTCGCGCTGCGCATTGCACATCGTCGTCTTAAAATAATTCCACCTGCGGATCGAAGAGATAAAATCAACTTAGTCTCGATAAGAGCTTAACCTGAGTCTAATATAGTAGCCAGATGTGCCGAAGGACCAGCAAAGCAAAAGCATCCGCCAATCAGGCTAAACACATGTCTTCGTACGTCTACTGGCTTTGACTACCTTAAAACACATCCATTTCTTGTAACCACTTTAAATTTAGTACTACTACTACTACTTTAGTACTACTTTAAATATACGTACTAAATTTAAAGTACCGACAGTCAGTGAATATAAGAGCAGCAGAGAGGAAATTGTAATATTCGAAGATTACCCTCCAACGAGAATTCCAAAACGGAAGAGGCTTAGCCAAATGCAAGCGCTTTCTAAATGGCAGCCGCTATTCGGTACAACTATTTTCCAAAGATACAGAATTCCCTGAAGTGTTCCATGTTGCCAAAGGTTGTTGTCGCACTCAAGTCTCGCAGAGGAGTCCTGACCTTTAGCCTTTTGATGCCTTTGTAAAGCGTTCAATTTCTTCCTCTTCGATGCAACTAAAGGAGTACCGTCCTTAGAATTACGCAAACTCGGTAAACAAGTGTAAAGACGACGAATTCAAGCACATTTTTTTTCTGCTTCAATTCTTTCTTTCACTCTTTCTTCAGCCTCGCGGAGTCCACGCGTCTTGCCTGCATGGAGGAAGGCCCTGGCATGACAAATAAATAGTTCAACTGCGCAGCGCAGTTGTTGCAACGTCCCACTTAAAGCTTCTGTAGTTCTCGCTGTCTTCGTTCTAGATAATCGTTGCAGCGGACGCATTGGAGCAATGGTTGCCTATCGTGCTACAATCGGCGTTCGCAGAGGGCAATCGAAAGGGAATTGAAGAAACTGCTGTAGCGCCCTACCTCAATTTGATCAAAGGAAATTGTGTATCGTGAAAACGATTGGATGAGAGTTGATCGAATTACATCACTGTTTTCTACCACTCTTTTTGCTTGCTGCAAGAAGCCCTATTCCTAAGGGAACACAAGACCAGTGAGTGTTCTGTCGGCTCTTGTCGTGTGCCTCCTGTTTCTCGCTGGGTACCGAGTTACATAACTGGAATCACCGGCTAGCCCTGCTTTCGGTTCTAAGTGGAACCCTCGCTCAGGCCGAGACCTGAACTCAGCTCGGTAGTATTTAAATGACACAGGAAAAGTTTCCTTCTCTGACATGGTGAAAGAGACATTGTGAGCCAGATAACACGTGCGGTTTGTCTATATTATTTCTTATTTCTGCTTGAGTATATAAACAAAAATATAGCATATTTACTTACATCTATAGACAGCCTACACACTGATTATTGGCAGTTGAAAACCTGCACCTATAAGAACACATTTATCTCGAGTCGGCATAAATAGATAAGCTTGCTATCAACATAAGTTTAAAGAACGCCTCCAGAACACAATTTTTTTTTTTGCGAGAGTGCCTGCTGGCAGTGATTTAGGATCATTTACAAATATATGTACACACTGGACTCTCGAAGGAAGTCCAGTAACCTCCGGTGGTGTGACCTAAAATTCCATTCTTCTACATCCGATGGACAGTCTAGCGACGGTCCTCACCGCTCCGCATAAGTTCAAATAGATTCTGCATCGACGATCGCCTATAGACAGACGACAGATTAAAAATATACAGTGCCGAATAGAGAGAAATTGACTTCACTATTAACTGGATACATAGTCAAAAGAGAATTCTTTAAAAGGAAACATTTCCCGAGTTATGCTGAGCTAAGGGCGTATGCCTAATTTAGGACGGCAGCTAGGATGCCTCACTTGACTGCCAGTAGGCACTTGTGGTATAAGAAGCTGGGGGTAGTACGCACCAAATAAAATCCGAATGAAGGAACTAGAATGTTGAGACTTGAGAGATTTTGCTTCACAGAAATTAGCCAATCAAGCGCACGTATTTTATTTAGCTGAAAAAGAACGCCAGCAAACCTTCATTTCAAGCAGCTCTATCATGTTCATTCTTTCGGCAATAAGGCACCGCCATTGATCATGAACGGGACGTTTTTCTTGTGATACCTAAATGAGTGAGTGGTGGAGCAGTTGCTTGAACGTCAAACTAGACTCAAGGGTTCACAATATGAAACGTTTGGCAAGTCGTTCTCTTCGTTCACTCGTAATAGCATGCAGACGAAGATGAGAAAAGAAAGAGTATTTGCAGATTATTTGCAAAGTATCTAAATCAATACAACTTGTTGCTCGGCTAATTGTTTCATTCATTAAAAATGCAAAGTTTCATAGCGCCCGCCCTGTCCATTGTCTAGCACTCTTGAACTTAACCTTTAAGAAAAACAGTATCTAGAGTGTGAGCAAGCAAAGGCGTCGCGGCACACTGCGGAAGGCAGTACTAAAGAAAGATGATGGAGTATGCCGACACCGTTTCCTGCTTCTGCGCTGTCGTGCCTATACTAAACGAATCTCGTTCATTCCCGGCTCAGTCACCGCAGCTCGCAGCGCTGTGCTCACCATTAGTAAGGGAGAGGGAAGGGCAGGTAGGTACGATAGTATAGAAAGAAAAGATACGGCAATGCGAGACAGAGGGAACGTGGAGGGGCGCCCCGTCTCAGCCACTCGCTTGAGTGACTTGCCAGCGCGAAAAAGCGCGGAAGGGGGAAAAAAAAAGAAGGGACCCGGGAGCCAGTGAATTCTCCTCTTGCGTTACAGCTGTTGCTTTTTCTTCTCTTGTAGGATTCTGGAGGCAATTTTCGCTGGCGTTTTCCGAGAAGGCATTAACCGAAGCGACACGGGTGCGGTATGTCGAGAGAGAAGAAATAGTATGGGCCTGCGTGGCGTCGTAAATAATAAAGACTAGGTACGGCTCGGCGACGGCTTCGATATACTGGTTGCTGGTGCGACTGCTGATGCTTAGGAAGCCCGGTAGCAGTTGTGCTGCTGAGAACGGCGCCAGGTTGTTCTGACGAGTGTAGCGGATGGTCATCGGGCTAGCTGTTCACGTTTACTCGGATAGGAGCAGGTCCGCTGCATGCAACGACACCCACTGCTATTTTCTACAGGGTGAGTTGTTGGGCTAGTTGGTGTTCGGATTTTACAGGCATATTTTTAGCGCAAAGGACGGGACGAGATACAGACTTGTCGTCTTGTCTGTATCTCGTCCCGTCCTTTGCGCTAAAAATATGCCTGTAAAATGCTATTTTCTCCTATGTCGCAAATTCAGCTACCATGAATAATAATATTAATAATTGGTTTTGGGGGAAAGGAAATGGCGCAGTACCTGTCTCATATATCGTTGGACACCTGAACCGCGCCGTAAGGGAAGGGTAAAGGAGGGAGTGAAAGAAGAAAGGAAGAGAGAGGTGCCGTAGTGGAGGGCTCCGGAATAATTTCGATCACCTGGGGATCTTTAACGTGCACTGACATCGCACAGCACACGGGCGCCTTAGCGTTTTTCCTCCATAAAAACGCAGCCGCCGCGGTCGGGTTCGAACCCGGGAACTCCGGATCAGTAGTCGAGCGCCCTAACCACTGAGCCACCGCGGCGGGTACAGCTACCATGGAAAGTTTCTTTTTGTGCGTGTGTGCATTTCGACGATGATGGCTGTCATTACCATGCACTGCAAAAAAAGTCGGGTTTTTGGGAAGAGGAAATGGCGCAGTATCTGTCTCACATATCAACGGACACCTGAACCGCGTCAAAAGGGAAGCGATGACGCAAGACTGAGAGAAGACAGGAAGAAAGAGGTGTCGTAGGGGAGGGCACCGGAATAATTTCAACCACCTGGGGATCTTTAACGTGCACTGACTTCGCACAACACACGGACACTTTTGCGTTTCGCCTCCATCGAAATGCTGCCGCCGCGGTATGGTTCGAGCCCGGGTACTCCGGATCAGTAGCCGAGCTCGCTAACCACTGAGCCTCCCAGCATCATTCTCGCAGAGAAAATAACAGTGCAGGAGGTTATTAAGGGACGACATTCCACGACTCGAAGTTTTTCTTAATTTGGCTTCCGAAATGTTTTTTCCCAGCCGTAATCATAACAGTGACAGAAGTATTTTTCAACAACCTTACGAAATACAGTGCTTTTCATGAGAAAGAAAGCAGCTACCGCATTCTGAGATGTCGTCCTGAAATAGCTGGCGTATATTCTCATCAACTTAGAAAGAAAGTACATATGTGTAAATAAAAGAAACTATCTCTCTCAGGATGTAGACCGGGAATTTCGGGATCAGTTGAGAAGTAATCTACCGATACAGCACGGCAACATTTACATTTATTCTTTGCACGAAAAAACTTTGATTACTCTCCTCAATCCTTACCCAACTTTTAATTGCTAACGTTCCAAAAGTGAAACAAGTGAAAGTGAGTCCTTTATTTCACTTCAAGATGCACATTTCTTCAAAAATGTTGTTTTCGCATGCTGCGTGTTGTTTATGTATAGCTTCATATTTATATTATTTTTAATCGACTGTTTAAAGAATTTAAAATATTACTTTGGACGTACTTTGGAATTTTTTGAAGCCGAGTGTTTATGGAGCCGTGACGCTTAAAACGAATGTTGAAATGATCAAAACAGAGCACAGGTAAACACCAGCTGTTGGTCGTGTAATAAAAAGTATAGATTTAAAGCCTGCGATTCTTTCACTGGTAGGGAGTACTGAGCGAATGCTCGTTTTATGGAACATAAATAAAAATTAGACGATAATCCTTAAAGTAACTTGCCTGCACCGCTGGGGCAAACGCTGTTCCATTCTGTCTATTGAACGTGTGGGCAAAGATCCGCCGCTACTGTGAGCAGTGTCCCAAGAGCATGTTATGTATGTTAGAACAGCCCTTACAAAAATGGTCTATATACTGTCTATAGGCTTCTTATAACTCTATTGCCTTTGTATAGATATTTCTTTTCGTCTATTCAGTCTATAGACGAAATTCTACTAAAAGTGTATGGCCATAAATCTATAGATTGTCTTAGACTGTCTATAGGATTTGTATTGCCTATAGACTGCTGTCAAAGAATTGTCTATAGAGAGTCTATAAATTTTATAGACAGCAGTTGAGTTGACTTGAACTGAGTTGTTGTATGCTGCAGGTGGGATTAGCCTTGCTTATTCTGCCGGCAATTGCTCCACCGTATAGCGTCACTTTTATGTTAATAATTGTAATAATTGTAATAATAATAGTTCTATAAGTTTATTCTTTTGGTTTTATTCTTTTGGTTTCCGTGTGCTGCTAATATTGAATAACTTTATTCTTTTGGTTATGTAACATTATATGTTCACTCCTGCTTGGGCCAAGCAGTGGCCTGCAGTATTATGAAATAAATAAAACCTGCCGGATCTGCCCAGCTATGTGCACAATCACTTATAAAAGCACATATTCCACTCCCGCAACCACCATCTATGCACACATTCACTCACAGTAGAACATAGTCCTCTCCAGAAGTCCCCATCTATGCACATATTCAGTCACAGTAGAACATAGTCCATTGCAGTGCCACCATCCATGCACACATTTACTCACAGTGTAACATAGTCCACTCCAGAAGACACCATCTACACACACATTCAATCACAGTAGACCATTCAATCACAGTAGACAGTAGACAGCAGTCTAGGGACAGTCTATAGATTGTCTTAAGGAATTTTTTAAGGGAACACTATCTTGCGCTATCTCACCTCATGGCTTAGTGCGACATGTGAAAAGTATTTCAAAGCATTTGGGATGTCTTGACGACTACGGGTCTTGCCTGATCATCTCACGCGCACTCCCCCCTGTATCCCACTAATGCACGCGCCACCTGAAGGCGACGAAGGCAGCAAAAGGCACGTGAAGAGCGTAATCACGAGTTGACGCAGCGGAGACACACCTGTGTCGTCGTGAGACGTCCGTGTCATAGCTGGTCGATAAAGGTCATTACCCAGGAAATGCTTTCCTTCCCGCCACGGCTTCTGCTGTGCGGAATGCGGTACAACTCGAAGGGTTGAACAAGACATTATTGAAGCATGCTTGCAGCCGCATGTAAAGTTTTCACCTGGTAGCAAGAACAAATTCGAATTGCACAGGCCGCCAGACCTCTTTCAGACGTCATTAGCATTCTGTGTATGAGAAACGCCAATGTTTCAAGAATAGAATATAGCAAGAGGGATGTACAGTTGGGGACAAACGTTTGCGGGACGCGAGTTCTTGAAGTGACGTTTATTGTAGCTCCGCCTCGCTACCCAGTCGCCTGATATTGTTACCAGTGGAAGGAGCATTTAGGCCTTTAATGCCTTCATACATTACCTTCATACAATTCAGAGAGCATGTATCAATTGTGAGTAACGTTTTTTGACTTTGAAACATTGCTTCATAGTGAGGAGCTGAAAGGGTCCAGGAGGTCACGAGAACAATAACGTAGCTTCTATGTTTGCAGGGCATAGCTGTCTGCCTTTTTCTGCCTCCTAGATTTATTCTATGAAGAGTAGGAATTTCACCCTCGCGTACTCTATACAACTTTTCGTTTTTAAACCAAAGCTGTGAACAAAACATCCCATTTTTTGCATTGATACAAACCAGTTTTTTTTTTACAGGCGGTACTCGAGTTCGTTCTACGGTTTTAGACCTCTTGTTTAATTTAACCTCACTTCGTTCGATAAGCAATGAGGGATAAACATTACTTTGTGTTCCTGCTTTTCTCTTTTACCAGCTCGAGGAAGACAGGTAAACAGGGTATCAACGGTAGAGGTGTTTGTGCTCTGGAGGATGCAACCGGGGCTGGTTATAACGCTGCTGCTGGCAGTCATGATGAAAAACGTGATTTTCATCGCTGCATTCATGAAATAATGAGGCGTAGGTAGAGAAATACGAAAACAAGCTTCTTGCACTTAAACCGCTAGATTCATTAGCATATCATTCAGAATGTACGATCCCTTTTTCGGACGTCGTAGTCCCAGCTAAAATTTCCGTAAATACAGCATTTGACTGGGGCTGCCCAATCAGGCCACGTAAATGCGGCGTCAAGCCTTCCTCCAGTGGAAAGAACTGTGTTGGAGAGTCGGAGTGGACCTTGCGTTTGGGCGAGACGTTTCTGACCATTCCTCAAAGTAATGCCAATTAAGTCTTGATATATCCAGGCGGGTATGCTGCAGTCAGAGTCAACAGATTTGGCCACGCCGATGTTTTAAAAGGCGCTTCCAACCTGACTTCTAATTTCTGACTATCGAACCCGTCATTCAATACAAAATGAGGCTCTATTTCCTTTCGCATGACGCCAGCGTCTGGCATCACATGGCGTGCATATCGAGATGAAGGGGAGCATTTTTATGTTATGACAGATTTAATAATAATAATAATTGGTTTTTAGGGAAAGGAAACGGCGCAGTATCTGTCTCATATATCGTTGGACACCTGAACCGCGCCGTAAGGGAATTGATAAAGGAGGGAGTGAAAAAAAAGGAAGAAAGAGGTGCCGTAGTGGAGGGCTCCGGAATAAGTTCGACCACCTGGGGATCTTTAACGTGCATTGACATCGCACAGCACACGGGCGCCTTAGCGTTTTTCCTCCATAAAAACACAGCCGCCGCAGTCGGGTTCGAACCCGGACAGATTTAGGTAAAATGGTTTCTATTACCTAAAAAACCTCCACTTCGAGTACTTAAGGCGTTGGAAAACAACTAAGCGCTCGGGAATACCTTCAAGAGAAATATTTGCCAAAAGACCTCCAACTGCTAACATTCCTGAGACCACAGACGACTGCAGTTAAACAAAGCGAGAAATCTAAAGCAGGGAACCAACTGCGTGTTATGTCGAAGTAAGAACGGTGCGAAAAATCAATGGAAGTAACCCGTGACGTATAAGACCTAAGCGTTTTCCTCGTAACTGCTTGCTGATAAGGCACTAAAGCAGAAACCCCGGCGGGTGCAGAATAATCTGCAAAGTTAGAGATGCATTAGTGCACTTTGGTTTAATGAAATTCAGAATGCCGAACTTACCGCCCTATAGCCTGCCTAGGGCAAATCCACTACCCGCTGGCACTACGCGCAAATCACCCTCAGACCGCTGACGCTTGCCCGCAGAGATCTTGCGGTCAAGGCGGCTGCCAGTGTACCCTGTTTAGAAAGCTCCCTCGGAAGTTGTTTAACAAGGCGGTAGCCTAATATTCTTGTGCGTGCGGTACCATCGCTGCATTCAGCCTGGAGCATTCTAATGTTCTAGACCTTTTTTGCTACCAATGAACAGTCTCAAACTCCGGCAGCTATACGAGCTATTTGAGCATCGGAACTGTCTCGTTTAACTGTGGACCTAAACTTTCCCTGCCCTTCTGAGCAGATGTCTTTAGAGGCCAGGCAAAAAAATCCGTATGAGCCACAAGAACCGTGGGTAAGCATACGTGTGAGGTGGCAGTTAATTTATCACATTCTAGACGTACCGCAGCCGGCCTTCATCATAATAATATTAGTCAGCTGCCTGCCATGGAAGAAAAGAGTTCCAGGTCGAGCGCTTCGCGGACCTGGTAACAAAACTTTATGCATGCCTAGTAGCTGTCAATTCGCATTTGCATGCATATAAGGCGTCGCCGTAAACAAACCACCTCTTCTACAGTTTACTCTGTTTTTGCTGCAGACGTGCTCGTGTTTTTTTATGCAAAAAAATTTGTCACACACTACATAAACAAGGACTGCATAAACGGAAACTTTCGCAAGACTCTAAACATGAGCTTCCAAGGAAGTGCTCAGAGGCCCGTAAAGATGCGCGGTAAGCATCTGAGAATATGCGTGTGCGCTGGAAATTTGAAATGTTTGTGTTCACTCTGAGTAGTGTCTATACTGAAAAGCAGTTTCCATCTTCCTTGACGCATGGAGAGCTCCCCCGCAGATTGTCCTTCGTACGCAAAAGGGAAGACAGCTTTCCATACTTGCCGTTAGCATTTTGTTCACTTGAACACAAATGTGTCCGTTCTGTGACAAAAAAGTATCCCGTAGAGGAAACTCGTGCGGTTTATGTCACGCTGTCGGATAGCTGCGACTGATATCAACATGTTTAGTCCTTTATGCCTACATTTTGTCTTTGTTTTTTTTTTATGCAGATGGGATTTTTTGTCATCCACCTTGCACTTTGTACGATAGTGTTAAGATTTCCAGGTATTCAACATTTTCGCTGAGCATGGATCTTATGACTTCGGCGACGCCACAATGACTGAGCCGACAGGGGGCTGGGCTGCTTACCCGAAAGACGCTGGTTCGATCCTGCCAGCCATGGTTGCATTTCGATAGAGGCGAAATGCCGGTGGCCCGCGTACTGTCCAATGTTAGTGCACAAAAAAAAAACAATGTTGTCGAAATTATCCGGAGTTCCCCTCTACGGCGTCCCTCATAGCAGGAGTGGATTTGGGAAGTTAAATTCCAGAAAGCCGTAAAATGAAAGCAGTCCTTTTGCCGAGTGGTGCAAAAATATGGCGTTCAACATTGAGTGTTTGCAGTCTGCGGCCGTAATGTCGTCTTTCCTCATAGATTGCACCGGCCCGCTGGATTAAAAAACTATATTATCCCCTAAGCATTTATATTCATCAAATACATGAAGAGGCCGCGATGTAAAGTAGTAAAGAAAAAGTTGACTGAAGAAGAACACCGTAAACGGGCACAAAGGAACCGGTATAGATAAACAAACATTCGGGTAGAGATGTAGAAGGCATTCCACATGTTTCCAGGGCGAAGTGTTACGACATTGTCAACAAATTATTGACGCGCTAGAAGAAAGCAGTGATAGCAGTGAAAATTCGTACAATGTTCATGCGAAGCGCAGTGTTATAGAAAACGCAGTGTGATCTGAGGCAAAATGTCGCCCCACTGCATTCAGCGAATCGAAGACGTGCTGTGTATTTTGGTTCAAATTTGAACCATGGTGCGTGCAGGCCGCTTCGATATGGCCATGATTTCTGCTACCTTAGACTATTTCAAGTTCGCATTTTTCAATCCGGCTTCGCCAACCTTTCAGAATTCCCACCTTTTGCGTTGACCACGAACTTGAAGTTCAGCTTCACGTGCGAGAGGTTGTTGCAGCACTGCCACTACAAGGCTGGAATACGCGACATTATCTAGGGAGGGTATAATGCTGATGTGATCATAATAATCATAATAATATTAATAATTGGTTTTGGGGGAAAAGGAAATGGCGCAGTATCTGTCTCGTATATTGTTGGACACCTGAACCGTGCCGTAAGGGAACGGTTAAAGGAGGGAGTGAAAGAACAAAGGAAGAAATAAGTACCCGCAGTGGAGGGCTCCGGAATAATTTCGACCACCTGGGGATCTTTAAACCCGCCGCGGTGGCTCAGTGGTTAGAGCGCTCGACTACTGATCCGGAGTTCCCGGGTTCGAACCCGACCGCGGCGGCTGAGTTTTTATGGAGGAAAAACGCTAAGGCGCCCGTGTGCTGTGCGATGTCAGTGCACGTTAAAGATCCCCAGGTGGTCGAAATTATTCCGGAGCCCTCCACTACGGCACCTCCTTCCTTTCTTCTTTCACTCCCTCCCTTATCCCTTCCCTAACGGCGCGGTTCAGGTGTCCAACGATATATGAGACAGATACTGCGCCATTTCCTTTCCCCAAAAAACCAATTATTATTATTATTATATTATCTTTTACGTGCACTTACATCGCACAGCACACGGACTCCTTAGCGTTTTGCCTCCATAAAAACGCAGCCGCCGCGGTCGGGTTCGAACCCGGGAACTCCGGATCAGTAGCCGAGCGCCCTAACCTCTGAGCCACAGCGGCGGGTAAATGATGTGATCGTCAAGAAGCATATTTATGATAGTAAGACGTGTCTTTCTGATGTTATAGACGAAACACAGAACAGAGCATATTGGACAGTAAAGCCCCTCTCTGACGTGTACAGAGCCGGCTTCAGTTTCCACGCACTTCCTGGAAACCACTCCGAGCACAATACACTCAGTTCTGACAAAACTATTTCCTCCGTGCTTCCTCTATGAATATCCCAGAACTCAAGGGAAGGCAATCATACAGATGGCATATTCTTGCAGCAAAGGCTGCGGGACGCTGAATAATTCTTCTTTCGGCATTGAGCCTTTCGGCGCTTATTTTCCAAACTGTCAACAAATGAAACCACGCTTTCTTGGATGGCCGTGAAGATATAGATAACAAATTTATTTTGTCTTTATTTTCTTGGCCAATACACCGACATTTTTTGAAAGACCGTGTTTACTCGGCGCGGAAAACACCACCGCGACTTCTGATCATGCAAAGTGAGAGGCAACTAGACCTGGATGGGAACAGTTCTCACCAAAGAGAGATATTTTGCATCACGCATTATTTATACAGCGCTTCCAATTTCTTCTCGCTGCACAATTCATGTACAGTTCCTCATGCGCGCAACGTACATACCGAAAATACATCTCCGTTTCGCATAACTGGATGCTCGAGGGCTTCCGCGCTGTTCCTTGCAAACTGGGCTAGCGAAGTGCGCTGCCGAAGGGTTCCTAAAAAAATGTTCCTTTTCATATTTGCCACTAGTCCACAGAAAAATCATTGTTTATATCATCAAGACTGAAATACTGGTTTCCGCTGTTCTATGAGTTTTTCCGTTTCCGGCTGGAGCCTAGGAGAACGTGTATTTCTTCATGTGATTTCAACTTTTCTAACGATAAGCATGCACCATTTAAATAGCTTCTTTTTTTCGATTTCATATTGTGCTCTCCACGTTAAATTACGAACATATTTCAAAGTGAATGCTTGCATACAGAAAAACAAATTCTTGTCGCAGTCGCAGAGGAGGCACATTTCGTTTGCAGCCGCCTGTAAATTTTTCTTCAGCCGCAGTTTGAGCTGCAAAAATCATCCTCTAGAATGCAGAGGTGGAATTTGAAGCGGCCAGTATTTACCTAGGTGGTAAAGACTGATTAAAAATTAATACCATGGCCCCATCGCAGGATTCAATCAATAAGATTTTAGAGAAACGCCACTCAGCCAAGTGTTCCTAGAATACAGTTAGCATCGCAGAAGTTCGAATTCAAAGTGATTTGATATCAAAAATTTCTTACATTAGTCTCTTGTCAGCAAGTGGGCTGTGCGAACCGCAATTCTGACCACTGTGTTTGGCTCTATGCGAATATTTCAAGGCATTTCATAGATTCGCTTCTAAATACAGTTACTCTAAAAAGATATCCTTCAGCTTTATTCAGAGCCACATTTCCGAACAAGATTTATAACAACCGTGAGTTTTTGCTACACTAGTTTGTATATTTTGAAATCTTCTGTTAAAAAGCAGGTAATGAATATTTAACCAGCAATGTGCTCAGCACCTAGGCAGTCAAATCAGATATAAGGGCAGAAGTGGGAGCAAAGCAGTGGAACACTAGGAATACGGTTTAAAGCATAAAAAGTTTCAAAAAATGTTCGGCGCGTGTTGTATCAAGACATAAATAAAATCATTATTGAATTTATGTGCATTTAACTCACAATTCCTGTGCGAGACTGAAAATTCATGCAGAAACAAGAAAGAGAATAATATCAGAAACCTCGCGCCATATCTTCATACGAATTTTGGTTCTCCTTTCGTGGGACACTGTCCTACATCACAGAGTTTAAGTTGCCTGAATTATTGCCATAGGCATGCAGTTCTGTTACCTGCTTTTTATTATTTGACGCTTGGTACATTGGTAGCACTGGAATGAAACTTCGTCAGTCCCAAAAAGGAGGAAAACATTATCTTCTGCCCTCCTTAAAAGCAAGCATTTGATTGCTGATCAGTACATTAGTTTATCTTATTTCACTCTGCCATCGCTTATACGCGTTTCTCTTATATCGGGTGAAGTAGTACTCGCAAAAGAAAAGTACGTTATTTGTTCCTGAATGCACACTGACTTTGTTAACACGCCTTCATTTTAGTCGGCTTCGTGTTTTGCAGACATCACACACATGTCATGAGCTTAACTTTCCTGTATGCGGGCTTCTATATGCGTGTACATAATAGGACCCACGAACAAATTCTTTACCGGTTAATCCCCTTTCATAACATCGCGCCTTCACCACACCCCTTGTAGCAGTACTGCGCATTTATAACGTAACGAAGGCCGGCAGCTTTCCAAGGCCAAGTACAAATATACCAAGGGCAAAGAGTACCGCGTTACGGATGTGATGAGATGAAGTGGACAGGGGAAAGATCTATCTGTAATCAATCAATCAATGAGCATTTTTTTTTCACCAACAAAGTGTACAGGTGGTGAAAAAGGGCGGCGGAGAAAAAGCTGCAAGTTTCGCCGCTCGACAAAAGCCCCGTCCGCCCCTCGAGCAGCGACAGGCTATAGTACACGTAAAAAAAAACGCGCATGCGCACACACTGATAACAAAAGAAAAAAAAACATGTAATCGATGCTGATCAAGAGTTACAAAGACAGAAATACCACTCAGATCTGTCATTTATGATAACATATTTTGTAACAGAAAACTGTGTCGAAATAGCACATGGTTATCAAATATGTAAAATCTTGGAAGGCAGATGCATGCAGTACACAAGAGACACAAACAAAACACGATTGCACTTGTAATTGAATATTTCATTATTTTTGCCTAGTAAAATGTGGTGCATATTACCTACAAGAGTAATTTTGTAGGTAACACATGCCAGGGCCAGCAATCTCGGTTGGTTTAACCAGGACATACTTCGTCGCCGCATAACGTTGCCTTCTGGCCGACTTCCGGACTATCCCTGCTCTTGGCTGGTGGCACGTAGCAGTGCAGAAAGCAATATTGACGCCGCGGCACAACTACGTCTTCAAAACCATGCAGCACCGCTGATACTAAACTGCATATGTTGACTACCCCTGCTTGGCAGCGCCGCTACTGGTACGTGCTTAACTCTTGGTCGTAAACCCTAAGCGCCGTCCTTGGTATCCTCGTCCTTATAATTATTAGCTTACGAGAGATATCCGTCCAGTCCCGTTGTCGTGAATGGTTTGCTTCATGACAAAAGTAGTTTCGCTTAGTGCCTCAATGTGAGCCCACGGCGGCACTGAAACGTTTACATTGTATGCGGTATTGCACTGCATCGTACTAAGAAAATGCTGAGTGTGGGAGCCGCCACGGCTGGTTAAACGTTCTCGCAGCTAACATCGTAAGCTAGGAGTGGGAAGAAAAATATGTACAAAAAGTGAGATAAAAGAGCGATGTAGTGGCAACATAGAGAATAGGGGGAGCTGTGGCGTTATGCTCTATAAGCATCCTAGCTAATGGTGCTGCCTGGTGATAAAGCAGCGAGATGCGTCAGGGAGGTTGCGCGAAGACTTTGAGCTTGGTCTAGGGCTGGTAAACCTCTTTGAACTCACCCTCTCGTGCACAACTTTGTGCCTTGAGCCGCCTTTGTGACTTTACTGTGAGAAAAGCGAAGCAGCGTTTGCCGGCCGAGCATGAACTGTTTTGTATAAGCTTTTAATTAAAGCGCGCGTTTCTAATTCTATGTCGCATTGCTGCTTAGTTTACCAGCCACTCCCTTGTTTATAGTGCGTTGAAGAACTCAGATACATTTTGTTATAGGAAAACTCGAATGTAGGAATTTAATCTTTGAATTTCTTTGAAAATCAACAGCTCCCTGGTTTGCGGACGAATTTCAGCGCCCTGTAATTCTTTGCCACGAAGCAAACTATCGGTTCTCTAGAGCTTTCTACTCTTCATCTCCACTGAAACATGGTCAACAGCGCATAAATCAAACGCAGCGCCTCGAGCTTGTAGCCGCAATCAGCGTAACTACTCAGCTGACGCGTCGCGTAGTCAAACAAAGTTTCAGTAAAACTTATGCTGAAAGGCCAAATTTTTCTTTATAATGCTCTCATAGTCGCTGAGAGCTGGCTTAGCATAGGGAAGGAAAATAGAGTAACAGAACGATACAAATGAGGTGGAACCACTGATCAGAAGAGAGTACATGGGAACTTTCTAACTGTTAATCGTTTTTGGTTCTATTCTATTCCTCGTTTTTGGAAATTTGGTTTGAAACCACGACGAAGAAAAAAAAAGTATCAGTACCTTCTCCACCGCACCCCTGTAGGTTTCCAAATCAACAAACCTAAGGCGCGTCTTTCCAAGTTTGTGGCTTGGTGCCTAACATTCGGTTTGGCTCCAAACCTGCAAGGACATTTTATTGAAGCCCGCACACATTGATGGAAATAGATCAGGAAATGCTGTCTAGACAGCATTTGTTAAATTGGCATCCGTTATACTTCACGCTCAAAACTTTCAATACTGAAACGTGCGACTGATATATTAATACAACACGTGCTTTATTAGCGATGAATGATTTGGTCCTGGCAGAAGGAACCTGCAAGTGCCGTCAACGGATGGCCAAGCGAAAATAAAGAAACGTTTTAGGGAACGAGAGACTTCAGCGGCAGCGCTTACATGTGACAATCATACCTTTTAGTGACATTACTTCGTAAGTATGATTTAGTCAGGAAGCACAAAAAGTGCCGTTCCACTAATAAATATTTGTTTCGTGTAGTCAAATTAACAGCACAACTTTCTGGGAATCCGATGGGGCCAAAAAGAGATCAGGTGGAGGAGCACCAAACAGATGAGATGAGCGTCTATTTGAAAAGCATCTCACTGAGAGCCCATTTCCCTTGCGCATTGCATTAGATGAGTCCATCTCCGCGTATGTCAGTTTTTTCTTCCAATGGCAAATGCTCCAGTAAGCACTGAAATTAAAAAGCAAAGACCTTTGGTCTGCCAAGCAGCGAAGTCTATGTCTTAGGAGTTAAAGAAAGTCAGCGGCTAAGTAGGAAAGAAAAAAAGCCTGCAAGCAACCTCTGGCGCACCGCACGGAAGCAACCAGGATCGGGAGTTCCGGGATAATGAAAACCCTAATTGCAAATGTTGCTCCCAGGGTAAAGTGGATGGCCGAAGGAAGCAGGCGGACCACAGATGGTAAGTTTTCCTAAATAGAAGTCCCCTATTCCCGGGAGTAATCAGCGAGAAAGACCATTTCAGACATTTTTTTTCATCTCTAAATCTTCCTTTTGCTTTGGGTGCCTGCTTGCTCTTTTGTAGATAACTGCAGTAAGGAGCACAACTTGTAGAAGAAGGAAATGTGGTCTGTTTTAATGACAAAATTAGTTTTTAAATGTGACAAATGTTAATGTTATGCTGGGATTGAAACCCAGGAAGTGATACGAAGAAGGGCAAGATGGTGCCTGAAACCTGAGCCAAAAAAAAAAATTTGACATGCGGTGTCCGTCACTATATTATCACATTTCACCCGCCAGCGCATTGAACCGATCTCATAATAAACTCTAAGAAATCTCCAGTCGATCTGATCGATGATTCCAGTTGGTGTACTGGGATTACAAATGCTGTCACTAGATGGATGTCTTATTCATCACATTTACACTTGAGGAGAAGAAATCTATCTCAACGACTTCGCCATGGAGCAAGATTTCCCAAGGTTTTTGTCCTCGTGATTGCTCTTCCGTTACCCAAGGGGTTTTTTTTTTCAGGAATAAAGATAACTCCTAACAACACACGGGCCGAGTAAGACACTTCAGGTAACAATAAGCAGTGATTTAACATTTCCTGCTTTTGATAATATAACTGCTTGCCGTCGTTCTAAAATAAGATATTCTTGTTAGCGGACATACAAATTTGGCAATTAATTGCTATCTTATGCATTATCAATGAGGTTGAGATGCTAACAGTAGTCCGAGTGATCTTGGACTGTGTATTCAAACATATTCAGCTTTTTGCTTCATCTATCTTAGAGACTGTTTTCCACGGTCAGAATAACAACCTTTTTAACTAATCATTTTTTCAATGGTGCAGCCGCCATTTTTCACAATTTTCTTAAAGATGAGAATATATGCAACCACTGAGCGCGACAACTAGCGTCATGGTGTTAAAAATATTAATGTTAAATTACGGACTTTTTGCTGCCTTCTCGACGCAGGGTGCACAGCGCTGGACATCATCCAGAGAGTGCTAACAAAGAAAATCCAGTAAACATCGCCCGTCATCAGTGAGCGTCCCTACCTCCCTTCAGTACCATGACGCCTTCATACACGCCTTGTTGGGATGACGGCTTCCTACAAAAAGATGCACCGAATCAGCTCTTCTTCGTGTATTTCTTTTGTTTCGAATAAAAATGCATAACAGCTAAGCGAAACAAAGTTTTCTCCAAAATGGGCCAATTGGTAACTCTCTAAGCACAGTTACGAAACAAAAAATGCATCGCCGTACCATAAGCTACCACTCAAAAAATAAGTTTAAGCTGCTAATAGGCCGTGTTGCAGTAGCAGACTGGCTGCATTTCCTCTCCTTGTTACATATTCACATCACATTCCAATAGTGCTTTCGCTTTTCAATGGACAACGGGTACACTAGTTCCACACAGTTTTGATGCCCAAATGACCACTGCTTTTATTTAACTCGGCCTGCTGTTTATTTCACGTGGTATACAACTGCCGCGCGGCCGATACAGCCAGAACTTTTTAAATATTTTACGTGA
The DNA here is from genome assembly GCF_052857255.1 of Amblyomma americanum. Classification (NCBI taxonomy): domain Eukaryota; kingdom Metazoa; phylum Arthropoda; class Arachnida; order Ixodida; family Ixodidae; genus Amblyomma; species Amblyomma americanum. The sequence continues at coordinate 18,987,066 of NC_135506.1, read as the reverse complement.
GAGCACGGCATATTAAAATTAATTGCTCTAATTTATTACCAAACTCATTCTGACATCACGGTCTGGATCTTTTGGTGTTTTCTACGTGAATTCAAATATGGTTTTTAGTGAAGACGTGAAAATAGTGAACGGAAATTTGTTCCAAGCACCAGCAACATTAGGGATGTCGTATGGGCGGCATAGGTAGGCAAGAAGACATACTTTACATAGTGTGTGCTGTGTTTCTAATAAATGCTATATTCCTAATGTGGAAGTGCCGGCGCCCTAGCAGCAAAGAGACGGTTGCGAATTTAAGGGTCATGTGAGAATAAAAGACAAATGTGCTTCCGTAACGGAACTTACTCTAAACGTAACAGCCCCCTCGAGGCATCGGTTTTAGGTCAAAGCGGAAAAGAAATGGTTCTCTAGTTTTTAGACTGATTTTAGTTATTCAATGAACAAATGCTTTACCCTCTGCAGATCTTACAGAAAACAGGACTACTATCTTAGAGCGCCAATAATGTTGAATATTTTCAAGTGGCTCAGTAGATTCTTTGTTATCCGGTCCTTGCTGACGGTGACAATAATTAAAATTTAATAGGGCATAGGCTCCTTGACTCAACTGAACAAAACGCAACGTCTTTCATCTGCAAGAGTAGCAGTAAGAAACCACCAGCGCTTTACCCAATACAGGATCAGCACCACGACAGGGCAAGCCTCCTACTCACTAAAACCAGTGGATACCTAGCGGTACAAGGCATCGAGCCCCGCACCTCCCTCATAGAAGCCGCTTTCTCAAACCAATATATTACGGCTACAGTGAAGCCCGACCATTGCTCTGAAAATCTACCGCTGCATCGACCAGGTAGCGCTACAGCCTTGGGAATGCTCTTCGTAGGTCCTCTCAGCACAGGTCTACTCTTGCAATCCGTAAAGCATAAACCTAAGACAATAATTTATCCACCGAGTTTGACTTTAACACAATTTCATTTGGTTGAGCGACGAACCCCATCTCAGAGGAGCAAAGGGCGTCCTGCAGCGTAAGCACTTATGGCTGATGCCACGCACTCCTTAAGCTGCCTAGGCGATTTAAGAACGTCGTGCTTGCGCTGTGGCATCCTGTCCAGGCGCCTAGATAATCCTACCCAAAGTGGTCGCCGCGACACCACTTGCATAATCTTGGTTGCTCTCTCCATACACGGTCATCCGGTGCACCTCTCGTCCAGAGCGGTGAAGGCCAACTTTAACGCTCTCCTGGAACTCTACGCTTCCGCGAGGCCTCCATCACGGGTTTCCGCTATCTCCTTTAAGCCGCCGCTCCATGGAAAGCCCGTGTCTTTGTTTACCATCACTTGCGCACACCCCTCTGTGCCCGGATTCACTCAGCAGCGGCTGAAAGACGCAGGCTTTTTTCAAATATTATCTCGGCTAGCTGCAGCGAGGGTTCCAACCTGCGATCCGTAACAACGAAGCCACCAGTAAAACGCTTGAGCCTCCGAGTAAGTGAGATAAGGAGGTGGCCGAAAAGAGCGCCTTAAGTTACCATTATTTACGCAACGTAAAAATAATGTGTTGCTTTTTCTGCACTTTATTCTTATTTCTACGCACAGAAATAGGATTTCTAGAGGTTATTTTTGTGATGGAATAAAATAGCGACAAGGCTCATCACGCTTTTTACATCAAAGTTGTCATTCTATCAATGTTTGAACATATGAACGTTCCTAGGTAGTCGGGTTAGACGCTTTATGCACGCAAAAATATTTACCGTGAATGTGTACCCTTAAAGGTGAAAATAAACGAGATATCTAAAAAAATTCAATTAAGGCAGAGAAGCGGATACGTCCTGTTTTCATCGTTTAAACCATTCAAGAATTTTTCCACTTTATTAACGCGCTAAAAACATCTGTTCGAATGTCGCACTACGCTTAATCAATGGTCGAAGTTTTTTTTTTAGGAATACCAGTGAAGCGAACATGTTTCATCTAGAAAATGAAACCTAAAAAAATGTGGCAAAAGCTAACAGTTGTTCAGAGATTTCTTACCGGTCTCGATGGCGGAAAGCTTTTTGCGTTCAGGCTGAACGAACCAAAAATAAGAATAGTCTCCCACTCGGTGACTGCATTATACGTAGGAATGGCTTCTATAGCCGTCCTCAAAAGCCTTCACACATCATGACTTGATTTCAGCCGTGTGTAGCTTGGGTACTTCTGTGTTCGTTGAGCCTGCAAGTTATGAAACATCTGGAGCTGTTGCTATGTGGCTTTGCATTTCAGCTGCGGAACCAAGGTCCTTGGATCTAATTCAACAGTGACACCCACATTTCAGTCGAGGCGAAATGCAAAAAGCGTGGTGTTTTATGTGCTCTCCATATGCGTTACAGGGCCCCACGGTGTCTCAATTAATCCAATATCCTCCGCTTCGGCGTCGTTTTTAGCCCACTCGTCACTTCGAAACGTTCAACTCCACACAACTCAATTATATCAATCGCGGTAAGGTTATTGTAAGTCTTGACCTTACCTTTGGAGTCATTTTGGTCATTAGAGCAACGCAAGTGTTTCACTACACGGCTCCAATCTATCAAGCGGCGCCCGGACTTCTCATGAATACGTGCTGAGGCAACGACCTAAGGATGACAGCTGGCCATAGGCTCATATATATGTAAAAGACAAAATACATAATTAGAAGCTGTAACAAAACTTGGCAGTATTGAACAAACGAGATTTCGGTTTATTATCAAATCAGATATAAATAATAATAAGTTTATAAACAAACAAGAAATTGTGTATTTTGTATTGCGTGTTATTTAAAAAAAGAACGAATTTTGTCGCGGAGTTTATAATACTTGGTGAGAGAATTTCAATGCAATGAAAATAACATATATTAGCTCACAAAGAGAGAAAACAAGCTGTCTTTACGTGGACGTATGTGAAACTACACACTTCTACGCCGCAAGAGTTAGGTTATGGAGGAAAGCATTACGCACCCGAAGGTAGCAGAGGCTGAGAAAAAGGCGTGAGCTAAGAAAGGCTTCCTGTGCAAGGGGGCCGCTATTTTCTTAAGTCTTTTTCTATGACAATCACTCGAAAAGACTGCTCCAGACGGCTTCACGGAAAAATTGATGGAAATGTGGATGAGCCATATGTAAGAATAGTGAATTGTGTCAGGAAGGGGAGATGTCAGATGCCAAAAAAACTGTTAGTAGAATTAATTACCTGACTCTTCATGGTGCAAAACAGTCAGTTATTTAATTCAACTTAATTTCTTCTAATCTGCAGTAGCCCTGCAGTATTCGAAAAATGGGGCGCTTCTATTTTAGGTACTGCATGCTTTAAGTAGCCTTATCTTACCTGCTTCTTCCCAAACACGTTGCCGTTGTTTGTAAGAAAGTTTCGAAGGTCGGTTTTACTTTTTTTTTTCAAATATCGCCAAGAATTGCTTCATCAACTTTTAGATACGTCACAGTAATTATTTCCACGGGGAGATGAAAGAGTCCATTCTCTAATTTCTTCCTAGTTTAAATTAACCACGACGAAGCATATGAAAAGCACCACATGAGAAAGAGAACATTTTTCCCCGAGAATATCGTAGTAATGACATAGTTGCTTCTGTACACATCGGTTACAATATAATTGATGTCGTGCCAATGAAACTGAGGGTTCCCTCCCGTACGTTACAAGCCTGCTTAGGTATGTTAGCTGGCCTGACAGCACACACATTCGCCCCGGTAACCACCGCCTTTATAGCCCTAATAAACAAAACTGATAAAAATATCCAGCCTCTTTTCTTCTGAATTTCTTTAGTGAAACCCTTGTGACAACATGAAGCCACATATGTGACATTCCTTGAAGGAGCAGTGTGATTTACAGCAGCACAAATTGTCTTAGAAACTGCACAATGCTTTTGTTCTTTACTTCAGCTTAGTTACCAAATGTCGCTGGTGTTCTATTCGGCGCAGCTTCTTTCCGAAAGACTCCTGGTCGAGACCCCGGGGTTTTCAATTAAGACCCAAGTACTGGCGTATGTACAATTTCTGCTGGGCACAAGACATTGAGACTAAACAGCTAGACGGTAGGAGTATGTGCAGCAGTGCGTCCGGCCGCGCGCGTACCTTTACGGACCACCTGCTCGGGATACCGTTTTACGACACCCGACACGCAGTAAATGCGCACTGAACATTCAGTGCTGTCTAGGGCTAACAGCACAGAAAGAAACTCTTAGCTAAAACAAGGCTACGAAATAACGCAGAAAACGGAGAAAACAGTGCCGCCTTCGAAAGAAATGCCTTCCACCCATGTATGAGTGCCTGAGATCTCGGGGCCAAACTTCTCGTAAAGGGATCGTTAACTTCTTAGCTACGTTGCGCTTCACATTCGGTTGCATAGTTTCGGTTTTATTCATCTATTCGTTTCTAGCGATAAATTGTGTCCCATCCACGCACGGGAAATCCGAAAGTTAGTCCTACCTGCATGCCAACGGTCTACCGGGTCAAGGAAGGGATATATTTCTCCTAATGATGTTGGCGCTACAATTCTACAAATACTGCGGTGGCAACGAGGGGGGGGGGGGGGGTCACTGTAATGGCGCAGTTATGTTATGACCAGAAAACAGGTCTCAGTGTGTTCTTAGCAAAGATATGGGCGGGAAGCTCGAGCTTCACGCCATTCGGAGTCACTGATTCGTGTGCCGTTTTTTGTGAATTTGCCTGGTCATATAACAGGAATCAGTGACTCCCGCGACTTGCGCCTCGCTCTACTTTTTCATGATTGTCTCTTTAACTTTCGTAACTTTGTTTCAAATTTTTCTTTTGTTCTCCTTTTTCCCCAATCCACTTGTCGAGCAGCCAATCGGGCACTGATTCCTTAACATGCCTGCCTTATATACTGTTCTTCTCCTTTTGTTATGACAACTGAAGTTGACACTTTTCATCAGTCGGGGCTATCTTCCTCGCTGTTACTAGCTCCCTCGCTTCTAAGTCCCTCCCAAACAACTTCAGGCGTTTCTGTGTCAGCCTTGATAGAAATATTCATGACATCACAGTCCCGCGGTTACTCGTAGATAAAGCTCTTTCTGCCAGAACGCTTGTTATCCAAAGTTAGACAAGGTGGTTTAGACAGTGAGTCAAGAAATTTCACTTTGCACCTGAGTACTCGCATAATTTTTCCTTAATTTTGCCCCCGTGCCTTAGAACATAACGACTTAATCTTAATAACAGCCGCCGCGGTGGCTCAGTGGTTATGGCGCGATCGGCTGCTGACCCGAAAGACTCAGGTTTGATCCCGGCCGCGGCAGTCGAATTTGGATGGAGGCGAAATTGTAGAGGCCCTTGTGCTGTGCGATGTCAGTGCACGTTAAAGAACCCCAGGCGGTAGAAATTTCCGGAGTGCTTCACTACAGTGTCCCTAATAGCCTGAGTGGCTTTAAGACGTTAAACCCGCATAAACTAAGCTTAACTGATCTTAATAAGCCATTATTGGTATATATTAAAGAAAGCTTCCGTTATTTCATAGGTGTTTCCTTATAATGCACTGAGCACAACGTTTATACCTGAGGTGCTGGCAACAGGAAGATGTGAATTGTCGTGAAGGGAAGCAGACTTGTAGCCTGAGGGCTCATTTGTACGCCTCATGGTTCCAGGAAGGCCCGAAAGCATGAGTTGTTTTTCTGTTTGTGGATTATAATCCAAAGTTTTGCCTTATTATGGCGTCTGCTGTTACTCCTTAACAAACAGATATTTACTACTACCAAATATTTCATCTAATAAGCAGCTTTTCATCGTAGAATAACCAGTACTTGTAAAAATTAGAAGGTCAGTCAACAAATGGCCGCCATGTTGGAACTCCAGGAATGTCCAACTTAAATGGCTACTTAAGATGCTGAGAACGCCTCGTTATCTACTTTTTCTGCTGGCTGCGATCCACTTCCTGCGCACGACCACAAACTGGCGTAGCCGGAAGAAACAAGGCACTTATAAGAGACTGCTGATCTACATGATCTATTCTCGTCGATTACGGTTTGGTGGCTTTCTTTCCATTCCCCATTCTGTCAATTGAGCAGATAATTTCTAAAAACAAAGGCGTTAACGACGCCGCGCCCAAGTAAGCATACCGCTGCAGGACAATCACGAAGAGGGATGCCGAAAGAAACTGACTGAGACAACCACCAGAAGAAAGATAAAAGGATAAAAATTAATCGCGATATATGCGAGCCTTCAGGCTTCAATTACAGTTCAGAGAATTACTCGATGTTCTACAGACGCAAAGCCCTTAATTTAAGACCATGGTTATAAAATCAATGCAAACGTGTGACTTCATCCCCATCTTTGATGGAAGCTTTGATTGTCCTGGTTTATGAGCCATTTGTAGAGTAGTACTGTTGATTTTTGCGTCAGCCATCACAGCGCAGATGAAGTCTAGCGAGGAAAGAACTGCGCTACCTCAGATACAAAATCGGGTGTTTAAGAAAGGCCTCACTGCTTTGACAAAAAAAATGTAGTAAAAAAAACGCAACAAAGCTGCTACTAACTCTGACACGTCGCTACAGAGAAATCAAGTTTCTCAAAAATATTTATCCGGAAATTCGGCGCGTTTCCTTTCTGTATCCTAGGAGCTACGAGCGTTAGAAGTCTTATCTATGTCATAAATCTTTATCACCCGAGCCCCGTCCTTCTAATGCCCTATGGGGCAAACTCCTCCCGGCTACGAGACGGTGTGCGTGTCAAGATCGTTCATCTGCCTTTAAAGACAGCAGGTTCAGGAAGCGCGTTGACTGCGTTCCGTTTCCTAGCCTTTAGAAAAAATATTGGGACGACTGTTTATTCCTTTGAATGCGTTTCCAACGCTCCTGCCGTTTTTAGGTTGCCCGGAAAGTGGGAAAGCAGTTTCCAAAATGTTTACCGTTTTTATTCTAGAGCCATCTTCCTATCCTTGCCGGCAGCGATAAGTTTAACAGCACTTTGCACAAAGTTGCCATAAAACAGAGGGCACTTACTAGCGAATTGACATCGGCTCTACTGCAGAACAAATTTGCTTTACCTTCAGTAAAACGAATCCGAATATGGGGCACGCCCTTCGTAAGCATTTTTTTTTTTTGCGCTGTTCGCCGCCGATAGTGTGCTTTTCCTGGTGCCACATCTGCTCTCGGAAATAAGACAGTCATGGTTCTTGCTTCACTGGCGTTGTAGCCTCTGCAGGCTCATCCACTTCTGAGTGCAATACTGAGCCCGATTTATCATCTATAAACAAGATGAATTATTTGCCGTCAAAACGAGAGTTAATTACAAATGATGACGAGGAAAGTGCACGACTCAGGAAGTGACATGCGAATAAATAAAGGTTTGTATCATATTAAAACAAAAAGCCTTTACTGCACAAGAGCCAAAGGTTAGGCAGGACAGGCCAAGGTGTGCTGACATTGGCAAGCGAAGGTACAATACAGTAATGAAGGCAAATCTCACTGAAGATTGAAAAATATTGTTCAGCCGACGCTCAGTCAGGCTGAACAGGTGCGATCTAGATGAAGAAACACAGAGTAACGCACAGCCGAACTGCTAAGTATTGACAAGTGCCCTCCTTTGAGGAGTCTGTTTCCCGCTGTTGTCCACGTTAAAGCCATATCTGTCGAAGTATGGCTTGAAGAGTAGCAAAAATGCCAATTTTTTCTTCTTCTTTGCTAACAGCACTGCGTTATAAAGAGATACTCTCTAGAAATGTTTGCATTAGGCTCCGTCGTAAAGCTAAACAATAATTATAATAATAATAATAATATTAATAATAATAATAATTGGTTTTTGGGGAAAGGAAATGGCGCAGTATCTGTCTCATATATCGTTGGACACCTGAACCGCGCCAAAAGGGAATGGATAAAGGAGGGAGTGAAAGAAGAAAGGAAGAGAGAGGTGCCGTACTGGAGGGCTCCGGAATAATTTCGACCACCTGGGGATCTTTAACATGCACTGACATCGCACAGCACACGGGTGCTTTAGCGTTTTTATGGAGGAAAAACGCTAAGGCGCCCAAATCGTATATGTAATCCCCTCTCTACAATAACATACGACCAGCACTTTACAGTGCCTGCGTTTCTCGCGACTAGATCAGAATAGGTCGCACGTGGATGCCTCACTACCAGAAATAACTGCTGTGACACAACGGCTTCATTAGGGAGCCACCGCTTAGGTTAGGTCGGCATTGCAAGCTATGCTCAACACTGCACAGAACGCAGTGTCTATAGCCGCACGACACAAACCGTGTTTACTGCGCCCAAGCAGCATGCATAGAGGATGACTGCCTTCCTAATTGTCTTCGTAGCTGAGTGCGTCGAGTCGTGCTCCAACACACTCTCGTCTTGATCGCTCATGCGGAACAATGCCGCTCCTAAAGCTCGAATTCACCGCAGCATAGCTGTATTGCCATCCCTCGAAACCAAGCTAGCCCTTCGCGTTACCAGGTGGCCCCGGACAAAACGCAATACAATTGTGATTGCCATCTGCCTTTATAAACAGTCGCCGTTTTCGAAGCGAAAAGCGTCACTACGCTAGGTAAAGCAGTCGTCGCGTAGGCCGAAGAATGACGAACGACCTTCAGCCCAACTACGTTAGCCTTTATGACCATGTGTGGTAGAGTTATGTGGTGTCGATAAATGACCTTGACCTATGATCTTTAGTTCACCTTTGACCTCTGAGCTTGAGTGCCATTGGGTTGAAAGTTGACCTTATGAACATCCGGTGGGGTGGTGTGAAGCAACGTGATGACATCCGATGGCGGTGTCGTACGACCATGTGATTCACGCCATAGCCACGTGATTCACGTTATAGAGAACGGCTGCGTAGCGGAGCTGTCATGGACGAGCCTGAAACGCTCAGCAAGAGTCCTTGCTTTTCGCTGAATTCCATGGTTAGTCAAGTTAAGCCACTGCCAATTTTTTTTCTGTTCCCGCAACGACCCATCTCTACTAAACATTCTCTTTCCTGCGCTCTCATTCTCGCTTTTTCCTGCTTTCAATGGCATGCCTGCTAATTAAGCGCTGGCAGTCACGTTACATGACAAAGGGTTTCGCTTTATCAGCAGTCGGTGCTACTCTCGCTTTAAGGAAAAGATAAAAACATACGACTGGTAACTGCTGAGCCAGAGAGGCAGCATGCAGGAACTTTGATGTTGGCTAAAATAAGGCGTTTGTTGTTTCTTTAGAATTTTATTTTGCTAATAACTGGCCTGCAGGATTATTCATCTATCTTACAGTCCACCTACCTACAGTAATTCCTTCGACGTTGCGGCAATGCAGATATTTTTAATAATAAATGTAAAAAATGGCGCTGTATTCCTTTTCGATATTTGAGAATATTTGAGATTTGGAAGCCGTCTGCCGTGTGATACGAAAACATGACAAGAAGACACTCAGACACTGTCGAAGAAACTAAAATCAGTGTGCACACTTTACGAGTTCTTGACGACCAGTTAGGTCTCTTATGCCGAGACTTCTTTGTTTGGGTTTGTTGCAGCTTTGTTTCAGATTTTTTAATGCAGCAATCGGTATCTTTCCTGCTTACTGCGTTTTCCCAGAGGCTTTAAAGTTACAAAGCTTAATGTGCGCCATCTTAGATGCCTGATAAGTAATGCTCACTTAGTCAGTACATTGCCTGCTCGCTCTTAAATGCAAGTAGTCTGCAGAGTAAGCAGACTGACCAACACAGAAAGCAATGACATTTCACCGTCTGGATAATAAAGCGATAGTTTTGTTGTCCTGACACCTTCGAGTGCTCTTTGTTGACATGTGTCTGTATTCTGACATATATAGCTGTATTCTGTTCCCCTTGACGGTTTCCTGCATGGCATACGTCAGTTTTTATATATTGACACATATACCATACGCCCTTTGCTGGGGGAGAATTGTAGCTGCATGTTCGTTCTTGATCAAGCACCTGAAACATGAACCATCGTTTTTTTTATTGGCCAAGGGTTTCTACTTTGTCAGTAGAAGTACTTTATATTCTCAATTGAAAGACATGCTTCTGGTGCTCCTCTCGTCCTTTTATTTTTTTCTTAGAGATAGCTGAGGTTAATACTTTGCCGCGAGTTTCACTGAATATAAATTGGCAATGGCTTAGCTCGGCTATGCCAGGTTATACGTAGCGAGAAATTGATCTTCACCTGTCGATAACGCCGCTGAACAGCGGTCGGACTCTCCTTCTCGTCACCCATGCGAAACGACTGTGATACGGCCGCCGCGTCACCTGCGCATTTTATACACGCAGCTTTGCATGCGTAGTTATGCGCATAGCTAGCACGTGGCATCCACATGTTTCATGCGCGGTCCCAGCGGCGAAGGCCAGCCAGCTGCTCCTCTCTGGTTGCCGCGCATGCGCACAATCGCTCTTCCACGTGACGTTACGCGCGGCGCCGGCGGCGGAGTCGGCGTGCGGCCGCGGCGGCGCCGAAGCTCTGACGTCACGCGCGGCGCTCCTGCTGCTCCTCTCCGGCCGCCGCGGATGCGCACAACTGTCCTCTCCGGACCACAGCGAAATGCTCGACTGGTAGCCAAGTGTAGCTCTCGCTACAAAACATTGAATTGTAGTTTTGTATTTACTCGTACTTTACATCATCCAAAATGGCTACACCTGCGACGAGAGAGGACATGGCGATGGGGGGAGGGGGGAAGGAAGAAATGTATATCGTTGCTATACTGCTGCGAAGCTGCTTATTAATTGTTTTTGATGTTCGTTTTGAAAGTCGCCTGCACGCAGCCTTACTACTGTGCTAGACACATGACAGCGCCCAGATTTGTAAAGAATATTTACAGCCCAGATGAGCTGTTTTTAAATGCTCGGCTATGTAGTAGGTGTCTCAGGCACCTTCCATCTGAAATTCGTTGGCGACACCAAACTGAGCACCCCCGAAAATGATGGCTATTCTTTACTCCTCGACAGTTGACCTCACTTACCGTTATTCCAGCCGTCCAGATATATTCTTTTTAATGTTCGAATTAGCCCATTAAGGATCTTCAGGTTCACGATAAAGAGCCACCGGAAAGATTTACTGAGTGCATGAACGACATGTGGTTGCTTGGAGAGTGGTGCATACTTCTTGCGTTCTCTTATAGCTTATAGCAAATAGGCCTATAAGCGCAGCCTATAGGAGACGACCTTTTGATTCCATTTCATTTTTATTTCCATTTTTTTCCGAATTCCTAACACGAAAAGACGAGGACACAAGAAACAAAATGGACAGTACAGAGCAGTTATGGACCAACTTAAATATGCACCAACTAGCCTGCCAGAACGTTTTCGCTCGATTTATTTCCGCTTGTTTGTACTCACCTTGTTCTAAACCTTCCACTAACTGTAGTACAAACTATAACAAAAGCAAACGCCTATTCGATATATAAAATACAGACCTTACATGTTTTCGTAAAGTATAGTTAGTGGGCAAAAATAAGGAACCGCCGTTAGTTACGAAATAACTATAAAACTAAAACAATGCCTCGAAACCTTGCAGAAAGTCATTAAATTACAATAATACCTTGGCAAAGAAGCCGTCTTTAAATAATAGACAAGGCCATTTCCTGTTTAATTTGGCATATTTTTTCGAAGAATCGAAATCCTGTAGAAGCAAACCGAAAATATCACTTCGTTAAGCCTTATCTCGCTTGTTTATCAACTTTTAAAGAATTTTTCCTCTTTTCCCAGCTCCTCGACAACTACATCAGAAGGAATGGCAGTTGGCAGATTCTTTTCCCACTGGCAAAGTTGTGCGCAGCCAAGAGAAACGAGATTGCCGATGACTTATTTCGGGAGTGGGAGAAGCAAATAGGCAGCAAGGTCTTCCGAGGACACTACGTTCCGCACTTGCACAGGATTGGGAAAAAAAGAGAAAGAAAAAGTGAGAAACCAATAAGAGGAGCACGCACGTGGAATGTGCGCAATCTGCAGTCTTACTGGTGAAGCCCTGGAGGGAGTGAATGCGCCGAACATAGCTACAATAAGAAACATCTGCAGAAAGGCGCGAGGAGCGAGACGGCAAGAAAAGCTCAAGATTAAAAGCCAAATCATGAAGGGAAGGATAAAGATGGGGAGGAGAGGCACCATGGAAACCCTCCACGCAGTAAGTATCCGTCGGAAGGTTTACGCAGTAAAAATCTCCTAATACTTTTGAACAGCGCATGCCGCAGGGTAAGAGTAATAGCTTCTTCCTATTCCGCGGATTGAGCCGGTATTGTGCCAGCTGCGGCCACCCCGTCCGCGCAAACTTCTTAGTCTCATTCCCCAACCTAACTTTCCGGAATGCAATGCAGATTCTGGATTTGTTCGATCCAATGTTTGCGGCTCTCCAATAGCTGGCACAATGCATCCTCCAACCTCATCGTCCCGAGAAGTAGGGATGCCTTACATTGTCACCCACATTATCAGCCGCAACGGCAAGCAGCCTTTCTTCACACTGGACCGTCTGTGCTGCCTGACTGCCTTGTGTAAGTGATGGAGGACACTAGATCTGTTTTACTCAGGTCACAGCGCTCGGCAGCCCTCAAGGTGTGCAGGCTACAGCTGCGACGGCCTAAGGCTTACAGTGCGTGTGTCATTTATTGTCGTGCTTGCTACGGACCACATTGCTCTAATTCTTATTCTTTTATGCCCCTCCTCATCCCTCTACCCCAGCGCAGAGTAGCTAACCGTAACATTCTTCTGGCTAACCTCCCTGCCTTTCCTCTACCACATTTTTCCTCTCCCCCACTCTCTACCACCCCCTTCTATGCCCGCTTTCTCATGGAATCCAGGACCATCAGTTATCTGACCTTCGAATTGCATGCCATGCCCAAACCGATCTCTTCTCTTGATTTCTACAAGGATGTCATTAGCACGCTTTCGTTCTCTGAACCACTCTGCTATTCTAACGTTATTCAAACATAAAGAACCATGATCGTTTTTACCATCTTGCAGAGTGCTTCCATTTTTTGCCCAGACAATTTTCATTTTCTGAATCCTAATCTTGCATTCTCGCAACGGTGTGCCAGCAGCTTTTAGTTACGAGGGTTCAAAGTTTAGCGATGACTGCACCGTTGCTAATGCACACATAATTAGGTAATCATTGAAATAAGTTGAATACAATAGTCGAAAACCACCGTAGCTCATCGCGGCGTCAATATTTCGGTTTTCGATCAGAAAGCACTTTGCATTTGTATTTGCTGGGGCCCGTATAACTAAGAGCAGGGTTTTTGAAAAATTGATTTATTAATTCAGTTTGTCATATAATTATCATACCCACGATGGCCTAGGGGCCGTGCGGCATAAAATACATTAACAGAAATATATAAACGCTTCGGCAGCAATGCACTTAATTCAGATATATACGTTTTATAGTAAGAAATTACCGCACAGTATTGATTATAATAATGAATCACTTTCATAGATGTATTGATATAGAGACGTATGAAGGGCAAAGAAAGGTGATCAACAGACAATTACCTACTTCAGATGAGCGATGTGCGCAAAACATAAAGCAATCTACGTAAACGAGAGAAACACAAGGACAGGAACGGTCGTTCATCTCTAATATAATCATGCACCAACCAGGCCCAACAAAAGTGTTATTAAACCTACTGACTAAGCTACACTTGGCAAGGTGTTGACCTTTGATCTATGAAAGCAAAGGATGCTCCGACCATCTACAAAGGGATGCAAAAACATACTAGTCTTCATTATAACAGGAGGGGGGATGCCTACAACTCTTGGGGAAGACACCAGATGCAAACAGAGCTGCTCTAGGCTAGCCGTACCCTTAAGCCATGCAAGCAGATTCGGTGGGAAAAGAGGAACCAACGTGAGCAGTCTTGTGCAGAAGGCGTCTGGGTATATTAATACGGTATATATGTAGAGATTAGGATTCGCTACGCACTCAATTATTCAAGCATTTTTGCGTCCTGGCTCTGACTCGCGCCAGCCACTCGATTGTGCCCGCGCACTCTAACTTAGTCTCTCTTGATGCTCCTAGATCACTTTGCGAACTCTGAGATGCAGGGAATAAATTATGAGCATCAACAAAATAGAGATTAGTCTTTAGCCTGAAGGCATCACGGATTACACGCATGCCACACACGTCCGTTTAAGCAAGGATAAGGTATTACAAAAGTCATTTCCCGTTGCTTAGCATGCTCAGTTCAAAAATATATATGCATGGTCTTGTTTGGAGGAAACCGTCCGAGGTCATCAAGTTTTCAGAAAAAGTGTGACAGCTCATTAGGCTCACGCGCAAAGTGATTCGTGTGCTCCTATCATGCTTGGATGAATTTTCTATGCCACCGAAACTCGGTTTGAGATCTAAAAAATGGTGTTTTTGAGTCACTTATTTTTGTCTAAAATACAGGCATTAAAAAGACGAAAAAAACGCTAGCCCTTGAAGACATCACAAAGCTGCCGAGTAGTGATTTAACAAATGCAAGCATTAGACCCTAAGCATAAAGGCGTGAAAGGTATACGTGAATAACACCATAAACTCCGCCACTATATACACTAAGCAACGCATACAAGCCCTTGAGGTGCTCTTGTTTTACTGTTATTTCTCCACGTCAAGCAACGCGCCTTAACACTGGAATACTCGAGCCCAACTATTGTCATTTGTCCTAAGTTTGTGGTAACGTCATGTTATCGGAGATGTTGTGGTGCAAAACCTGGTAGCGAAGACATTTCCTGAAGATGTGTATGTAACATCATTGCGCTAATTTTAATATGCATGCTCACGTTCAGACAGGTGCCCACATAGCCAACAACCTGCGTCTATTACCTGACTTCCAGACTTCCTGCGACAGCAGCGTAATGTGCTCGTGTGCAATAGGTTGCATCCCTATATCACGTGATGTGTCGACTCCACATAACCGGGAATTCGTGTAGTAAGGGCTTTCCCTGAGGCACTGAAAACCTTTCTTGTGTAAAACTTTGTGCAAAAATTCTTCAGGTTCAGCAGATAGGGAATAGGGCACGCACCCAAAGTTCATGTTATTTATACGGCCTACCTGAGAACTTCGCAACGATTGTGAACAGCTGCGGACAGGTAGATCATAACTTCAACAGTGAGCCTCATGCTTCCAGAGATCAGTCATCGTTGTGCAGTTGGCAGCACAAAAATGCGTATGAAAAAGCCTGCACGGCTACAACCCAAAAGCATCAATCTAGGACTGCAAAATGCTCTGCACGCAAGCAAGAGGATGACAACGCAGGGAATAACGTAGAAATATTGCAATAACGCAGATAAGTGCCAATAGTTGACTGCTCTCATTATAAGGGCTTCGAAGGAACGAACAGCGCTCGACTGCATTTACTTAGCGCGCGAAAAAATAGCAAATTTAACTGAAATAATCTGCCGGACCCGCCGCGGTGGCTCAGTGGTTAGGGCGCTCGACTACTGATCCGGAGTTCCCGGGTTCGAACCCGACCGCGGCGGCTGCGTTTTTACGGAGGAAAAACGCCAAGGCGCCCGTGTGCTGTGCGATGTCAGTGCACGTTAAAGATCCCCAGGTGGTCGAAATTATTCCGGAGCCCTCCACTACGGCCCCTATTCTTCCTTTCTTCTTTCACTCCCTCCTTTATCCCTTCCCTTACGGCGCGGTTCAGGTGTCCAAAGATATATGAGACAGATACTGCGCCATTTCCTTCCTCAAAAACCAATTATTATTAAAAACAATAAAATAATCTGCCAGTGTTTCAAACTCTCTGCGATTCCGAATCGGGGCCCGAATGTGTTGCAGACCGTTTAAACCAGGTTCAATAAAGGGGCAACCTGTCTAAGCATGGCATTTCGCCGTGGCGGAGTAAAACAATAGCAGCTGTTGTGGCAACATCCTCTCCACGTCCCTTTTTCTTTATGCAATCGGAGAACTCTGTCGGCATGCCAGAGCAGTGTATTGTTTCGAGAAATCTGTTCCCGACATGCTGGTAAGTGTGACAACGTCGAGTACACTGTCGTCTGTTAAGCTCCTGCCGAAGGTTTCGAGTTGCGGTGTTCCGCTCACCACTTACCTGAAAGCGTTTTAATAAAACTGTCTCCGCATCTTTTCAGTTCCGAGATTTAGCGCCGAAGAACACAGAAGCGACACTGATTGGAAACAAGTATTTCGTAACCGCATACTCTGCGCGAAAACCGCATTGTGACGAAAGCAGGGACGCATACTTTGAAAGCCCGCTGCGTTGCCTCTTCCATTTAGATTGCCGACCTGTGGGATTCAATGCAGGCGAACTCTAGTCGCATTGGTGACATTTTTTATTTGGGATCTACTCTTGCGTAGGAATTGACACGCCTTATTGCCTATATGGCTTCAGCAAAGCTGTCTTGTGTATAGGTCTTGTGTACAGTTGACCATGCCCGTTTGGTACATGTGTGGTCAACTAGAGGCAAAAGCTTTTTACGAAGACAAAAAGGGCTTGATAAATGTAGGAAGTGTACTGTCCATAGTTACCACACACGCTATGCACATTAATGGTGAACATTTCACAAGACTTTTTAACAAAGAAAGAACGGTTTAGAATATGAGGGAAGTGTGCTGAACTCTTGGTTCTAGGAGAGTATTTGAAACCCAATCACTAAGAATGATACGGCATGGCTTGCATACTCCTGAAGTCTGTATTGTACGCCACCTGTCCTAATGACATTTTTGCTCAGTGTTTAAAATACATTTCGTTCTAAATCTTTTTTATAGCTCCCTATATCAGTGAAAGTGCTGACAAGTGCAAACTCCCGGGGCTCGGTTTTTGGCAGTATCGAAAAGACGCGGGCCTGAAAACGTCAGCAGCTGCTAAGATTCTATCTCGCCAGATGTCGTGGCGTCAAATTCAAATTCCACCGAACTTCATGAGAGATATGTAATGAACGATTCTATTTGTTTCCAACGAAGGAACTCATCTGCTCAATTTCAGTGATCAAGATGAAATCTGGTCGCCTAGTGCAGATGGAAACACCAATTGGCTTTGATTTCGAACAATTCACAACAGAGCAAAAAAGCAATATCCTTTTTTTTTCAAACTTCTCCCCATCGTTTTATATCGTCTTTCTCAACACAAGGAGCAATGCTGCCTTTTTTACCACAATTTATGCCCTTAATTTCAGCGCGGAGCATCATCTGACAGCCGGAATAATATTTTGTTGCAAAATTACCATATTAATGAATCATTTTTTTGTTTTCAGTCCTAAAATAGTGTAAAAACCTCGAAGTCTTGGTTCCTCAAGGAATTTAAGATCCAATTAATATCTGAAATTTTTTTGCCATTACATTTTTCTTGTTTGGTCAATCAGCCTTCACTAGTGGAGAATAATTAGTGCACTTTGGCTTGAATTCTGTTCCCTGCATCATGCAAAGCTTTTTCAGGATAGCAAGCCTCCCTAGAAACTATAAAGGGGTGCAGTAATATAGCACTAGATTTTTTGAATCCGGCCGTAGATCTTATCTACCTCATTTAGTAAAAACTGAAGACTTGCGGCCGAATTCCTGTTCCATCATTAATATCCTAATCCACAAAATAATGTTCGGTATTTTCCTGAAGTATATGAATTATTTTTTTGCCATTAAATTTCTCTCGTGCGGTCAATAAGCCTTCACTAGTGGAGAATAATTAGTGCACTTGGCTTGTATTCTGTTCCCTGCATCATGCAAAGCTTTTTCACGATAAAAAACTTCGCAAGAAACTATGAAAGCGTGCAGTCATACAGCACTAGATTTTTCGAATCCGGCCGTAGAGCTTATCTACCTCATTTAGTAGAAACAGATGACTTGCGGCCGAATTCCTGTGATAGCAGTAATATCCTAATCTGCAAAATAATGTTCGGTATTTTTTGCACTACAAGTACATTAGCATTGCGGTACAGGATAATAAAAGGTTCATACAAATTTCGGGGCCATTAACTACGCCTGTAAATACATAGCTGCTACCTTAATATCCATCCGAGCGTGGACCGTACTGATCAGGTGGGCTCCCACTGAGACCCATATACTACAAGGCTAGCTGCAACAGCAACATTGGCCCGTATCTTCACGTCCGGCGTCTCACCATAAGCATTTGTGCAGAGAGTAACCACAGATACAGAGAAAAGGTAGATTGGCCTTTAAAGAGTTGTTCATGCGCACCAATTGCGCAGGATTGCTTAATGCACTTCGTGCACGTAACCCCAGCAGAGACCGTAGTACGAAAAAGATCCTTGCGGTATGTTCAGGTGCTCTAAATTATGGATTATGGTTTATGGGGGTTTGACGTCCCAAAGCGACTCAGGCTATGGGGAACGCCGTAGTGAAGGGCTCCGGAAATTCTGACCACCTGGGGTTCTTTAACGTGCACTGACATCGCACAGTACACGGGCCTTTAGAATTTCGCCTTCATAGAAATTCCGCCGCCGCGGCCGGGATCGAACCCGCGTCTTTGGGGTCAGCAGCCGAGCGCCATTACCACTCAGCCACCGCGGCGGCCTGCTCTAAATTAGGTAAAAATTGTGCCCAGTGTTGCTTCAATTTTCAACCCTAATATGCCTTCATTCGACAACTTTTGGATAATTTCAAAAGTAATGCTGTCTGACTTTTAACTTATTCAGGGTTCTTATGCCATGAGCACGTTGCTTACTGCCACTTTTTTTAATTGATTAAAATTAAATGTTTATTTTCTGCAGTGAAATTTATGGCAGGTGGTTGATGCTGTCTGAATAATTTCGCCCTTGTCCACCTCGGTACGCCGGAGGAGAAGTCAAGAGGCAGGACTGCTTGTTCAGTGAGCATGGCCTCGGGCTGAGCGGCAGACATCTCTTCCAGCTGCGGCTGGTGCGTATTTATTCACCGTGAACGATACCCTCCACACGTCTGTTGTTTTGTTTTTGTTTTCTTTTTTTTCTTTCAACCCGGAGCCATTTTCAAGAGGTTAATTAGTCGGTGAGGGCAAGGCTGTGTCTGTTGCAGAAATTTACAGCGTACTCCATTGTTCTTCAAAACCAAGACGCTCAGAAAAAAAGGAATGCAAGGGTCTCATTATAAACTTATCACGTCGAAGCTCAAGTGTATTGTTGAGCTGCAAGAAGTCTGAAATGAAAAAACCCTCTTCAGAAAGTTTGCAACGTGACTCTCCGTTGCCAAGAGTAACAGATGGTCTGCAGCACCGGTTGTTTTTTTTTCGCCGCTCGATTGGGTCGATTAGGACATTATGTGAAAGAAAACGTAATTTGATGTCATTACATTCTTTTAGCCTTTCATATTTGGTTGCGATTAACTTGGGATTTGAAGGAGGGGCAAAATTAATTGGTTTCTAAAGTAATTTAGGGCAAATCAAGCAGACAAAACATATTTGTACCTGCGGGAAACATGTATAGGATGTAATTTTAGTATCATCTTGCTGAAAGTTTGGTGTAATCGCAAACACACAAGAATCGTTTTGGCATTTTAACGGCACGAAATGCACTTAAAGTGAGCTGTGTGAGTTAGCTATTTCAATACACTGTCATCCCTGGAGTTTTTTTGTACTTTGTGTCTTGTTTACGCAAAGAAAGAAGCTTTCGCTAGTGCTTCTCGATGACTGTCTAAATGCAGATTGTGCACGTGGGCAGGAATAACTGGTTATTCGTCGCATTTTCAGGTAATGAATTTCAGTAATTGCAAGAGCCCAATTAATCACTGATGCGGTAAAACAAGGTACATTGAAAGGTTGCACGAATATTAGAAAACATTTTAAGCTGCCTTTTGAAATGCTAGCAAAGAGAGAACGTTTGTTCTTGGTAGCGATTGGAGTTTTGAGGAAAATGTTTGGGGTCCATCTACATTACGCAACTGAGTCAGCGTCGTAATATGACCGACTTGAAAGACATTTCGCAGACTTTGCCAAAACACGATCCCCTATTCCCCAAACTGCCCTCATCAAAGTAAGTGGCCATTGAGAGTTTATACTTTAATCCTCCAGCCAGGCCCGCAGTTTATTTCCTAGAGCTTTAGCAAGCGCACAAAATTGAAAAGAACAATAAAAAACAACACCAGTGACGGTGTTGTAGCCCGTTGCATCTGATCCCTCCCGGCTCAGTCTGCTAGACGGGGCACATTTAACTCGTTCCATCTTTGTAGTCATTTTTTGCCGAATATTGGTCTCAGATATGTTCAGAGCATGAATTTCACTCTGAAATGCGTGTAATCAAACCAGAGCATTGACGGAGTGCCTGGAATCAACTGAAGGCCGACTACGTGTAAGCGAGGCATTCCTTCACGCGCATTCTGAACGTTCCCGGAGACGAACACGCGGTAGGAATGTAAAACGAACCGACAGGTAATAAAGTGCGCTTTTCATTGCTGAGTGCCTTATGCACTCAGAAGGCGTTTCGGCAAATTTCGGCGCCTTCGCTAAAGCTATTTGCAAAATCTTGTCGTGGAACTGCACCTTGCGTCACTTTTGGCATGCATGCCGCTACCACTTCGCTGAATCATATGGCCACAAATGCAGTGCTCAGAACTACAACCGCCAAGTACAAGAAAGACTGAACGTGGATATGGCTGAGAAGCTGAGGTATATGCAAAAAAAGCAATGGCAAAGAAAAAAATGGTATAATAAAACGATTCTGCTGCATTAAGCCTTTATACTTCACTAATGGTGCATGATCACATTATTTCACGTCGTGAAGATCTAGTTCGGTCCCTAGTGTGATTATTATGCTCTGCAATCAATAGTTTCGTAGAAATCAGAAAGAATAAAAATTACGCAAGAAACGTTCACCTAAGAGCTTGAATTGATGAAACGTCTCGTGTTGTTTTCAAACAGAACTGCGATAGAGAAGTATCCGGAACATTTGTTTATAATTACCTTCCGGATATAGTGAACTCAGATAAAGTACTTTGCACCAGAATGGTTGCGTAGAACATGTGTCCTAAAAGATGAACGCATTTGGATTATTGAAACAAAAGGTGCACTCCATACCCCGGTTCTCTTGTGAGTGGTATCCACCCTTTGAAACGCGCAAGACTTAAAGACTGCGTGCAAACGTTTCGTTGCGCTTCAATGTTTTTCGAGCTTCAGACACAAGTCAACAGGAAATGAACAATCTTATAACATGCGGATGAGATCGAAGAGACGCATATTGCTTCTTCGGCGCTACAAATAAACGGCCAACTGGACAGATTGATGTTATCACCCGCCGCGGTGGCTCAGTGGTTAGGGCGCTCGACTACTGATCCGGAGTTCCCGGGTTCGAACCCGACCGCGGCGGCTGCGTTTTTATGGAGGCAAAACGCTAAGGCGTCCGTGTGCTGTGCGATGTCAGTGCACGTTAAAGATCCCCAGGTGGTCGAAATTATGCCGGAGCCCTCCACTACGGCACCTCCTTCTTCCCTTCTTCTTTCACTCCCTCCCTTGTCCCTTCCCTTACGGCGCGGTTCAGGTGTCCAACGATATATGAGACAGATACTGCGCCATTTCCTTTCCCCAAAAACCAATTATTATTATTATATTGATGTTATCCGACTCCGAGAGTCCAACGACGCAATTAATAGTTCGCTTTCTGTATTTGCAGGTTTTACAGCCTTCTTTAAGTTTCGCCGCTCCCACCTGCTGGTCCGTAGGCACAGAGTCGCGCTTGCATGAGAAAGTGCTCCTTTTTTTAAGTGACAGAGGCGTACCGAAGGATGCGTATGAGCGGCGTTCCAAGTTAACCTCCTAGAGCCTCTTGTCCCCGTGGAGTTTGGCGGTCTTCTTCGTTGAATGCGTTGTTTTTACGCCCTAATCGCCGGTCCAATTCAGCACTCATACTTAACTTCCCACTGACCTTCGTCCGCACTGTGACCCTGGCAGGACCATCTGCTCGTCGTCTATTCGTTTCCTTCCACTCACCTTTTCTCTGGACACTTTTCCAACCAGACCTCTTTTTCCGGTCTATCCATTTATACAGATGGTTCCTACATGGTAATCTCAGCGGGCGCTCCATATGAGGCGATTTCTTCCTTCGGGACCACACGTTCGGTCGCTTACTTCCGACTGATCACGGTCTCCAGAGCTTATTGTGTGGAAGACGTTGGTTTTTGTCTGGCTTGCCTGCATGCATTGTGAGCGCCCTCTTCTCTTCCACAGGCTCGGTCCTTATTTGCCCCTTCCGATTTTCGTGTCCACGAAATTAAGCACCTCCTTACAATCAACTCCATTCGCTGCTCGGTCATCCTGTAACACTTTCCTCCTCACGATGGAGTGTGGGGCAATGAACTTCCCGATACTGCTGCCTCTTTGGCCTCTACTCGGCGCCTTTGTCGCACCTCCTGGCCTTCTGTCTGACCTGCTCGTAGACGCATGTGCCACGTGCTCCTTAATCTCTGTTCTCCTGCCCGGTCTGACAACCACGCAGACACGCAAGACTACCGTTCTTTTACTTCTCTCTCTCTTCTGCCGCCCTGTTCTTCTCCTTCCAGCTCTCTCATTGCGATCCTCACATCTCTTCCGCTTGCTCTCCTCTCCCCCCTCCTTGTCCATGTGGAGCTGGCGTAGCTGACGTCCATCATTATCTAACTGCCTGTCCAATAACTCAAGACATCACTCTATCCATGCCAGGCTCTCCGAAATTTGCTCCCTCCTCTAATATTAGCTCTTTTTTTTTTGTCCCCAGGTCGTTCCCATAGCTTGTCAACACGAATTGGGGTGCTATCTCTGGCCTCTTACCGCCACTTGTCCGTTCCGATTCCAGCCCGGTCAACTGTAGAGGCTTTACTATGTCTTGAAGCTTGTTCCTATCATGTCGGCGGTAGACGGCGGCACCAAATGACCAATTCCGGTGGACTCTCGCCCGGCTACTACTGCCCAGGCATGGGATTCAGTCCTTGATTATTGGGCACAAGTTCGCGTTTTCAACTTTTTCCACCCTCTGCCCTGCAACCTGCACGGAGGCATTTTCTTCACGGTACTTTCCACTCTCCCGATTCGTCTACTGCGTCTCTGTCATCTTGCGTTAAACAGAAAGCATAGCGCGGTAACTACACAGCATGAGGTTAGGACAGGACAAGCGCTACGGTTTCTGTGGAGCGATGAACCAACACGCCCCAACATATTTCCTCCTGTGATCTTTCCCCTGACTGCCTCTGCCCTTCATTTTCATTCCGTTCTCTTCTTTTCTGCCTCTTACTTTCTTTTTTATCCACCCGTTAACACATCCCACCTTCTGCCACCAAGCAGTTAACGGCGAAGTTTTTGAGCTGCAGACCTCTTTTCTTTGCTCTTTCTTTCCGTGCATGCTCTCACCAGGGCTCTTCTGCTCTACATTTTTTCAAATCAACTTTTGTTTTGATATTTTATTTTGGCTTTTACCCCTTATTTTAATTTTAAATTCGTTTAGGCATGCTGTAACGTTGTGTTAGAAGCAGACATTCTCGCACCTATATTTTTGTTGGTATTTTCAACCGCGTTGGTTTGACATTGAGGGTGAAAGGCTTGTAAAACGGGTCTATGACCCCAATTTACGCCGACAAACACATTTTGTGCCATGGTGCTCTTTGCACAACGCTGCTTTTACGTCATCAGTATTTATCGGCATCTTCACGAATAAACAATAACATATTTTAATGTAGGCATTCCACATTTACTGCGGACGTATTTCTCAGAAAATGTCATTTTAAAAAGTAAGGACATCGCGCTTCTTGTGTTCTTTCGAGACTTTTACCAACTTATGATTGCCATTTATCGTCTGTGGCCTCAAAGTACATATAAGGAAAGTCATCGTTCGCCGCCGCCATTATGAAAGCCGCACTGAGCCAGTGACCGAGAGCATGAGTGAAAGATTAAACAGAACGAGAACTTACAAATACAGCCTCAAGATTTTAATTTCGTGGGGCGCCAGTTTGATCACGCTTCTTGCAGATCACGTCGATTTAATTTCATGCACGAGACAATGGCAGTGGGTTTTTTTTTTTACCTTAAATGAAAAATCCTAAGCTAAGCGATTTTAAACCTGAACGTCAGAATACCTCTCGTCACTGTCCTCGGGGTCTTGCGATGTCTAGATGTAAATACTTCATTAGGCGTGGCTAACTCTCTGCTAGAAATATTTTTTTTTTGCGATTAGAGAAGCGCGAAAGGGCATCATAAGCTTCCTAACATACATGACGTTTGCACTGTTTTGCAGCAGCTCATTTTTTCTTACGATTAGCGCATGTGAGATCCCTCTCAGGTAATCTACCGATTAGAGAAAATATTTCATCTATGGAAGGAATATAAGCTCACTTTACATCGGGGATGCGATTCGCTACTGCTGTGTCTTTCGGCACCTTTACCGAGCGCATACTGATGCACCGTCATCGCTCTATTTCTAGTCAATATAGCTTTGGCAGTAGTGATAACCTCTCAATTTATATAAAAAAAGCTGTCTTGGCAGTTCCACTTCCATGTGTCTGAAAGCAAACGAGTGAAGTTTTCCCTGGTTCTTGGTGGCATAGAACCGTGGTAAAGGAGCGAGAGTAACTTTAATTGCTACACATTGCTCAGGCTCCGGTGATGATGCTGTCGGCTTTCGAGACTGTATATAGTGTATGGAGATCCGTTTTTTGCATAAAGGTAGGTTGTGGTGATGTTCATGTGTTCTCTTTCGTTTAAAAACAATTTTCAGGTATTCCAGGTTATACCACCTATAAGGATTTGTATTGTCGTGGCTAATAGGACTATCGACAAGCGGCAGACAGCGCTGTACTACAATTTATCGGGAACTTCCACTATTCCTCGTCCTTCTGAACATGTGCTTCCACCTTACTGCCGTCACAACCTACACCCCGAAACAAATACAAGAAATACAGGAATCTGCGAAATACAGGAATGAGCGGGAATGAAATATACCTAGCAGAAATACCAACCTAATGAAACATTGAGGGTGAGGTGGCATTGCTCTTGTGCTTTATTTATGCACCTCGACACCTAATCTGTAATGAAATCCAAACCTCAATACAAAAAAAAAACGAAAGTCGCCGGAAAACTGAGGAGCAAGCAAATGCACGCTTATCGGACACTGGAAGTTTCATAACCACCGTAAACAAGATGAAGATGAAAGCATGCAGTGATCAGTAGTACTAGCACAAGATGAAAGGATGCGGGTCATTCTAACGCGAAAGGCTGTCAAGCTCAACCTTCTCGGCTGTCTTCGAACTGGCAGCGAGCCCATCACCTGACCACCTCGGCCTATAACTGATCTTGTTCGGTCTCTGCACTGATCCCCTTCGCCTGTGCCCCATCGTAACGATGCATGCTCGCAGCAATAACATCGCCAGCTAAGTCCGTGGCTAGGGCTTTGATTTCCGCATGGCTTCCCTTAGGAGATATAGGAACAGCACTGCCAAGAGAGGTGATGCAGAAAACAAAAATAAATGCAGTCGCATCAGTTCAGGAATGTTCCCGTTTCATCAGTGCAAGCCTAGTTCAGCCGACTGTGTGCAATCAAGCAGAAACGCTAAGTCCCGGACGCAAGCGTCCACTGGAACTGCACTAATCGCATTGCGAGGTTTTGCGTTGTATACAGAGTAATGTTGATATTTAGACTCACGCTATGTAATCTAATTTTTTTATCTTCAAGATTCTCAGTAGCCTTCGTTTTTGCGTGGAATTTAGAACATTGTGCCTCTTTTATGGCTGCCTTTCATAATTAATCATTTTCTTCCTTGCTACGATTGCCCATAGGACGCAGCAGCAGGCTTCGACAAGTGGCACCATCGCAGTTTTCCAGAGTCATAAAATCCTCCAGGTAGCGTACCAGTGTGCACTATTAAAACGCACCTAAAAGGACTAAAATGAGTAACACGACAGGAAGGTTGGTTAGGTTTAGTTGGCTAATGGGAGTTTAGCGCCCCAGAGCGACTCAGGTTATGAGGGACGCCGTAGTGAAGGACTGCGGAAATTTGGACCACCTGGGGTTCTTTAACGTGCACTGACATCGCACAGTACACCGGCCTCCAGAATTTTCGTTTGGATTTCGAGGAAATGAAATGGCGGGTTATCTGTCTAACATCTCGACGGACACGTAAGACGCGCCATAAAAGAAGAGATAAAAGAGGAAGGGAGAGAAGAAAGGAAGAAAGGAGTGCCGTAGTGGAGGGCTCCGGAATAATTTCGGCCGCCTGGGGATCTTTAACGTACACGGACATCGCGCAGCACACGGGGGCCTTTTGCGTTTTGTCTCCACCGAAACGCGGCCACCGCGGCCGGGGCCGTAATTTAAATAGGTGCCGATTGCCTTCCTGTCAGAAGTTACCATAAACGAAACGACGACAGTTTTCTCTCAAGGAAGAGTTTCTCCAAAATGTGATTTCGAGCACTAGGTTGCTCCACGGCAGCTTGAAGTGTGCTGCAAATATGTTTACGTGGAAAGCTCATTCGTTGAATTGACGTATACTTCACGCGAATTAATGTCGTATTTACGAAATTACATTTTAAATATATTGGGAACATGCAAATGCCATTTCCCGAAAAGCGATTTCGAGCACTAGATTGTTCAACGGCAGATAAAAGTGTGCTTCAGATATGTTTAAAAAAACTACTCGTGTGTTAAATCAAGTATGCTTAGACGAATTCGTTTCATATTTGTGAAAGTACATTTTTAATACACCGACAGAATGCTAAAATCGCATGAATCTTTTTTCATGTATTTGAAAGGTTCTCGAAGAATGCTTTAAGCGACGTGTTTTTGGCAGATTTGAAGAATATATTTCGAATACCAAACACAAAATTGCAGGAACCTATTTCCTAAATATTTTTAGTTCATTCATGAATTCAAAATATGTTTAAAATACAATATAAAGATCCCGGCGTATATTCCAAACGTAATAGTTTTCGCTAAGGGCACACTTTCTGTTCACGCCACGGATGAGCGAGTTAATGCTTACGCATAAGCATGTTATTTCAAACTTACTCGTCCTCCGTTTAGTGCACCCAATGCATATCCGGATCTGCGCCCGGGAGAACAAATGGCTTGGCTACGCTTCCAGAGCACCGTTCATCGAGCCTGTTTCGACATCATTACTTACGCACGCGCAACAAACAGCGACCTATAGCACCAGCTCAAAGTTCAAGCAGCTATTGCATTCTGAAAGCCTGAACAAGGGAGGTGTATAATGAGTTCTCCAGTAATTAGCCTGTTGTTTGCGGGCGAAGCACATGAAATGCCTTTATCGAATATTTATTTATTATTTCTGTTCCTGCCTTGCAAGGTTACTCCCATATGCAAATGGGACAGTCGCCCCTTTTGTTGACTGCCATTTCTTCTTTGACAAGTACATTTGGCGCCCTTAAGTAAATAATTCTTTCACAACCGCATTATTCTTGGTTACTATAGTGAAGGCTAGCCGCTTTCTTAAGTAGGCACACTAACAGCGAGGCAGCAAATCGTGCGTCTATTTTGGTCTCTACGCAAGGTCGAGTAAGAACACAGCCTTTAGACGAGTGGCTACTTTGGCTGTATAATACAATAAATGAAGCAACGGGAAAGGCTTCTGTTCTTCTATGGCTTGCAACTGACGGCCGAGCGCATCGCCTGCCGTATTCATTCGACCCCACGCGCATGCGCACTAAGGCGCGCAGCTAGTCGTCGTGTCAACGCAGCTGTGAGATCACGCGCGGCGCACCTGTGGTGAAACTCGCACATGCGCAGTACAAGCAGATAGCCAAGGCGGGCGAAATCGCTCCGGCTAGCGTAGTGTAGCTTTCGCTACAAAAAGGCGAAAAAATTCTGTGAGAGTGAACGTGTTGTGTGCTTCTTGCGATTACCTGTGTTTGTCGCGTCTTTCCTTCGTGAAGAACACATAGCTGAGATGGAATAACATTTAAAAGATGAAGTGAGTAAGAATATAGCGTACGTAGCCTTAACACAGATACTCATATGCATCCTTTCATTCTGGTTTAACTGGTTCATGGGGCTTTAACGTCCCAAAGCGACTCAGGCTATGAGAGACGTCGTAGTGGAGGGCTTCGGAAGTTTCGACCACCTGGGGTTCTTGAACGTGCACTGACATCGCACAGCACACGGGCCTCTAGAATTTCGCCTCCATCGAAATTCGACCGGCGCGGCCAGGATCGAACCCGCGTCTTTCGGGTCAGTAGCCGAGCGCCCTAACCACTGAGTCACCGCGGCGGCATTCATCCTTTCATTTTGAGTCCTTGATATCTCGAAAGCGGAATTACTGAACGGACAGTTTCCCCAGTACACGTAGGAATAATTATTCTTATTCTTTGTGCTCCAGGTACCGTAATCTGCCCGTAGCCAAACCCTGGCGTAATTACTTACGTGTATATTTTGTGTTTCTTTTATTCCAATAAGATTGCAATAGTAAAACAGTTGCATTCTGGTCTAAGAAACCTCATTTCTGGGCAAATTTCAGGCGAACTAAGAATGCAGATTTGCGTGGTTTCCGTTCTTGCGAAACTTTCTCGCGAACTACTTCTTGGCAAACCACATTCTCAAGCGCATGCTGGTATGCGATGCAAGTGACGAGGAGTCGCAATTTTGATACTCTCGCGCAGCTTGCGGATTGCAGCTCGGCACATTCTTCACCGACACAGGGCGTCTTTCGAAGTACCCAAGCCAGAAGGCTTACATTGCTGTACAGCGCAGTAGGTGCACGAAGCAATATCGCGCTCTATTATAGCACGAACTAAAATATTAACAGACGCCAAGGTTGTGCCGCCATCTGCATAGAAATTTATGCGTCTCTGCTTGAGCAAGAGAATGACCTCCTTGCCAAGTCACCGAATCAAGCCGAGCCTAAACCACTGCCTGCTAGTACCTGCCTACTCTACGCTTGTACCAGTTTGGGTGAGAAGGAAATATCCTCGTGCGGCAAAAACCAGAGACCGTGGTTTGGTTATGCCCGAAGTGCTGCGACAACATTTAAGTAAGATTAATGGTGGCCTTTGGGCAGCAGCTTAGCGCCTAAGTTGGCTGACTTCAAACGCTCGCTACCATGATACATGCCAGCCTTTCGCAAGAGTCAGCCTCACTGCCTCGGTTCAAGGTGATGTAGGGTATGCACAAATATCGCATTTAAAGGCGTTTAAGGGGCCGGTTGCTCTGGCCTTCAAGCGGGAAATTTGAAGTAGTAGAATTATAGTGAATCCTATTTTTCGTCCTGAAAAGTACAAGAGATCTATCGTTCGAATGAGACCGCCCTCTCAACCACCACTTCCAAGAGTGGCCCCGAAATTCGCCGTTGGCATGCTAAGTAGACTATGCAGCTTACTCTATATTCTGGTGTCTTTGCTGCCAGTAGCTCAACGGTATTTATGACCTTCTTTGCAACTATAATGCAACTATCTCTGTTTTGGGCGCTAATGTACAGGGACAATGAAAAGAAATGCCAACAGAGCTGAGTCTAGGTGAATAATAATAATAATAATAATAATAATAATAATAATAATTGGTTTTGGGGGAAAGGAAATGGCGAAGCATCTGTCTCATATATGGTTGAACACCTGACCCACGCCGAATGGAAGGAATAAAGGAGGGAGTGAACGAAAAAAGGAAGAAATAGGTGCTGTAGTGGAGGGCTCCGGAATAATTTCGACAACCTGGGGATCTTTAACGTGCACTGACATCGTACAGCACACGGGCGCCTTAGCGTTTTGCCTCCATAAAACGCAGCCGCCGCGATCGGGTTCGAACCCAGGTAATCCAGATCAGTAGCCGAGCGCCCTAACTACTGAGCCACAGCGGCGGATTAGTCTAGGTGCTCCTCAGTTTGCATTTTTTGTCATCACGCTTTTACTGCGGTACTAGCAAAGAGACACTAGAGTCATCCGTGATTCAGTCTAACGCGACTCTAACGTCTTTTTCTCACCATCCAGGTAAAGGTGCGATGAAAAGAAAATCGAACATCGTGCCCCGCCGCGGTGGCTCAGTGGTTAGGGCACTCGACTACTGATCCGGAGTTCCCGGGCTCGAACCCGACCGCGGCGGCTGCGTTTTTATGGAGGAAAAACGCTAAGGCGCCCGTGTGCTGTGCGATGTCAGTGCACGTTGAAGATCCCCAGGTGGTCGAAATTATTCCGGAGCCCTCCACTACGGCACCTCTTCTTCCTTTCTCCTTTCACTCCCTCCTTTATCCCTTCCCTTACGGTGCGGTTCAGGTGTCCAACGATATATGAGACAGATACTGCGCCATTTCCTTTCCCCCAAAACCAATTAAATTAAAAACATCGGAGCGCTGCTGCCGGCGCTCGGCGCCCGGACCGGACGGAGTGACATACCAGATGCTTCGAAACCTGGATACGCAGCAACGACAGATCCTCCTGCTCAACCTGGTGTGGGAACGCGGGTAGCTACCGGAGGATTGGCGAACCGCGGTCGTTTGTCCCATCCGAAAGGCAGGGCGCCCACCAACGGAGCTGAGCGGATACCGGCCAGTGGCATAAACATCGGCGGCAGGTAAGCTCATGGAGCATATGGCGTTGCAGCGTCTGAACGAGCGGGTTGCGGAGGCTGATTTGTTAGACGAGCGGCAGACGGGTTTCCGTGTGATGCGGTGCACGGCTGATTTTATATCGGACGTTGTTACAGCGCTGGAGCATGCCAGGGCGGCAGACGAGGTTGCGCTGCTGCTCCTACTGGACGTCTCGGGCGCTTTTGACAACGTTCACCGCGCACCAATTCTCGCGGTGGTTGAGGAGGCTGGTGTGAGCGGGCGCCTTTTGCGATACGTTCATGGCTTCCTGAGCGCGCGCAACATGCGCGTACGAGTAGGGGGTAAGCTCTCCAAACCTCGCCCGGTGGACATGGGTGTGCCGCAGGGCTCTGTCTTATAACCATTTCTGTTTAATGTGGCCATGTTGTGGTGCCGGCCTCCCTCCCCACGAGCGGCCGACACCATGTGTACATGTCCATATATGCACACGACATAGCTCTGTGGGGCCGGGGACCACCGGGCGAGGCGTTCCGCGTCCGGGGGTGCCTTCAGGGAGCCCTGACCGCAACCGATGCCAGCTAGCGCGGCCTTGGTCTGTCGCTGAGCGCGGACAAATCGGTCGCCATGGCCTGCGTTTCGCGCTCGCGCGCGCACCTTGCACCACTGTTACTGGACGGGACTCCGTTTCCTTGGCGTAAATCGGTGCGGTACTTGGCCTCGACATCGACTGGCGCCTTTCCTTCCGCCCCGTGGCGACCAAGGCCTGTCTGCAGATGAAGAGGATCACCGCCGCCATGCACAAGCTCACCGCTCGAGGCCAGGGCATCTCCCAGCAAGCCGCGCTGCGTCTATACAATGCCGCAGCTTTGGGGGCGGTGCTCTATGCGCTGCCGCTCGTCACGGTGCGCAAGCCGTGCTGGAAGAAACTCGAGCTTCAGCACCGCAAGTCCCTGCGCGTGTGCCTAGGCCTGCCCAAAAACTCTCAGTGCGCCGCAACGCTTGCCGAGGCAGGAGTGTGGCCACTTGAGCTCCAAGCAGCGCGCAGGGCATTGAATCACATCGACCGGCTTCACCGCGCACCGGACGGTGCCTCGCTGCTGCAGCGTATGCGCTCGCACCCGCGCTCACGAATGGGCTCGGCGCTGCTCGAGTATGAGCAATTGACACAAGGCCCACCCCCCTACGGCTCCTGCGCGCCCTGGCCTGCTGCCTCGGAGGTACAACGAGAGATCGTCGGCATTGCGGGAAAGCGGAGCACACCCCTCTGTGCTGTGCAACAACTGGCCAGAGCCGTCATACACGAGGAGCTCCAGGACCACCTCCTCGTGTACACCGACGGCTCAGTGGCCCGCGACAGCTGCTCCCTTGCTGCGGCGGCCACCATCCCCGCCCTGCGACTGCACAGCCAGCAACACGCAGCCTTCCTGGGCTCCTCCACCACGGCGGAGTTGATGGGCATCTGGCTCGGGCTAGACCTGGTGCTCACCCTCGGCCCTCCGCCGCCCAGGAGTGTTCCGCTGTGCGACTCCCGCGCCGCCCTCAGCCGCCTGCAATCTAACGGCCGCGGTACCCCACTAGTGCGGGAAATTCGCTCGCGCATCGAGCGCCTCGCGCAGAGAGGTTGTGCCGTGCGTGCACAGTGGGTGCCCGGTCACTGCGGCATCGCCGGCAATGAAGAAGCTGACGACCTCGCGACCGCTGCACACCAACTACATGCCAGCGATCTGCCCCTTGCGCTGGAGGACGTGCGTGCGGCCATCCACGACCATCTCCGAAAGCAGCACCCCGACCCCCGCATCGCGGGAGGTGAGCGCATCGACAGTGTCACCAGCTGTCGCGCACTTACACGGTCACAACGTGCAATGATCCTACGCGCGCGCATTGGCTGCGTGTGGCCCGGGGAACGGCGGGTGCGTCACGGAATCGCGACGAGTGATGTGTGTGACGGATGCGGTGCAGTGGAAACACTAGAACACCTGCTCCTTCACTCTGCCGCGTTCGCCGATGCTCGTCGCGATATGCTCGCGGCCTATAGGGCGCAAGGCATACTACCAGACTCCATCAAGACGCTATTGTGGCCGCAGGGCAGTGCGCGCACTCGTGAGCGAACTTTGGTGAGCCTCTGTGCATTCCTCGAGCACACGGACTTGACGTCCCGTCTGTTCTCCGTCAGGTAGTTACACGCCGTGACCGAACGCTCCGCGAGTTCTACCTTGAACGATTAATAACTGGACGCCCCACTCCAGTTGTAACCATCACAGTGCTGTGCGCGCGCGTGTGTGTGTGTGTGTGTGTGTGTGTGTGTGTGTGTGTGTGTGTGTGTGTGTGTGTGTGTGTGTGTGTGTGTGTGTGTGCGCGCGCGTGTGTGTGTGTGTGTGCGTGCGCGTGTGCGTGCGTGTGTGTGTGTGTGTGTGTGTGTGTGTGTGTGTGTGTGTGTGTGTGTGTGTGCGCGCGCGTGTGTGTGTGTGTGTGCGTGCGCGTGTGCGTGCGTGCGCGTGTGTGTGTGTGTGTGTGTGTGTGTGTGTGTGTGTGTGTGTGTGTGTGTGTGTGTGTGTGTGTGTGTGTGTGTGTGTGTGTGTGTGTGTGTGTGTGTGTGTGTGTGTGTGCGCGCGCGTGTGCGTGTGTGTGTGTGTGTGTGTGTGTGTGTGTGTGTGTGTGTGTGTGTGTGTGTGTGTGTGTGTGTGTGTGTGTGTGTGTGTGTGTGTGTGTGTGTGTGTGTGTGTGTGTGTGTGTGTGTGTGTGTGTGTGTGTGTGTGTGTGTGTGTGTGTGTGTGCGCGTGTGTGTGTGTTTTTATCTTGCATTTCCTATTGCTTTTGTTCATATAATCATAAATCACCTGACCTCTCAAATTGGTTGCATAGAGGTTAAGCAAGAAACAGAAACTTAAGAGCAAGTTTTCAAAAGGTTCCGATCACGTAAATAAAACCGTGTTCCAGATCAATATTTGTAATGTCTGGAGCAATGCTGCAGTAAAAATCTAAACAATTGTTTTAATGGTGTCCATGTATGTATAAAATGAACATCGTTTCGGCTATATTTCAGGCTATATTTTGTGTAACCAATATTCAGTTATCTTGCTTGAAAACGCTTAGCCTCCATATTAAATAGATATTCGCTTTCTTTGGAACAGGGCCTTGCCGACATACCCAACCCCATTTTGCACTTTGCTATCCTCAAATCGCATTGTTGCGGCGTTGTGGACACCGTTGCAGCATTTTGCTCAGGTTCAACAGAGTTGTAACAGCCCTGTGCATACATCGGTGAAAATATTCTTGCAAGACCTAACGCTGAAATTCGAACGTACATTCGAACATAAAGCATGACGTCTCTGGTTGCAGTGCTGCAGGAAAAACTAAATATACATCTTAATTGTACTCAAAACCAAACATCTAATCTAATACTGCGCTTCCCCGAACGCTGAAGAACTACTTGCGACAACACTAGCTGGGGAACTCAATATGATCTTCCTCAACCAGAATAAAACCGATATGAAGTGAAGCACCGCATCCCATGTCCAGGTTCCTGTTATGATTACATATTTTAACATAAATGATACTCTCTCTGAGATCCTTGTACACTATCGCCTAAGCTGCTTCTCTCCCAGGATATCAACATTAAACCATTAAGAAATCCAAGCGGTTATAAATATCACAACTCTTATTTACATTTCAGTTTTTGGTCGAGTAATTTTCTAGTCCCGATAAGGTACTTGCGCAACAGCGACCACAGAGGAATGGCCTACCGTCGAATGTCTTTGTATAGATGCGCGCGTGCGCACATTCAACTTTGTGTGTGTGCGTGCATGTGAATGCACACACACACACACACACACACACAGAACATCATATCACTGCGAAACTCACGCAGCTTTTAACAGGCATGCTTTTTTCCGCTCCTCAAGACACGAATGTTGTGTCAGAGCGTCTTGTAGACGCAACGTGTTGACGACTCTTACCCGTTGCGCAGGCTGACCTCCATTCACCTATGCGAAGCGTTCAATGAACACGCGTAGATAGCTCCGGGCCCCGGCCCTGAGTTTGGCTGATGTGACGTTTCGGTGATACTTCTCACTCGAGACAGCCAGAATCATTGGGCCGTTGTACGTTCAAGCGTGTGCGCAAATTGCCATTTCCTAAAATCCGTAGTTATTCTGGAACAGTGTGTATTGCTTCGGAAGGCAGTGTTCATGCATCGAGTGGCGTTTTCGTAATGACTCAAGAATCTATTACAATGCGAAATCATTCGCTGCTTACTAATTTAGGAGCCGTGGAATAAGGCCCCTAATCTCTGTAGAACAATTACAATGTCTTCAGTTTTTGTTCCATCAGACCACCTGCTGGGAAGCAAAGAGTTCGAAGTGTTGGCTGTCCAGCTTTCGGAGCATTTTTGCTGGTACGCCACTTTGGTGCGCAGCACCCACTACGGGGTCATAGCGTTGTCACACCACAAGATTAACACGCAGAAGACGAAAGCACAGAACGAAGCGCATCCTTAATATAGGGATGCACTCGTACTCCCTCTCGAGGCGCGCTTCTTGAAGTGTTCCTATTTTTCTCTGATCCATGTTTAATAGAGAAAATCGAACCGACATATTACAACAAAGCAAACAGCACACATGAGGCAGTAGTCCTCGCTTTCAGTTCTGCATTGATCTTGGTAGATGTCGAGTGCGTTGTCTTCATTATTAGCCAGTACGAAAGTAACCACTTCCCCGCTATTCTAGGGCACACAGAAAATATAAAACCCAGCATAAGTATGTGAGATTTTTTTAGAAACGATAAATCGTCGCCTTGCGCAATTCAATGACGTCGCCTTTTGACGTCGCCTTTTGACGTCGCTTTTTGACGTCACGGACGCCTTTTGTGTTTCGATGGCGGCGAAACGCAAAAAGGCGCACCCGCCGCGGTGGCTCAGTGGTTAAGGCGCTCGGCTACTGATCCGGAGTTCCCCGGTTCGAACCCGACCACGGCGGCTGCGTTTTTATGGAGTCAAAACGGTAAGGCACCCGTGTTCTCGGCGATGTCCGTGCACGTAAAAGATCCCCAGGTGGTCGAAATTATTCCGGAGTCCTCCACTACAGCACAACTTTCTTCGTTTCTTCTTTCACACTCTCCTCTATCCGTGCCGTATGTCGTGGTTCGGTTGTCCGCCGAGATACGTGAGACAGTTACAGCGTCATTTCCTTTCCTCAAAACCAATTTCCGACTTAAATCCTAGCCCCGCTGCGGTGGCTCAGTGGTTAGGGCGCTCGACTACTGATCCGGAGTTCCCGGGTTCGAACCCGACCGCGGCGGCTGCGTTTTTATGGAGAAAAAACGCTAAGGCGCCCGTGTGCTGTGCGATGTCAGTGCACGTTAAAGATCCCCAGGTGGTCGAAATTCCGCAGCCCTTCACTACGGCCCCTTTCTTCCTTTCTTCTTTCACTCCCTCCCTTCCCTTACGGCGCGGTTCAGGTGTCCAACGATATATGAGACAGATACTGCGCCATTTCCTTTCCCCCAAAACCCTATTATTATTATTATTATTATTATTATTATTATTATTATTATTATTATTATTATTATTATTATTATTATTATTATTATTATTATTATTATTATTATTATTATTATTATTATTATTATTATTATTATTATTATTATTATTATTATCCTACTTGAAGAACACCAAACAGGATTCAGGGCCAGCCGGTGAATGAGTGACCAGCTCGTTGATTTGTGTTTTGTGAAAGGATTGCTTTCTTTTTGCATAAAAGGCGCTGCTAATCTACTTTCTCTGACCTGGAGAAAGCATATCGTACCATATGGCGATATGGCACTCTTCGCGACCTGCCCTCTTTAGGAATCTCACTGAATATGCTGAATATCATTAAGTTTTTTCATGAAACGCTCTTTCAGATTCGTGCTTTAACTTTCTCATCAAAGCAGTTCACAAAGGAAAACGATCTTCCTCGTAGGGGCGCTTTCAGTTCCTATAATTTCCATCCTTAAAATTATTCTACACTCTCTAAACCTTCATTAGTTTACAAAACGCCTTCAATAACTTAGAAAGCCTGAACTCACACCAGATAGAGGGAATGCCCTTAGTGTTTACCAGTGAATGATCGCCAGGCACGAAGGAACAAATACAATTCCAGTTCTTCTTAATGCATTTGCGCAAAGCAGCGTAATTAATACGTACGGCGTATTCTCGCCCCAAACAGTCACGGAAGCCACCGATAAAACATTTTGCTCGCGAAACGTCCACTATGCTTAAAACTCTTTCAACTTCGTATTTAGTTTTAGGCTCTCATCAGAATTGCATTTCCCTGTTTTTTTTACCACTGAGCGCACGCCTGGCAAAAAACGAGCAAACGAGTGAATTTTTTTCTTAGGGCGCTTGACCAGTGCAGTTGAAAGCGTGCCTGCCAGCACGTTCTCACATATCCCAGCTGAGAAACCATGCTCGAATGCGAACCACTAAGCAGCGGCAATGAGAAAGCCGGGAGAGACGACAGAGAGGGAGTGTTGTGGAGAAAAGTGGCTGCGTTTCACCGCGCTATCTTGGTCACACTCGCATGAGTGCGCATTCTCGGTTGTTCACAGCACACAGACCTCGCCTTCTATGAACACGATACGCTCCCGTGCACTGGCTGCTGGAGTCAGATAAGCCGAGAGACGAGGAGCGGAAAAGGACACACAGCTTAGAGAAGCATGGTGTATTCGCATTACAACGAATAGGAGGAACAATACTTATTTCCTTCCATGTCCACCCCTATTTGGTCCCGGTCTTGGAAAGGCACAGAAGCCGGCCTACATAGAATAGGATTGCCGAGCCATAAGCAGCGGGCTGAGAGAGGTACGTCATTTGCGATATCATGGCTGAGACGCCACTGAGAAATTCGATATGGAAGCAATCATGATAAGAGTAACGAGTACGTTTCGAGGGTGGCTTTCACGATTATTTTGCACATTGCGATTCCAGGCCTGTCTCGCCCGAAATCGTACATAATGTGCGTTGACGGACCGACGGTGGCAAGCATGGCTTATTTGGTCACAAATATAAAGCGACTATGACGTGCGAACTTGGTTGTGCATGGCAACTTTGTTCACTAAATCTCTAATTGACTGTAACTTTAGTGAAGAGCGTTATCTACATAAAAAACCTGTTAAGGGCAGAACTAGAAGCTAAATGGCGGTTAACTATAGGCCAAATCGGCAACTGCGTCACGAAGGGTTGTCGAGTAACATTTTTCTAGCGTTTCGCACTAAATTTTTATGACAGTATTCTGGAGACATTTTTAATCTGCATATTGTGTAGCCCACCGGAGCACTCCTTTCGATCTCTGAGCGATGACTTCAGCTTCGTAGAAGAAAATCATGGGCTTCCTTCACAAAAGAGGCATCCAGCTTTACAGGTAGAAACGAATTAAGAATTACGTCTGCGGGTTTTGGCGAAATTATATGTTGGAAGCCAGTCACTTTCCTTTAACTCCTCTGATGAGGGAGAGCTGCTCGAAGAGCGTATGAACAGATCTGTTGTATTTTATAAAATTTCGCCTGTGCTCGCAACCAAGCAGAACCACAGAGCACGGCATATTCTTAAGCGTGCTTATCAACAAGGTTTCTGCCAGGTTCTCGGACATTCTCACGTCTTCGACGGGTACTGGTTATTATAGACGAAACTCACATAACCTCGTCAACTATGGTACAACGCAGGACATCATATAAGGGTGAAATCCCAGACCATTCCTCCTCTGGAAAA
This sequence comes from Amblyomma americanum, assembly GCF_052857255.1. Taxonomy (NCBI): domain Eukaryota; kingdom Metazoa; phylum Arthropoda; class Arachnida; order Ixodida; family Ixodidae; genus Amblyomma; species Amblyomma americanum. The sequence goes on along the minus strand of NC_135506.1, from coordinate 18,949,007 downwards.
GGTGCGCCAACCGTACTCCAATAGTAGAGCATAAAAACTGCAAATATAAAACCGGGCGATTAGCTACCACCAGTTCCTAATACTGGCTGACCTCCAACAAGTTTTGTTTAAATTGGGATGCTTATATGCAAATCGTACCGTGCTCTGAGGGCTGGTGTTTATATATTCAGGTAAATCGGAAAACGTAACCTGATATACTATGTCGAAACTTTGGAAGAGACTGCGCTCTAATGGCCTCCAAACCTGTATCAGATTGTATTAGTTCGTTTCATGAAGGCGGTGGCATTCCTAGAATATGAACTATGCATGGGTTTAGTTGTTACGAAAAACTGCCATCGGTTATCAGAAAGCTGATAACTTAGGCCTGACTGAAAAGTGTAAATTTCAATGAAGGCACGTTTTGCTTTACCAAAAAGGAGAAATTGGTGCCATCGCACTGTTACTTTTTAGAGCGAAAGCTCTACTTCCCGACCAAAGCTGCAATAGCCACGCCATCGCTGAAGCCTTCATCTTGACCTCGAATGTATAATATAATTATTGTCGTGACTGAGATTCGAACGGTGGCACTAACTGATCACCTTCGCTGGCCACTGCACGAGAGCACTAGGCTGTTGCCGCATCCGACCACGCCTCGTGTTTAACTGCAACACGCTCTCGGGCTGTGCACTGCACATTGTCGTCTTCATCAGCTTTCATCTGTAGCGCGAACAGATCAGATCAGTTCAGCCTCTATCAGAGATTAACGTGAGCATAATATCGTCGCCGGACATGCCGAAGAACCAGCAAAGCAAACCCATGAGGCAATCACGCTAAGCACTTGCTTTGGCACTTCCACTCAGTCTACCAATTCTTTTTTTTTTTATTTCTGCGCAGCTTAGCAGGTGAAGGAGCCACATCTTTAGCGCTTGTCTTTCCGTTAAAGCATTCGGCATAGTGTGGCTTTCAAAAGCGAGAGGTAGTACAACTAAACAAGCTTCATTTTTCCGGTTGCGCCAGAGCGCAACGGTCAGAATGACATCCCTTCATGCTACAGAAGAAAGGAAGAGGTGCCGTAGTGGAGGGCTCCGGAATAATTTCGACCACCTGGGAGCGCACGTTAAAGATCCCAGGTGGTCGTAATTATTCCAGAGCCCTCCGCTACGGCACCTCTTTCTTCCTTTCTTCTTTAACTCCCTCCTTTATCCCTTCCCGTACGGCGCGGTTAGGTGTCCAACGATATTTGAGACATACTGCGCGATTTCCGTTCCCCAAAAACCAATTATTATTATTATTCATGCTACCGACGCGCCGGTGGACGCGGCAAACTTGTGTGCTCGACAACATCGCGACGTCATCATATGCGCATACATGTACAGTCTTGGTCAAAAGTCTTTAGGCCAAAGGCTTTTTGCTTCAGCCGCTTAGCAGAGCCATTGCATCACCATTAAAGACCAAATGACCTTGAAATGCTACCATAAGGTTTTCTTCTTCCTTTACAGAAGCTTCCTGATCCACTTGTGTTTTAAATTATCCGCTACATGGAGCATGTTAGGAACATTCATTTCGCTGCAGCTGAGCGCTGTGGCCTTAAGACTCTTGACCAACTCTGTACATCAGTCATACCTTTCCTGCCCTTTGGTATATCCCGTTTTCCAGAAAATTAAATTTCTCATAAGGACGTTTTACGGACGTCACCATTTCTTGCCACAACACCCAAAGCGATCAGTATCAGTGATGCTTGCACTTCTGGCCCTTGCTGAAGAGGGAGGCAGCAGCAGCAGCGTATGTGGCTTGTTAACTTGAGCGACTGCCAGAACGCCGATGGTGGAAGGCAGCACGACCACGGTTTACCAAACATGGAATGAAGGACAGCTGCCAAAATCAAATATCTGCATCAAAGGCAAAAACCTCAAACAGTTTAAAGTTTGTGGTCCGCTTGGAATGCAGTGGAAGACCTCGGTCCTGCAAGATCAATAATCAATCAGACCGTCGAATACGTGCTCAGCGAGAAAGACGCAAACATCTGAATAAGAGTGCATAAGGTCGATGTTTTGGGCATCGCACCTTTGGGGCGCGTTCGGGACGTGATTTTCGTACCGGCGAGCATTTTGCGGCGACGACTCTCAAAGGTGATGCACGAAAAAACACCCGTCTTCTTTGAATTTTAGAACGAGAGCTGTACTCCTCGCGGTGCAACTTCCAGTTTCTGTGTAGATGAGACAAAGACATCCAATGCCTCGCAAGGTCAAACCGAACTTTAGTGCAAGGTACTATGACCCAAGCTATGATAGTATTACAACGTGATCAGAGGCCTGTGACCATTGGATACCTGACCTTGATCTTTGACCTTGACCCTTGATCTTGACATTTAATTGGAGACAATGAGCACCGCACCAACATTGACCTTCAACGCCTCACAAGGAAAAAACCGAACTTAAGTGCATGGTGGTATGGCCGTAGCTATGATAGTATTACCCCGTGATCATATGATTATGACCACATGACTATGACCATTGGGTACCTGACCTTAATCTTTGACTTTGATATTTGATTTGAGACTGTGGAGACCATGCTTAATAGAGCCTTCGCTCGTGTAACTAGGTTCCAGCCACATTCAATGCCAGCCTTTTTTTCAGCTTTCTTTCTTCTTCTTCTTCTTCTTCTTCTTCTTCTTCTTCTTCTTCTTCTTCTTCTTCTTCTTCTTCTTCTTCTTCTTCTTCTTCTTCTTCTTCTTCTTCTTCTTCTTCTTCTTCTTCTTCTTCTTCTTCTTCTTCTTCTTCTTCTTCTTCTTCTTCTTCTTCTTCTTCTTCTTCTTCTTCTTCTTCTTCTTCTTCTTCTTCTTCTTCTTCTTCTTCTTCTTCTTCTTCTTCTTCTTCTTCTTCTTCTTCTTCTTCTTCTTCTTCTTCTTCTTCTTCTTCTTCTTCTTCTTCTTCTTCTTCTTCTTCTTCTTCTTCTTCTTCTTCTTCTTCTTCTTCTTCTTCTTCTTCTTCTTCTTCTTCTTCTTCTTCTTCTTCTTCTTCTTCTTCTTCTTCTTCTTCTTCTTCTTCTCCTTCTTCTTCTTCTTCTTCTTCTTCTTCTTCTTCTTCTTCTTCTTCTTCTTCTTCTTCTTCTTCTTCTTCTTCTTCTTCTTCTTCTTCCCCCCCTCGTGCTTCCATTCAACTTCTGCTGCGGAGCAATATTTGAGTGTGGCTTTGCAACATGTAGCATTCAAGATTTACTCTCTCGGAGTTGATTTTTCAACAAGAGAAGGGCGCCCAAAAATTGCTGTAAATTCCTAGGAGGATGTGACGCATGCAAACGTTACGCGCCAATATCCTTTGAAGCTGCGACATAGGAAAAGCCACACACATAGTTCAGAGAAATATAATAAACAGATGAGATATAATAATGAAACTTATTTCTCTCCAGCACCAAACTGTAAATTAAAAAAGCGTAGCTCCATAAGCACGATCGTGCTGCACATGAAATTAACAATTTGCATTGAAAGGGATTGGATAAATGCACTTCATGCAAGCAATGCCCGTGGGATTTCTTTCCAGTCAGGTCATAGTTATAAGTGAACCTTCTGTAAAAGAAAATCTGTTTTATGTGTTATGAAATTACAGCGCAAATATACGAGAAATATCAGACAAGAAAAAGATTACTGCTTAGTGGCATGTTCGTGAAGGAATGCGACATCTGCTTTTCCGCTTTATTTCATAAGTGTTCTGTCAGAGCCTATAACTGTTTCGGAACGTATCATATATATCAGTATATATTCAGCTGCAACAGTAAAACGAGTTACCAATCTTACTAGGATCACTTAACGGAAAGAACCACTTTTAGGGGGTACTGAAGTTTGTGGGTGGCCGTTGTCTCATATTTCACCTTTAAAAAGGCCTACGAGCCTAGTAATGATAAAAAAAAAGATTTCAAAACACCAGTATGCCGCGATAATCATTTTTTACAAACGATTTTACAGAAAACTACGGTCTCTGTCGGCACCAGCGCAGAAGTGCACCTCAGAGTCAAGATCAACCGGCCTAACCTGCATTACCACAGTTCTGATGACGTTGACGTCGCCGGCAAGCACTGCTCGTTGTAGTCAAGAAGCGCTGGGTTTCGTAATGTCACAATACTTCCTCCAGGTGCACCCTGACGTCACTCACTGGGGCAGTAAAATCCTAGACTCTTCTCGGAAAGCATTCAAAATGGTATTCAATCATGTTAATCAAGTGGGACTGTCGTGTGTAGTGGCCACAGTAGCATGGCGGCGTACAAGATCGACTCACGGTTCTCAAGGAATCCTTCTGCAGCACTTCATGCATGTTGGCGGCGTCCGGGATGCGAATGCCGAACGCAGCACTCACGACGGAGAGCGTAATTGGTCGGCTCATGCGTACTAAACTTGAGACAAGGGAACCAAATCTCGCATATAGAACGCAGCACTCACATATTCTCGCCATATCCGCGACGTAGAGAAAAGCAAATTTTTACAGCGATAGCTGTTAGGCGCCCGTCCCTGGCTTTCTCGTCGCCGTCGACGCCGTCCCTTGTCGGCATAACTGGTGGTCACTAACGCGCTCACCTCACATCACTATGAATCTGGGTCTCATAAGCCTACGGGCGGCTCTGTCTGGAACAGCCGCCTGCCAGTGCATGGGTCCATCACTTGACCACTACATCAGTGCGATATGAGGTCACTGTATCTTTTCTACCTCACAATATTCCCAAAACTAAATGCCTAAGTAGCTACCGCTGAATCTCGAGTTCCAAAGCCGTAAGGGCCTGTGAGTTTTTAAATCACATTTTAAGGCCGTATACCTTTCTACACACTGCGAAATTATAAATAAAGTGTTCTTCAGACTTTCCTATTATTCTACGAAGCGGCAGCTTGAGACAAACCCTTTAAACGGTGTCATGAATTTGAAAACGGAGAAGAGGGGGCCACCCGCCGCGGTGGCTCAGTGGTTAGGGCGCTCGACTACTGATCCGGAGTTCCCGGGTTCGAACCCGAGCGCGGCGGCTGCGTTTTTATGGAGGAAAAACGCTAAGGCACCCATGTGCTGTGCGATGTCAGTGCACGGTAAAGATCCCCAGGTGGTCGAAATTATTCCGGAGCCCTCCACTACGGCAGCTCTCTCTTCCTTTCATCTTTCACTCCCTCCTTTATCCCTTCCCTTACGGCGCGGTTCAGGTGTCCAACGATATAAGATACTGCGCCATTTCCTTCCCCCCCCCCCCCAGACCGATTATTACTAAGAGGGGGCCTGCATGAGTGTAATGGCTCAAAGCTTCCTTGCCAAAGCTGCACTTCTAATACGTTAGGCGAGCGCTCTTTAATACAAACCGAAGAGACATGAATGACGAGGGTGCTTGTTCGGATGTGCGGTTCACTGGCGTTTTTTTCCTTTACGCATATTTCTCGCTCTCGAGGCTTCGGGAATGTTCAAGACACGCGGGAACGATTGCGCGGCCTACACGCAATCAGGCATTGATTTATTGCAGACAGGCATTCCCCGTTCGGGTTTGATTAAACGCTGCTCGATGTGGAATTCTTATTATGTGCTCATAGCGAAGTGGCGGCGCTGAGCGCTCAAATTCATGTTCTTTGGCAAAGTTGAGAGTAAACGAAACAGGAGAGAGCCAAGCTTGCAGCAGAGCGAGCAAGCACATCGGTGGTTCAAAGTCTCGAACTCTTGTCGTTTTTTTTTATTTAGACTTTGTTTAGTGATCAACAGAAACGCAAGTTGTGGTAGAAACGTGGCGGCCTTTTAATATGCCGGTACCTAACAGTTTGCATTCCAACGTGCACTGACATCGCACAGCACACGGGCGCCTTAGCGTTTTTCCTCCATAAAAACCGCGGCGGCTGCGTTTTTATGGAGGAAAAACGCTAAGGCGCCCGAGCGCTGTGCGATGTCAGTGCACGTTAAATATCCCCAGGTGGTCGAAATTATTCCGGAGCCCTCCACTACGGCACCTCTCTCTTCTTTTCTTCTTTCACTCCCTCCTTTACCCTTCCCTTACGGCGCGGTTCAGGTGTCCAACGATATATGAGACAGATACTGCGCCATTTCCTTTCCCCGCAAAACTAATTATTATTATTATTACTCCATCCGTCGAAGAGCCAAGTACTGCTCCAGAATATGTATAATATTCCAACTGGTTTTGGCGGCTCACTAATATGTTCACTTGTACTTTTAATAAGGATTTAATTACTTGTTGAGTGGATGCAACGAGTAATTACACACTTTTTACAAATCTACTCCGCCTTGGGGATTTCCTTAAACTTTTTCCATCACTTGTGCTTGTGTAGTAAACATGCCTGGGCAGAATTCACACTCTCATATGAATTGAGTTAAGATTTCTGCTTTAGAGAACAAGTCCTAGCACGTTACGGTCAGGGGAAAAGGAGCCGCCGCATATCAGTGTGTGAATCATGCGCTGAACGCTGGGTGCCCGGCTTGCACTAGACATCGTTGTTCAGGAGTGCAGCTGTCAGCGGGGCCGCTGTAGTTCAGAACGGTGTCACACTGTCGCGGGTATTTCTTGCCAAAAATGAATGCGAGGGACACGTTACCGCTACTTGTCTTGCGTCCCTCCACAAGTGGTGACCCGGGCGCGATCGTACATGGTCATCTGCGCCTTGGTTAGGGCGCTCGGCTACTGATCCGGAGTTCCCGGGTTCGAACCCGACCGCGGCGGCTGCGTTTTTATGGCAGCAAAACGCTAAGGCGCCCCTGTGCATTGCGATGTCAGTGCACGTTGAAGATCCCCAGGTGGTCGAAATTAATCCGGAGCCCTCTACTACGGCATCTCTTGATCCTTTCTTCTTTCACTCCCTCCCTCCTTTCACTCCCGCTGTAAGAGTGCAAATTATGTCGCCTTCATCCCGCCTTTGTACTCAGCCGCGTTCTCTACTCCACCCCCTATCTCCAGTTTCGTCGTCGTGAGATTGACTCCTTGGTTTTCCTCACTTGTCGGGTCTAGAAGGTCGCCCTCAACCTTCTCATAAATACAACTACCGACCGACTCTTACAACTAGGCCTTCACAAAAACGCAACCGTGGAAATCGTAGACACGCAACACCAAGCTCAAATTTTTTCCACTCCCACAAACCACCACTGGGCGCCATAACCAGCTTAAATTCAGATACCGGCCAATGAGCCAGCATTATTTTCTCTATATCAAGACCGCTACGTCGAGAACCGTTGATTAAGGCGCTCACCCGTAACATGCACCCCGAACACCACGATCAACGCTGTAGAGCTCGCGCTAAAGCACTCCACCGGCATTGCGGCCCCGAACCGTGAGGGTATATACGCAGTTTGCACGGACGATGAAGCGGTCGCTGCCGTGGTGGATCACACTCTCTCCCCCATCGGTACACACACAGTCCCCTCAGGATCCTCTCCCGAAGCTTCAGAGGAAGCCGCCACTGCCATTGGTATGGTCAACGCAAAAGCTCGGTAAGTTTTATCATATTCAAAAACTCCAATCACAACATTCGCACAAGTTCAAATGTGAGCCCCTGGTTTTTTCATACTGGACTGGCCTGTTCCACCCACCGCAGCCCCGTCATGTGAAGCTCATTTGGGTGCCTAAGCACTCTGGGGATCCTGGAAACGAGGCCGCCAACCTCAGTGCCCGAGGTTCTTTAAATCCGGCTCTAAATCCGACACAGATCGGGATGACAAGCAAAGCCATGATACCCAGCTCCGTTTTGCCTTAGGAAAAAAACAGGATGTCGGTCAATGCAATTTAACAAACAACTCAATTCTATCGCCTACTTTCTTCGAGAGGAGGTCAAGAATACCGTGTCTAGAAGGAGCGAATTGCTGTACTTCTTCCGTTTTCCTCCAAGTTTTGGCGGCTTTTGATTATTCGTAGGGGCCATTCAAGTAAGAAGCTACAAGATCAGTATTTGGCTGCCACTAAAAATGACAAGCGCTTTACCGCACTTCATCCCGTAACTTCTTGCCATGCGCAGAAATGTTTGAAGCGCAGGCGATGCTCGCCAAAGAGTGTGCTTAGCTAGTCAGCCGCACGAGGGCTGCAGAGTTGAAGAACTTGCTGCTTCCCTCCTTTGCTTTTATATATAGAAACCTATGAGATGATATTTTCGCTGGCCACAGCAGCGAAAAAAAAAGGCTAATGGTGTAACGGAAAATCGAAATAGCGAGACGGTCGTGTCAATTCTTTTTACGCAGGAGACGTGTTTACATGAGGTCGGCTCCCAAAGCATTACAGCGTGTCGCGGGGTTTACTCGCCGACTTTGGATATAGCGGGGATGTCCATGATTGCACTGTGTGTAATGGCATCCAAGAGAAACTAGTACTCCTCCATCCAATCGACTTTGATCGCTCTTTGTAGCACGGGTCCGGTTTCGGTGTAAATGGCGAAAAGCAACAGCACCTCATATCCGTGTATTCCGGCGTGACTGTCTTTTTTCTCGTCCCACGTTCACACTAACGTCATATATGGCGTTCAGAAACTTTTCCGCATAGCGGAATCTTGATTGCTGGGCTTGTAACGCGGGTCTCATCTAATGTTTGCATTTGGCTTCGCTTTCACTGTGTAAACTGAAAGTGGGCTTGCGCCAGAGGGAAATATTAGGAATAACGCTGTGCGCCCGGACCAGTGCGCAGAGTAATATCTTAGAGTGCCACGGATTTGCTGTTCACTCAGCCGGGAAGTTTTTTCTTTTTTTTTTATCGCGACCAACGTAACGAAGTGTGTTCTAGGGACACTGATCTCCTTAGCTCCACACTGGATGTGTTACCAGAATAATCAACATTGGTTTCCACTTGTTGACAATTCATCCCGACCTGTCAGAACGTAGTTCCTGTCGGAAATGAGATAACTTTCTTTACTGGTCTCGGCTTCCTTCTCCTTCTATATTCTGTCCGTGTAAGATACAGGCCTTGAAATCATGAGACAAAAGTTAGAGCCACTTCCATTAATTCGTTAGTATAGAATCACTGCATTGCTAAAATGCAAAAAGTGCTTGATTTATTAAGAAATTTATTATTACCTAATTGCTAAACTAAAAATATTTAATCACTTTCTTAACCAAGAGTGAAAATACTGCTTACAGATAATGGGTCACATAAAGTAACTCACCTGAAAATTTTGAACTTCCTCGATTATGAGATTCATATTTGAACAGCGAAATAAAATGACGGGACACAACGAAGAAAGGACGTCGTTTTATTGCGCTGTTCAAATATGAATCAATACCAACTCGCCCAGTTCGCAGCTTTAATGATCGATTATGAGAGCAGAGAGCCGTGCGGCCGAAAACATTTCGGGCTATTTCCCGGTTAAGTTCTGAAGTCAGTAATCTGAGTTTCTGGCGACTTGGACCACAACCTCGCTTTGAAAAGAGGGTTATTTAAGGCCGTTTCCGTAAAATTTAAGAAAATGAAAAACATCTGCGAGATTACAGGACAAGTATTCAAAGCTTTGCCTACTGTAGCGCACGCACTGCGCCATTCATAGTGCTCAGTGTTCAGGCGGGACAGAACCACTGCCTTCCAAAAGAGTTCCAGCATCGAGTTGGGGGCAGCGAACTGTCTTCCCGCGAGGTTCCCGGGAAAATATTTTATAAATCAAAATCACATCGATCCTCCTTCTGGCTGATAAATCAGTATTCAAAGCGCATGAGCCGAGGGAATACGCTTTTGAGGATTTAGCTTTGGGGTCACGTGATCTAAGCAGGCTTTTGCGACGTCGGCCGTTTTCTTTTCTTTTTGTTTTTTTTTTGTGTGGAGGGGGGTTGGTGTGTAGTCCCGATACGGCAATGGTAGTCCATTTTTTTTTTTTACAAGCAGCAAGCTACGAATAGTGAAAGTATATTTTCCGTTTTTCTATTTTGTTCGGAAAGCTTACAGAACAGGCATCGTGTCATTGCGTGTAAGATATTCGGGATGGCAGGCGAGGCACGGAAGTGAGACGCAGAGCTCGCTTTCTGCTTATACGGCGTGGTCACTGAGAATATACAGCTTTTTTTTCCCCCACTTCAGACAATTTCAGAAGGCAAGCTGAAGAGACATCTAAAGCTACTACTGCTTATAGTGTTTTCCACTTCAATATAAAAGTTGTGGCTCTTGGCATCTTTTATTCCGACAGAATTTCTGAGATTTCTACACATTTCAGCTTAAGATTCTTTCTCAGTCGCCTGGAAACAAAGGGCTCTCCTGCCACGTTTCGTCAACCTTCCGGGGCTAACCCTCTGCTGCTTTCTGTGTGGCGATGGAGAAAAATGCTTCTTCCGCCCTGGTTCCTGTCCGCACGCTTGAACTATCCATTCTGTTTTCGGCCCCGAATATAAACTATTCGAAAAGACGCGCCAAAACGGGTTGGTCCGGTCTTTATTTGTGCGCTACTTGATGCACTGTTTGTTTTTTATTTCCTCAATATTCAGCGCTTATTTCTAACGTCCCAACGAACTTTTTTCGTTTACCGAAGATTTTCAGTTGCTTCGTTTCTAGTGCTACGTTCTTAGTGCTACTTTGCACTCAAAATCTGTTTCCGCTCAGTGTTCTTAAAGACGAAATTGCTTCACGAAGGTCCTTCTGAGGACAATCGCTTGTTGTGGGCGTTGCATGTAGTAAAGCAAAGCTTGTGCCTTTACATGCTGCGAACAAGAATAAAAAAAATCGGGCCTGGCTCATAACAGCTGGGTACTTGGCCGCTGGGGCACCTGTCACCTTTCGTCGTCGTGTGATCTAATTTGGGATGATATAGCATGATTTTGGAAGCAACTAGGGTGATCTATCGCAGTTTGTTCCGCGCCCCCGGCAATGAGCAACCATTTTCAGTGGGCCTTAGGTGAGTTGGCTTCCTGACCCTACAGGGCTGGGATTTAGGACCAATCGCAATGTGACAAGGGCACCTTGTACAGCGTGTGTTGGTTGCTAAATTCGTCGTAGTGGCTTCTGCGGACGCGGTTGCTGCGACGCGCGTCTTTTCTTTCAGTCATTCTTCGCACTCTCTTAACTATCCAACTCTCTGCAGGTGGCAGCGGCTGTGGCTTATGTGAAGCCCGTGTTCTTTTATTTTCATTCTTCCTGCAGTCGCAACAACAACGGGTCGATTTCCAAGAAATCCGGAAGCATACTTTGTGTCAGCGCAGATTCAAATCTCGCGCCCAAAAGCAGAAAAATGGAAGCAGGTAGTATCGACCGCTTTGCTAGCAAACTTTGTGCGTAGATCCCCTGTTTCCCGACCGGTCGAATGCATAAAATATCATTTTTCTTGGAAGGTACCGCAGGGTAGTCAACTCGAATAGGTGCAAGGAAGGCAATTTTCCTGCATTTTTTACCGGAGGCAGAAGATGATCACCGACGCCTGGCTCGAGTTGGTGCCCCTGTGGGGCTATTTTCAGCGCTTTTTCTTCACGATTGGGCCAATCTTCTCGCCCACAGTCCCCTGCCTCCTTACACGATGCTCTTTCGGTTCCTTTTTCACCTCCGATTTAACGAGTAATAAACAATAAACATCGTGTACAAGAGAGACCACCTCTTGTGGTTAAGCAAAACTTGGTGTGCCCATGCGACAGCAAAGAAGACAGATCCGACGCTTGCGGTGCTTAACAGTGGGTAATTTCCTCGCATGCAATCACTTCTTGAAAAACTGCACGCCCTTCTCAAATGGCACCCATCATACTGGGATGGTCCTCATTGGTGCCGGCAGAAGATGACGGCCAAAAGTACACAAGATGGAAAGCCATGACATTTTGTATTCCGGTGTTTACCGCGTGAACACCTTCAAATTGTTCAAGGTGTTCGGCTAAGCTAGGGTAATATACATGTAATAGATATACTCGCTTTTTGCAGGTCAAATATATACCGTAGAAATGGTGTCGAATTCGGTGAACCAGGTCAGTGTTCTTTAGCAGAAGCTTCAAAATATTGATATGCGGGTATTTTTGCATTAATGGCCCTTATCGCATATTCTATAGCCGAGGCACATTTAACCATGTTGGAGAAATCACGTAATATTAACAAGAATTAGCGAAGCGCAGGCTGTATATAGTTATTTTTTCTTATAAAATTTTGATTTCAATGGCGACTCAGGCAGGACGTTACACATGACACTTAAAATCCAGCTGGCGCTTGAAACGAGATGCACTGAGCAGTAAGGCATTTTGCAATGACAAGAAATATGCCGCAATTTCTTTGTTGTAGAGATACAAACTGGCACATAATGCCGGAATTTTTTTTTAGTTTGCTATGCAGGTACACTGCCGGACAGTTTAGGTGAAAGTCATTTTGTTCATAGCCGTGAACTTCGTCTGAACATGAGGCCATCTCGCAGCGCAGAAAATTTTCCAAAAGAAGAGTCTTGTAATAACTGATGCGTATCCGCGAACTGAATTATAGAGCTCAGCTGGTTTTAACCGCTTCTTTTACCTGTTCCCAGGTATTATACTAACGTTACTTCGCCAACTTAGCAGCCGCACTTCCAAAAAAAAGCCATCGACTGACTGCTGCGAAGAGGGTGGCTCATAGCTGGTGATCAATATTTTGGCCAGAGAAACACGGAAAAACTTTTTATGCTTGTCGTCCCTCCTTCAACTTCATCAGAGACTCCTGATGTGGGCTAAAAGTTGTGAAAAACGAAATTTGGGTCTGTTGTAAAATGCTTACCCTTCGTTAAAGAAACACACTATGAGTTTCCTGTCAATATATTTAGCTGTCATACGAATTGTTACGTAGTGTAAAATCTGATATGGTGCACTGCTGAGTATAGGTGCGTAATAAACACAGAAACAAATTTACTGTACGAAGAAACTTATTTTGTTTTCCTTGCCTCACCAGCGTTGGTAAATAAATGGCTTCTGTAGGACAAGCAGGATAGCGGTTGAGATTTACAGTCAGTGGCAACGAACAGTATTTCGAAACTTTTTCGCCGAAGATATTGGTTGACTGCCAGATTTATTCGAAATTCTTCCAGCAAAACTCTTGCTTCACTACAACTTCTTTTCTTTTCGAGGCAGGGTCTTCTCAGATACGATTTGGACAAGCTACGTCCGCGTCCACAAGAGTAGAGGCCACTCGTTTTATATTTTCCTCGGGTACCAGAATGAGATGAAGCATCAAATACACGGTGTATATTGCGTATTCGGAGCATTTTACGTCACGCTTTACTGAAGAATATTGTATTTAAAACATCAACAACACCTAGTTTTTTTTTATAAATTTCACAAGGCTTTTCATCTTCACCAAAAGTGTTACCTAATTCAAGTGGCTTTTTTTGCGATAAAATGTTATATAAAAAAAAACAAAATGGTCTGCTCAAATGTACACACTTATACTCTGTCTCCTTCGCGGTGGTCAGCATTCTTCTTGTCCGGTTTACTTACGAACCTAAAGGGCGAAGTGCACAAAAATGTTTGCATCCTTGCATCATTGCAACATTGTAGCAAAAAAGAAGTCCTCTGCAAATAAAAAAATACCCTGAAAATAACTGCCCAGGGCAAAGCTGGCCAAGATTTATGGTTTCCTTTCGGCTGAAAAGCACACCAACTTTCCGTTTTTATATTCTCTCTGTTCCGATCGACCTCGAACATATCGCATCTCACTCCCCAGTGAAAGGTGCGCTTCAAATGATCCTCCGTTTTCACGCTCCAAATTGTTCTTACGGCCTTCAGTCATGTCATAAATCATCAGAAAACGTTTCCAGTCGCTTTCTATTGACATCAAAAAACTTTTATGGGCGTCATTTTGAATTCTGCGTCATTTGATTGTTGCAAACTTAAAGGAGGCGTTCATTCTTCTGGTTGGCAAAGCCCATTTTACGTCTTGATGGTAAACGCGCTCCTTCCGATCCGTGCGATATATTATCTCCGAAAATCGGCCATTTTTTCAAATTCTCTGGTAGAAACGGAAAACGGCTAAGCACAGCATTTCCTTTTGAGGGCTTAAATGTGAATTCAATACTTTTTGTGGCACGTTAGAAAAGGAGGGGAGTTAGTTTAGGGTTCGGGCCAAGCGTCCTGAAAATTAGATTTTATGCCACTTCTGGAATTGGTGATTCCGTGCTACTCTGCAGGAATGTTTAGGTTTTAAGATAACTACGCTGTCTTTCGCAGGTTGCACAAAACATCTCTTGCTTCCTCAGCACAGAACAGATCTCGACTGAAAGGCATACTGTAAGTTTTGACCGGATACAAAGGCAGTAGGCGCCTGGCTTCGTCATTGCGGCGAGCGCTTTTCTCTTTCAGAAGCTAACTGTGGCTGCTCACCCCTTTCTAGTTTGTCGCAGAGGTGGTAATGATTAGACATATGATGTACTATGGCAGTGGCAGTGCCGTTAGATCCCCAAAATTCACAATCGCTCTTTGCCTTTATAGCTTCGAATACAAGAAACTTTCAAAACACTCCATCGTTAAGCGAGCAGGAGATTTTGTGGAGACAACCGCTCATTCTATGAGAGCAGAGAAGTAGGCTAGCCAAGCATTACCGGTTATCACGCCAACTGCGCGTGCGAAGTGTCTTCAGCGCACAGTATGTCAGAGCGACGTATACAACGACGCATACACCCGCAAGCACGAGCCTTTTTGATTTAACTTTTGAAGTACCCTAACACTCTCCAACGTGCTGTTAATTATTTCGTCTCAGATCGCGCAGTGGTGCCATTTCACTACTGATTAACTTTGTAAACTGTGCCGTTATCCTTGAAAACTTTCATTACCAATTTGACTAAAGTAAATTTACGGTTTTTTACGACAAATAAATATTTTTTTCGGAATACTAGAAGCCTTTCTGTAGGCTGCAATTTTTTTTTCTTCCGTGTTCCAACTTTCCAACTTCTTGCACCCAATTTCCGGCCTATTTTTCATAGTTATTGCCTATTATTCCAGGCCTCATATGTTATATAGAGAGTCTCTTTTTTTCAGAAAAAACTCGATTATATCTGATTCTTACACCCCGAGCAGATGACGCAAAACTGTGGTTAGACCTCGTTTCTCACTGAAATGACGTGTTAGAGAAAACGTACTCTGACAGTGCGAAACTCTGACAGCAGCACATGAAAACTAGCGGATATCTGGAACGTAAGCTACATCCATGTGTTTTTCATTAATTTTCTGTAGTTTAAAGTAATATTTAGGCGTTCTTAATCACAACGTTGCCTCATTTAGTTAGATGCTCAAGACGTAACTGCTTAAACAACGGCCGTAAGGCCAGTATTAACCAATATAATCTCGCAAAAAAACGTTCCTGGTGCTAATGATCCCTCAGTACCGTAGTACGTTACAAAAAGCTGCTTAGATGTCTAAAAAACATTTTCTTCATTGTGCGCACACAGGCAGGCCAATGTAACACGGATGCACAGCACAGGTAATTAATGACACGAAGCAGATTTGCTAAATACCTTTCGCTGTGAAGGCATGCAATTATGAATTTCTCTTTATAAATATGAAACTCGCGAACGACGTCTCTTATATCCTGCACCGAGGGAGAACAAGCGTTAACAGTTATTTTCACTTGCAAGGATAACCTGAAAAGACTGTAATTACGGAATACGCTCGGTTTAGATTTTGGTCCCAAAGTGAAGCAGGCTATGAAGGACGCCGTAGTGAACGCCTACGACGGAATTCGAGAACCATAACGACTGAGCCCCTGCGGCGGCTAAAATTCATGACATTTTTTAATGAAAATTTCGATCACTGCTTGATTAATAGTTCATAAGGTATCGCTCAATGTTTACCCCATAGCTTCTATACCAAATAAAAGCCGAAAATGAAGGGCCTTAACCATAGATATTTCTTCCAGAACTGTTAATAATAATTAATAATTGGTTTGGGGGGGGGGGAAGGAAATGACGCAGTATCTGTCTCATATATCGTTGGACACCTTAACCGCGCCATAAGGGAAGGGTTAAAGGAGGGAGTGAAAGAAGAAAGGAAGAAGAGGTACCGTAGTGGAGGACCTCTTCTTCCTTTCTTCTTTCACTCTCTCCTTTAACCAGAACTGTTGCTCCCTGTTTATTCCCACGGGGGTACAGCCGCATTACACTGCCAACTGTGCAGAGAACACCGCAGTAATTGCACAACACGGAAGTACAGCGAGTACTCAGGGCATTTCAGCGACACTTCACCTGCCAATGTCCGCCGCCTCTAAAGGTGCCATGAAAGATTCCCATGCATTATAATGAACCCGATATTTAAAGAGAATATACGGTTCAAAGTGCTGAATCACAGGGCGGACATGAAGAGGAGCCTTAGGCAATTGTTTTAAATTCACTTCGACTGACTGCTCTCTTTTTACTGAACATTGATTTCGCATTACAGCAGCGGTTTTTTCAGTTTACCTCCGATGAAATACGACTGCACCAGCTCGGAATAAATGATGCGACCTCGTGCGCCGGAGCAAAATTCCTTAGCAACTGCGATATCGTGGTAGCTCTTTGACACCTGATTGTGCATGCTTTGCATTACTGGTAGTTTTAATTTAGACTCCTGAAAATTTTTCGCGTTATTTTCGTTTTATTCTTTTTTTTTCAACTTTTGATCGTTAGCACAGTTGCCTGCGTAGTTTTCGCTAAGTCGGCGGAGCAGAAGCAAGAGCGCACATTATCTGCTCGCCTTTTTTTTTTGCTAGAAAACGAGGGTAAGTGGAGCGAATTGCATATCTGACATCTTTTTCACAACATTAGGCAGAGAAAAAACACATTTAGCAGTTATGTCGGCAGCATTACGTTTCATCGTATAACTAAATTCGATATTGGAGTTGCCAATGCCAGCTTGAAATAGGGTATTATTTTTTTTTACAAATAGAATGGCTCTAGCAATCAGGACAGCTCATCACTAAGGAGATACCACATTATCGGTGCGAAAACGATGATGAGGTCGTTTGGAGCACAACCATGCGAATAATCCGAAGAAGCATGTAGAACTTTATCGCATAAGGACAGCAGGCCTTTTTACGGTTTTCATTCTCATTCATACCCAGTGGAAATGACTACCCCTATGCGATCTCTTTCCATGTTCTTAGACGGACTGAGTGATTTTCATTTGACTGCTCCACAATAAAGCTGCGGAGGCGAGCGCCACGAACGCTCTGCTATCAGAGGTGAATCGAAACTTCTTTTCAAGCCGCCTTAGGCAATCTGCAGTGTATTTTATCTTTAATCATCATCGTGTTTCTCTGATAGGCACAGGGGGCCGAACGAGCATACTGTATTTATAGGCATCCACATCAGGCACTGATTACCTGTTCTAAAGAACTTGTAAGTCTTGAACCTCTAAACCTTATCAAAAAGTAGTTAAAGGCAGATCAAGCTGAAGTTAGCAGTGTTCAGCCGTCTATAACCGCCTATCACTAGCCATCACGATAAACCCACTATGGGAGAAATGCCGTCTCAATTAGTTTCCCCTCCCACTTCCCACTCCCTCTGTATATTATGCTACTTTGCCCTTTTCCTGCTTGCGCTTCCGCGCTAATTTAACTGACCGTGTCACAACAGAGCGACGACACAATGACACCGTTGACATCCCTGAAGCTTTTCTGGAGCTGCCTCCGTATTGAAAACGAAACTATGCGGGTCTTTCGCGCTTAACTGGCGAAGCAGTGTCTTTGCGCCAAGGTTCCATAAATGCGGTGACAGTAGGGTGGCTAGCATCAGCACAGCGTCCACACCTGCAGTGTCTGTAATTGGTCGTTTTCGTCCTCGCCCCTTATTGCTTTAGGCGCAATTGACAGCGCACAAAAATGAATCCAAACGAGACGCTAAAAAAAAAACTTTCCCCAAAATACCTAACACACCTCCTAGCTCCAAAGTTGCCTTCGTACGGGCAATAAGCAGCTGCTCGGTGAGAGCCTAAGTGCACATGAAGTTGCAAGGCACCTGCTCGTGACCATCGCCGGTGTTGCTGCATTTGTTCCGCGTGGGAAGTTCGTTCGCACATGGATGAACTCTGCTAGTAATTATACAGCGGCTTAGCGCTGTGTGCTATCTTTTTTCCTGCTGGTTTAGTTTGTCCGCCTCGAAACACAAAGTTCTCACAGGTTGCCGGGTGGCCGTGTAGCTTCTAAGGCGGGCTGCAAAGAATGCCTTTCTTCGCTGCTCCATATTCCCTCCTAGTGGCATGCGACTGAGCTAGCTTAGGAGTTCTGCCGTATCAACTAACTATATTCCGTGTCATGCCGGCGGTCGCTAAGCTGTGCGACCGTTCCCGAGCTGTGCATGATCTTATCAACACGGCCTTCTTCCCCTGTAAAAATGGTCTATAGACAGTCTATAGACTTCTTACAGACTCTATTGCCTTCCTGTCGATATTTCTTTTTGTCTATTCATAGTCTGTAGACTGTCTATAGGCAAAAGTCTACTAAAAGTGTATGGCCATAAATCTACAGATTCTCTATAGATTGTCTATAGGATTTGTATTTCCTATAGACTGCTCTCCAGGCTTCGTCTATAGAGAGTCTATAGACTTTTTTGCCAGAAGTCTATGGGCAGTTTATAAACTGCCTAAAGAAGTTTTTGTAAGGTTTCTCCGCCAACCCTACCGGTAACTGATTGTTACCTAGGTTTCCTCTTTCGGCTGCGGAATGTTTTCAGCAGGTGTATCACTAGGCATAAAAGGCACATGAAAGTAAAGAATTACCTTGAAGGTTCCTTTGGGTGGAAGAGCCGTATTGTTTTGTAGAAACAGGCGAAACCAAGGACACAAATCCACTGAGTCAACGGTAAGAGAAGCTGTCTTTTATAAGTTATGGACAACATCTGTCAGTTGCCTAGTTTTCTTGGCCTTTCGCCAGTAAAATTGATCGCTGAGGACCTATTACCCCGACTGCACCGAATAATAAATATGTTAAACGAGCACTGAGGCTTGAAAGAAACTGGCTTGTATTCATAGTGTTCCGTGTGCTAAAAAAAAAGCCACAATTACCGATAACAAAGCTTCTGTAAGCTTGTAAAAACCAAAGAACAAACACGGGTATCGCCACCGGCGGCCGATTTTGGGAGTGGAATGCGTGCATCCTAAGTAATTTTTTGAGCGTGGATCCGAGAGGCTACGCTAAGTTGTAAGATCAAATAAGCTAAGTTTATTTTTTATTTTTATTTTTTTATTTACAAATACAGCAGGCTCTTCTCGGGCCCATGCAGGAGTGGATACAAGGCAGAAAAAAATGACAATGGCGGATCGAACAAGGAAGACAGGTAATAATTGTTAGCCCAGGTGCAGTTTGGTCCAACATCTCGCCTCTAAACCCAGCTGAGTTTTACTTTGTAGTTGTATGACTGCACTTGCGTGAACGATATCGGCAATTATTGAGTTTCGTAGTACATGTTTAGTTCCAAATATCGCAAACATCTGCACTATGACTCCTGTTCTTTGAATGTTTCGATAGGGCCTAATTGGCACTCCAAAATTTGAAATAGGCACTTGAAGCAACCATATTATTTCTTGTTGCAAAATTTCTGCAGCCTCTGTCGTCGCAAAGAACAGTTGTAAGCAGGAATTAAGTCTATTGCTGGAAGGACGCAGCGTGCTCGTAGCATGGCCCGTAGTTGGCGATAGCGCACTCAGATACTGGACAAGTTTATTGCCTGCTTTATAGGCAAAGAAGAGGCCCTCGTTGGCTATTTTCGTGGCTTGAGGAGCTACCGCGATCACTTGGTTTTTTCAGTTCGACAATGGTCTTGCCTTTTTTGAAGCTCCAGGTGCCGTCGCCTATTACCGCATCTCTTTTTAGGTGTGGGTATGGCGCTTACATCTCGCGCTCATTTTCTTTGGTTTCACGTGCTATAGTGCTCGCTAGCTCTATAACAGCATTAGAGACGCGCTTGGCCGCTTTCTCACATCAGCCTGTGGCTTCATAATTATAGCGTTGGTGGCATAGAAGGCACTCATGCGGTTAAATTCCATATCCAGGATGGAAAGTTTCATACGATCATTTGTAAGCTCAGACCAAGCGGAAGAAAAATGATGAAGACAATTATTTTTAACGCGAAGCATGAGAAGCTGCCTTCATCCAAACAATTTATACCAAGGGCAACGAAGCTAGTACTTGAACGGCTCCCGTATATTAAAAATTACTGGACAGCTGACTAATTTCAGCATTGCTGCTTCAGTCATACTGTGGATTTTCGGTCCTGTTCTGCATATTACATAAAATTGGTAGCAATGAGGCAAAAAAAAAGGCTATGGCCGGGCAATCAAAGGCGCCGGATTAGGAGCTTATGTCTTTGCACAGGCGCTTGTTGGAAACTAACTTGGGGCTCTAAGTATGGTAAACGCTTTTATATCGCCACCCATTCACACGCCAAGGTTCGTAATGTTCGAGGTAAATTCGGTATTGTCATCTTCAGGTTCCAAGTCACATTCTTGTTCATGTTCCTAATACGTTCCCCTGATGTTGCCGGTAATGGTAGTTAACAAAATTATCACGCCTAAAAACGATACTCGAGCGCAAAAAAAAAGAACCTTGGAAAAGATTATTGGCTGAATGATGTGGAATCGTTCAATATGTATACAATTTTACAGCGAAATATATTGTTTTAGGGAGGCCACCCGCGCCGGAACTTCGTTCCCGTCACAGGCGCGCTCTCTCTGCTGTTCCACCTAACTCTCTGGCGTCCCCTGCTACGTTTGGCCTCTCATAGAATCAAGTCCACCACTCTTAACGACTACCGGTTATCTTCCCTTCGCATTACATGCCCTGCCCAACGACATTTTTTCCCCTTGATTTCGACTACGATGTTATTAACTCGCGTTTGTTCCCTGACCAACTCTGCCCTCTTCCCACCTCTTAACGTTATACCTATCATGTTCACTTCCTTAGCTCGATGCGCTGTTCTTAATTCAAGCTCCCGGGTTCGAACCCGACCGCGACGGCAGCGTTTTTATGGAGGCGGAACGCTAAGGCGACCGTGTCCTGTGATGTGTCAGTGCACGTTAAAGATCCCCAGGTGGTCGAAATTATTCCGGAGCCCTCCACTACGGCACCTCTTTCTTCTTTCATTCCCTCCTTTATCTCTTCCTTCACGGCGCGGTTCGGGTGTCCAACGATATATGAGATAGATACTGTGTCGTTTCCTTTCCCCAAAAACCAATTATTATCATTAATTCAAGCTGCACCCTTTTTTTAGCCTAAACTTTAGCTTACTATAGTTTAGAACTAATAGCGCTTGCCGCTGCTCTCACCTTTCGTAAGGACGTACTGCGCAGCGCACTTATTGTTCAGGCACCTTAATGCATGCCAGCTGGGCTCACATTTAAGCCTTTAATGAAGAAAACGGTATAGCGGGCGTTAACGGGCTCACTAAATTACGTCTCTGATTAGTGACGGAGCGGTACTTGGTCTTTGCACGTGGTTAATTTGGACGCCTTCTTTTGCGACATGATCAAAGGTGTCGTACAGCTACACCCGGCATGACCGTCTGCATTACTCACGCGCAGACGACTCTAGGCAACTATCGTGTTTGGTTGGCCAAATTTATGTTCGCAGACCTCGCAAGTCTTGGAAGTATGCTACGTTCCCAAGAGGCTTTCAGCTATGGAGAGTAGGCGAGCAGCAACCTACGAGGAGGCTTTTACGTGGTACCATAGATCAGAATCTGTGGCAAGAGCATTGCACATACAGGTATTTACAATGTAGAAGCTCTACTCCAGACGAACCTCGTCAGAGTGTCGATTAGTACGCGTAGTTCGCTAGAGTTGAACGCAGTGCAGTGAAGCCTGGCGCCATGGTATGGACAGCCTTTTTCATTTGATGTATGGATCAAAGCAGGGAAGAAGCACATAGCAAGAGCTAGAGTTACTCTTATTTTAACATAAAAAGTTCAAAATGACCCTCGATTTGTTATTAGTTAACCAAAGAAAAGCAGTTAACAAGAAAAGCACAAAGAACAAGGAAATGCTCGAACTCAATACAAGGTACGGCTGCGCGCAAGAGATTTTACCGCTCCGCTTACGTAAACCTTTGAAGACAGGCTGCACGAGCGATCGGCTCGCTCGTGAGCTGTTGGCGCACCGACGTTGTGAGCACACTCATTGCCAGCTTCGTTGACCATTTACACTCTCAGCAAAACCTTTACTTTTCGTTTCTGGCTTACTACATTGACTCTTGCCAGCCACACTTAACGCATGGTCTCAGAACTTAATAATAATAATAATAATAATAATAATTGGTTTTGGGGGAAAGGAAATGGTGCAGTATATCTGCCTCATATATCGTTGGACACCTGAACCGCGCCGTAAGGGAAGGGAAAAAGGAGGAAGTGAAAGAAGAAAGGAAGAAAGAGGTGCCGTAGAGGAGGACTCTGGAATAATTTCGACCACCTGGGGATCTTTAACGTGCCCGGACATCGCACAGCACACGGGTGCCTTCCACCAGCGCCTTGCCCCAGAACTTGCCCCAGTGTCTGGATGAAGACAGAGTAAAGCGCGCGAACTTTGAATCAAGAATGCGGGCGAATTGTTGAAACAAGTACTGAATGGGCTTCTCAGGCCGCTATCACCCGTGGACTGACAGCCACCAAGCACGGATCATCTGCATTTTGCCTTTTTTGATGAAATAATTGTTCTGCAATCCAATCAAACCAGTACTGAAGGTGGAGAAAGTTCAAATATCTCGAGTGATCAGTATTGCACGAACACAGCCGCGGCGCCAGATTAGCGGTTATAGTTATCAGCTGTTTACCCCAAACACGAAGGTTTGGTCTCGGCCACGGTTGTCGCATTTCAGTGAAGGCAAATTGATGAAGGCCTGTGTACTGTGCAGTGTCAGCGCACGTTAAAAAATCCCAGGTGGTCGAATTTATACGCAGCTCTCCACTACATCGTCCCTCATAGCCTGAATCACTTTGGGACATTAAGCCCTATAAACCAAACCAAACTAAACATTACAAAAACAGGATAGCACCCTACTCTTAGCTGCAAAGCGCCGTTGTTGGTCGGGAAACAAGGTGCTGTGCACCCTTGGAAACGAGAATCATAACAGTTGTTATGCGAGCAATGATTTCGGTCATTTGTAACTGCCACGTGGACATTGCGGACGTTTATTGGTAATGTGAGAATAAAACACCGATAGTTGTCTTGGATCATTTGAAGAG
The DNA here is from genome assembly GCF_052857255.1 of Amblyomma americanum. Classification (NCBI taxonomy): domain Eukaryota; kingdom Metazoa; phylum Arthropoda; class Arachnida; order Ixodida; family Ixodidae; genus Amblyomma; species Amblyomma americanum. Next base: position 18,925,975 of record NC_135506.1, on the reverse strand, counting down.
AATAGGCGATCAGAAACATTTTGTCAATTCACTCTCAGCTGTCGGATGAATCTCTTTGCATGTCACCCTTATGCTGTCGCTATTAATTCTTAAACAGCCTAAGAACTCTCGCATTAGAGCGGAGACAGTCACTGCAAGACTTGCAATATTAAGAGACAATCAGGAAATTCAGACGACTCAGAATGTGTTTTAGTGGATGAGCGTACACGTCAGTAGGGGTGTGGCCTTTCAGGCTATGCCAGTCTTTTTTTTTTGTTTTCTTTTGATCTATGATCCTCCCTTTCATTCATTGCGAATAAAATTCCTAGTAGAGTGGCAAGGCGGTGCAAACTACCCAAAGTTTCATCTACACACCCGAAAGCTTCTTCATGCCGGGCACCTGTGCCGACAAAAATAATTTCCAGGTGAGCGTTTTTGCAATATCACGCAATGTGCTCACAATATCATTGCTTACCTTAACGTTTGAATGTCTGGACTCTCCAGAGCAACTCACGCCAGGTGAGTGTACCCAAAGTGCTTCTAACGCAATTATAGCTGCGACTGACGTCGTATCGTTGTCGGCGTATTACTGAGTCGTTTCTTTTTTTAATGTCCGTTGTAACCGCTAATCAATATCAATAAATGTTTTCAGCGGCGAAAGAGCCCCAGGAAAACATTGCAAATAGTAACCCAAATGATTACTTTCGCTGTTCGGAACGCATGCTATAAAGAACCAAGTAGTTGGCCAACAGCGATGCTTGAACAAAATTTGCATGATCTGGAAGTAATAATAATAATTGGTTTTTGGAGGGGACAGGAAATGGCGCAGTATCTGTCTCATATATCGTTGGACACCTGAACCGCGCCGTAAGGGAAGGGATAAGAGAGGGAGTGAAAGAAGAAAGGAAGAAAGAGGTGCCGTAGTGGAGGGCTCAGGAATAATTTCGACCACCTGGGGATCTTTAACGTGCACTGACATCGCACAGCACATGGGCGCCTTAGAACACTCCAAAAAAAAATACAAGTTGTCATACATAGAGTTTCTCTCTCTTTGCTGTTAAAATACGTTTGTTTGGAGATCTCATAATAACAACGATTTCAGAAGATAAATTCCGGTAGCCAGTCTCAACAGCTCTTTTCACTGACTTTTCGCTCCGTTCAGAAAATCCACGTCATAAGAATGCATTAACCCTACCATATAAGCTATGTTCAGCAACGCCAAGCAATCACCTTTGAACCTCTGACTTAAAGCCCATGTCAGATCTCGAGCAAATTGCTTCTTTCCTTTTGTTCAGATACGCTCCAAGACCCCACGGCCTGAATTTTGTCAGTTATTGCGTAACAAGACTCGCACGTCACCGGAGGAATCTCACAATATGTCTTCTACACTTCCTTTTCTATTTTTCCACTTCTCTTAGAAAGGCCTGAAGCATAGCTCAGAAATCACTCCAACGCAAGCGCTCTACACAGACGTGCACGCTAGAGCGAGCCTTCCATTACTCGGAGACTCCGCAGCACAGCTACGCCAAAGGCAAATAAAGGAAATGATGCGCTGGCACTGAGTGCAAAAAAAAAAGGGGGGTATTGTCCCAGTCGGAGTGCCGACTTTTCTTGCATTCTTTCGAGGTGAGCTCGTTAAAAATTCAGTCCATATCGGTTTTCTACTCTCCGCTTCATTTGCCATCATCCCCGCTGGCGTCGGAAAATTCACCCCTGTGCCCTTTTCACCTCTCCAGAGGTTCGATCCTCGTGCCTATCCTGACTCGACCTGCGAAGTATATTTCAAACCTACAATGATAATGTAGGCGCGAGTGCGAGTAGGCCGTCAACACTGAATCCGTTTCAGATCTTCGCTTTGATAGGATTATACCTGAAATGAAGTCCTTTCCACAAATTCTTTCTTCTTCGTTGGTCGTTGTTTCAATGCTGAGACTGTCTGGTTTCTTTGAACATTCTAAAGAAACAGCTGGTAGGAAACAAAATCGAGTGCTGGTGAAAGGGGTGAGGCTACTGATCCGGAGATCCTGGGTTCGAACCCGACCGCGCGGGCTGCGCTTTTATGGAGGCAGAACGCTAAGGCGCCCATGTGCTGTACGATGTCAGTGCGCGTTAAAGATCCCCAGGTCGTCGAAATTATTCCGGAGCCCTCCACTACGGCACCTCTCTCTTCCTTTCTTTCACTCCCTCCTTTATCCCTTCCTTTACGGCGCGGTTCGGGTGTCCAACGATATCAGACAGATATTGCACCATTTCCATTCCCCAAAAACCAATTAATATTATTATTATTATTATTATTATTATTATTATTATTATTATTATTATTATTATTATTATTATTATTATTATTATTATTATTATTATTATTATTATTATTATTAGAAAGTGGTGAGGAAATGGGTTTGACTTCGTTCGTTCAGCAAAGGAAAGGACAAATTGAAATAATTTTTGAAGCACACTGGTTCGATGCGAAATATGGTTTGATTTTCAACACATTACCGAAAAATGCTACACCATTTTAGTATCATCCGTAGGCCACCTGGGGATAACATAGGTTGGGAAGTTCAGCAAATTTCTTTTTCTGCAATGCCAGAGGCCCCGCCGCGGTGGCTCAGTGGTTAGGGCGCTCGACTACTGATCCGGAGTTCCCGGGTTCGAACCCGACCGCGGCGGCTGCGTTTTTATGGAGTAAAAACGCTAAGGCGCCCGTGTGCTGTGCGATGTCAGTGCACGTTAAAGATCCCCAGGTGGTCTAAATAATTCCGGAGCCCTGCACTACGGCACCTCTCTCTTCCTTCCTTCTTTCACTCCCTCCTTTATCTCTTCCCTTACGGCGCGGTTCAGGTGTCCAAAGATATATGAGACAGATACCGCGCCATTTCCTTTCCCCCCAAAAACCAATTATTATTATTAATGCCAGAGTTTCAAACTCGTGATAAAAGATGAAATATCAGTAGCATAAACAGTTTGGTTGTTAGGCAATTTTTATCAAGAAAAGTACACGCCCTCTGACGCAACGTCCATTTCGAAGCACGCCCGCTCGTAGTCGCGCGTAAGATATTCATGCAGCTCTCCCAACTTTTCAGCTTGCTATTCAGCCACGTGGATGTGGATGCACTTTCCATTAGGAAGACGCAAATGGAAACCTGAGGGGTGACTTCGGTTGTCTCACTATATTATGCAAACGACGCTTTTTCAGCAAAAAGTACAGTGGATGGAAGGTAAAGGAGAAAATTCCCTCACCACCTACGACAGAAAAATCGTCGCAATCTCCGAAAGAGCTCTCTCATTCTGGGCTTTATTTACGCCAGCGGCATGCAAGCATCAAGCTTTCGTAAGCACTTTTTCTGTAGGCAACTTTATTCTTTTCATTCCATGTTGCCTGTTTTTTTTTCTGAGAAACTTTCGCAATAACACCCGTTTCATAAATCAGTAAACTTCTGCTGATATATGCAAACTCTCTTTGCAAAGTTGCTTTCCTTTTCGCTGCCCCCCCCCCCCCCTAAAAAAAACCTTCCGCTGTGATTTTTGTTATCTTTCTTTGCCACGAAATGCCCACCCTCTTATCTGATGTCTCACCATGAGACGTTCAAGAGAATAAATAAGTAAAAATTATTCGTAAATAAAAAAAGACGTAATCAATATAGCCTGCTGTCGTTATGAGCTGAAAAGATATAGAGAGAAAAACGAACGGGAAGGCAGGGAGGTTAACTATGCGACGCCCGGTATGCTACGCTCAGAACAGATATAAGATGTAATGAGATATAGGGACTGTAGTAATGACACTATGTGCAATATCAGCGCAGCATGCTGAATACTACGCTTCATTTCAGAGCTGAAGGACGCACCGCAAAGCGCAGATACTGTGAGAAATTCTATACCTCTCCTCCACTCTTTTGTGAGAGAAGGTTTTTTGACCTGCTAAATTAATACTGCATCGATTGGAGCTCTTCTATGATGACACATAATGAAGTCATCCACGGGCGCTCCACAACTATGTTGAAACCGGTTTGAAGGCGCGGGGGCTATTTACGCGTTCTGAAGCAGCACCCTAATTTGAGATGACATTATAATAATCGATCTAAACGATTTTATAGTCCATACATTCTTACTTTGACTAGTTACTGACGCCTGAAATTCAAAAAGGCAGTTTTCAAACTGTTTCAATAGCAGTTTTACCAAGTTTCGCGCCATTTTGTGTATCAAAAGTTTTCTTTTTGTTCTGAGTTCACGAAGTTCTCACGCTGCTTTTAAGAAGAAAATGTAAAGTTCGGCATTTTCGTTAATATTTTAGGGATTATTCTGTTACGGCAAAGGAAATCACTGCGCTCTGAAGATCAAACTCATCCTGCAACGATTTGTCGTTCGTCATAACCTGGAAGACGGAATGGTTTGGTAGTAACTATCTTCGCGCTAGCTACCTCTTTTTCCTGTGTACATATATTCGTAGCCGTCGGTGATGACGTTACTAGGGGAATAGAAAATGGCTCGTCCAACAAATCCCGTAATGCGTTCCAAATAAGGCTCCCCGGAGCTCATGGAAGACCACGCGTCGCTTCCCGTCGTTTGCTATCAAAACAAAAAGCCTTATCCACGCCGTAAATCGACACTGGAATATTGCAGTCCCGTTGAAATGTCCCTCGAGTGCTCTTCCCAGCTGTGCTGAAACGCGATGGCACGCTCGATGCCTTCAGGAATAGCAACAACGGAATCACTCCAACGCCACCTCTGCTCTACCTCTAGAGCAAATACTCCAAATATATGTTGTTGTTTTTCTTTCCACCTCTTGTTCGCATTTTTTTGTGCTGGGAGCAAACTAAAATGTGCACAAGAACGTGACACTGGCCTGTTTTTATATTTATTTTCCTTTTACTGGCAATTCGACATCAAACGTAGCTCATAAGTATTCTAATTTTGCGATAGTATCAGCAAAAAACGCGAGAGTGGCTCCTAAAACCTTCTCTTCTGAATCAAGCGTGTAATATAACCATCTGCATAATTAATGTCGTTTTCGGTTACTCATGTCCAACAGTTCTGGACAAAATCATTCTTGTACGGGAAACTATTTATTAACGCTATTTGTTTTCATATAATGTAAAATTTCACTATAACAATGAACATGTCCACAGATCTCCCGCCGGCAGGCTTACATTTTTTTTTCTATTGATGTTTTTGCTATCGTCGAAAACATTCCCCATTGGATTTTTATGGCAGTCTTAACTGTTCAATGCTATTAATGGCAACACATTAAAAGAAAGATTTTGCTACAGATCAGAAGAATGGGCCATTACATTTCATATTTTCATACCAGGACCTGACAATTTTCAGGTTTTCGAAATTTTTTACGAGAATGTTGGACATGTGCAATTCGAGTAAGACCTTGTTCTACCTTTGCGTCCTTTCTGCCGCAGCAAGACTGCCTTCTAAGCTCAGTGGAGTCCACATCAGAAAAGACTGCCCACGTGCTCGGCCATACGGGTTAAGAGTGACGTGATTTCAGGAGTTTGTTTCCAGCAGAAATTTTCTTATTGCTATCAAGTTCCATACTGTTCAGTGACATTGTTTCATGAAAGCTCTCGGTGATAGGCGGCACACTGTCAACAATACCTCGTCAGGAGCGACACAGAGAAGACCAAAGAAAATTGTCGGATGTTCTTGTATGTTTAACTCTTTGTCTTACAGTTCCAATCGCAATATGTGAACAGTCAACTGCGACTAAATCGCAAATGTGCATGCCAGATGGGGTGCTTGCCGTGGCATGCGAGTAATAATAATGATCTAATATTCTACGTATTGTTACTGCTCTGTGAGACAAGATATAACAGGCGCTACTCGGGTTTCGGGAATGTTTTTTTTATCTACTTGATTAAAGAAGGAGCGCTACAGAAAGGAGCAAATGCTAGCTGATAATCGTCACTCTAATAGTTAAGGGAGTGTATGTGTGTTTTTTTGTAGGGAAAATTTTTCTTTCCTCGTTTCTCTTTTGTATAGCAGTTTCTGCTCCTCCACTAAAGGGTGAAGATTTCGTCTGAGTGTTTCTTGCGCTTGAGCATCTACCCTATATACTAATCTCGACGTCTTCCGGAGGACGAACAAGAGGGTACACCGAGATTGGACCGCAACATTGCTATTCAAATAGGCCAACTCTTCCCGCCCCAAGTGTGTGATATCAGAGTTATTACTGATGTCTCATCTGCACGTGTCGAACGTACAAGCGGGCGAGAGCGGGGGGGGGGGGGGGAGGAGAAGGTGATGAACAGAGTAAAGGAAATGACGCCTGTTTCACAATTCTCGCATGACACCGTACCGCGCCATAAGGGAAGGCAAATCCCTTTCCTTACGGCGCGGTCCAGGTGTCTACCGAGCCGTGGCTCAATGGATTGGGCGCCCGTCTCGGCTGCGGGAGGTGGTTGGTTCGTAACCCACCGCCGGACACCCACCGGTAAAAATGGGTACAAGCAGCCCCCGGCCTGGCGTCCGGCTTTCTTTAGGGGTGTTCGCTTGGAAAAAGCTCCGTAAACCCCGCTGCGCCCCTCGCGGGCGAAGCCCCAGTCTCGGACAACCTCGCAGCCTGCTAAAGGTTGTGCCCCTTCGGCCAACGTGCCTCGAACCTTGATCACCTGCAGCAGCAGTCATAAAAGACGTGTGACTGCTGTTGTGTCAACAGATCAAGGTTTGGCGTGCTCGCCGTTCGAACCAAGTTCGCCGAAGGGGTACCGCCTTTAGCAGGCTGCGAGGTCATTCGAAACTGGGGCTTGGCCCACGAGGGGCGCAGCGGGGTTTACGGAGCTGCTCCCAAGCGGACACCCCTAAAGAAACCCGGCGCCAGGCCGGGGGCCGCTTGTACCCATTTTCACCGGTGGGTGTCCGGCGGTGGATTTCGAACCAACCACCTCCCGCAGCCGAGACGGGCGCCCAAACCACTGGGCCACTGTTACGGCCAAAGACCCCGACGACACCTGCTTTTCTGCGACACGAGCTCCTTAACGCTGTCGAATTAAAAAGGCTGAGCAAGGCGGGGATATAGCGCCGACACATGCCATATTTATCACCACCTTTTCAAAGCGAATGAGACAGTTAAATATTGCTTGAAAATGCCTGTCGGTTCGATTGGTGAGAGAAAGCGACACGTGCAGAAAACGGCAGGGACAACTGTGGCGAACTTGCTAGAATGCGAGAGAACATTTGCTGCCGATGAGTTCTTAAAAAAAAAGAAACCCTTCCGACCGGGTGTTCAAGGGACGATGCCTAACCGACGTCACAGCATAGCAAACTTCCCGCCAGTGGGTGATCAGTGGCGTTTTAAAAAACCTGCCACTTGCCACGCCTCCGAGATCTGCCTGGATATGAGTATCACTCTTCAGTACGTTTTCCTAATGCGCCAGACGAGAAAACAAGCAAGAATAAAATGGAGAGAGTCGTATGTTCAGAGCATTTTTATTGCGCCTAAATGGGAGTGCGCAGGATGCGCTGTGGATGCCTTCCACAGTTCTCAGAAGAGCTCAATAATGTTCGCTAAAATTAACTCGCTCCGGCCGCCGTCCTGCCGGCCAAAGGCAAACCAGAGTCCTATTTGCAGTAATTCACTTCTGCTTCATGTGCCCAAAGCTAAAATATATATTTAGATTGGAGACTGTACTTCTTAAACGCCTTTCAATCGCGGCAGAAGATGAATTCCGCCTTCCATATTCCGCGCTCTAGTAGTAAACTATATAGCGAACATGTCTCTATTCCGTTAACATTTACCTGGTCGAAAAAGACAGAGATGTACTCAGCTCACCACAGCTAGCCTACCCTAAGTTTTGTTTTCGACAATAATGCAGCAATATTTCTCGAAGAGGAAAGAAGGAGTTCTCATAGAACTGCCACTCTAGTGTCTGCCTCTAAACAGCGATGAGCTTTTGGTTTTATGGGGGGTTTAACGTCCCAAAGCGACTCAGGCGATGAAGGACGCCGTAGTGAAGGGCTCCAGAAATTTCGACCACCTGGAGTTCCTTAACGTGCACTGACATCACACAGTACACGGACCTCTGGGATCGAACCCACGGCTGGGATCGAACCCGCGTCTTTCGTGTTTTCGTGTCAGCAGCCGAGGGCCATAACCTATGAGCCGCAGTGGCGGCTTAAATACGTAGCGACGAGTAGCCAGTCTAGAGCCCAAACCTTCAGGTTTGTAAGAGCAACGTGCTGTGTTGGTCACATTGCAAAAGCTCTCCGGAACTAGCAAAGTGCAAGCAAAGTGCCAAAAGCGGATAAATAAGCTGCAAACGCAGTCCAGCTAAGAAAGGTTGTGGGCGGCGGATGCTTATGAAGCAAGAAAAACAGCAAAGGAAACCATACGCTTCGTCCACCTCGAAGAACAAAAGCGGCTAAAGACATGGGACGCTCATTAGCCAAAGGCTTTGTCCTATGATGGAGCACAGCTAGCAACATCTATGAACCGTCCTCCATGAGCTGCACCTGCCCTTGAGCGCAACTCATGCGTACAGCAAATTTCGGCCACCAGACAGGTCGGTCTATTATTTTATTTTTGTCCTATTTGTCATGGAAAGCAGGCATCTCGTTTTAATTTTCACGAGCACGAGCATCATTTATGACGGCGTGTTTCGAGGGCAGAGACATGGCCAGTCCACTCGGCGCGTCTTGATTGGTCGTAGACAAGGCTTTGAGATAAAAAATCCAGCCCTTTTTTATGTGCTACCGCGCACTGGCCATCCTTTTACCCATATCATGAAGCGCATATTGTGAAGCTCAGGGGAGGTCATGAGTTCTATTGTGTCTGATAAATTTCACAGCTCTTCCATGTGAACGTGAGTTATGATCAAACAGTGAGGACTGCAGGCTGCTTCTTTAAGACGCAGTACCTAACATGCGTTTATATTATGTCGTTCGGCGACATTATGTTAGCGCATTAAACATTGAATAAAACTCGTGGCTCTGCATGTGGTGCCCCTCACGTACAGCTTGGGTAAAAAAATAAAAGGCTGCTGAGGACATGCCTACATATGTGCCCAAACCTGCTAGAATTCTTGTGCTTTACGTTGCGGAAAGGAGGAGAAAAAAATCGAAACAAACGTGGGGAACTGGATTGCGTACGTGACCGATAGGCTTTCAAGTAAACTGTGACCTGTCGATGTAGAATCGTTTTGTTCAGGTCGTACTAAAGCATTCCGCTTATTGAAACACGTCTGCATTATTGTATTTCAGGCAATAACGCGGTGAATTCAGCATGTCGTTTGGGACCACTTTCTTTGTGTTGGGTAAGAAGGAATGGAGCTCTCAGATTGGTCCGATACGTTTTGAAAGTAGGCAGCTCACCTTAGGGTCTTGACAAATGATAGTCTTATTTTGCATGCTGGTTGTAAACTCGCCCCAAAATGGCTTCTGGTGAAGCGTTAGAAGACGGGAAATTTTGAAATGGTTGAAAGTAGGGCTGGTTCATGAAAATAAAACAAATGGTGTTCTTTCATAGTAAGATAGCCTGCCCGCAGTTTTGTGGCGCTAGGTTGTAGCAATTCGCTGAAGTGGGTTGCGAACAACAATGTTTCTCAGCGTAAGCAGCTCAATATCAGGTCCCCTCGCGACAAATGCGAGGAAACGAGAAGAATTTTCAATTCTCTTCAAACGCGTCTCGCATTCCACCAGGACGGCTCGCAGTGTAGCGAGGCTAGCTTTTGCTCTCGCGGGGTGCACTTCATTTCCTCAATACCCTTGACAACAGGCAGCAGTAAATCACGCGCCCAGTCCGACCCCGTCGCCAATATGAAGCCGAGCGCCATTTGTGCGTTTTGAGAACACCAGATAAATGTCATTTAGTAGTCAACGTGAAAAGTAGCCGCGAATGGTAGTAGAGCAGCTCCGGGAGGGATTTTTTTTTTGTGTCTGAAACCGACTGGTCCATAACAGCACTCTTATGCTCGGTAAATCATAGTGAAGTTTAGAAAGACGATCAATACTGTTTATGTTCACCTTGCAATAAAGGTAAGAAGGCGGTTTCATAGTAAGAAACGCATCAACACGGGTCTGCGGGGCAGTTAACTGCAGTATAGTTTTGATAAAATTCAACCATGCTGCACATTCAATACAAAAACGCGTTAAGCAAGAACACAGTAAAAAATGAATATTTTCGGTATTGTTTCTGGGTTAAGTAACGTCGCTCTTCTTGAAATGTTTCTTAATTTTCTTACCAGTGGCGGTATTGAAGGCTTCGTACTACATGCGTGTGCAGCGTTACAACTTCTGAACGTTGTTAGAACCCGCACTTGCAAGTACACGGGTAATACTAAGAAAGGAGATTGGGACAGTTATTGAATTGTTCTTGGCGCACATGGCCCGCATGTGTTTATTATATTTGGCTCGGTTTTTCTAGCCATGTTTGGCAAGGCTGCCGTACGGAATGTTTGTGCGGTATTTATACGAATGATATTAAAAATGGGTCCATAGCAAGTAATAACATCTTACCACTTAAGAAAAAACGCCATTAAATTAGCAAATTTCTTTTTTTGCATCGCGTCAACAAATATTTTCCAAGGTACCAAAAGTTCTCACACAAACACTCTGCCTTTTTGCGCAAGTCAAGACTAGTGTGATTGCAACTTTCGCTTCTCTCTGTACTTTCGCCTTACTCGCTTTATTTCAAAACGAAAGAAGAGGTCTGTAACACGAAATATTATTTTCAACCAGGGTACTTTTACGATCCTTTCTCCTAATTGCCTTGTTATGTTCACGGCATTATGTGCAGTCAGCTTCGATTCCAAGCACCTACTGAGTTCTTCGAACGCCTACACACGCTGCCTTGATATCTTATTTTTTCGTCGGGTTCGATCTTTTTTGTTTCTTTTACCACAAAAACAATAAATTCTACGGCGCTCCATCCCACTCGCTGTGGCTGATTTTCGGCAGAGGCGAAATGCACGTACGCTTACTTTCTTAGACTTTTGGGCAAGCAACATTAACCTTGATGTTCGAAATCAATTTGCAGTCCTTAGGTAGGACATTCGTAACTCGAAGCTTTCGGACCAGAGAACTTAAAAAAAAACACCTTACATGGTGCATGGCCTACTCTCGAATGCATTCGTTTTTCTTGCCTTTACAATCTATCAAGCATTATTCTCTAATAGCTACGGACAGCTAACGCAATAGAAGATATCATCATCATCAGCGTGACTACACCCTCTGCAGAACAAGGCCTCCCCGACATTTCTGCAATAAACCTATCCCGTGCCAGCTGCGGGAACCTCATCTTCACAGAAGTCTACAACATGCTACATTTGATTTTCTCCATGTGTTCAACAAGTGTAAAACCGAATGCTCAGAAGTTCGCAGGAAATTTCAGATGATCAAGATGCCAATTCGCATCCGATTGCTGTCTTTTTTGCGGCTTTTTTTTGTACAACCGTAAGACTCCCTTCATGTGTTTTTCCTATCTCTATAAAAAGCCAGGGATGCCCAGCACTATAAAACTCCTCGTTTTATTGAGTCCTTTTTATCTGAAAATTGAGAGAGGCTTTGCCAATAACAGGAAAAACGTAGCGAAAACCAAGACAACTATAAGCCTAGCTAATCATTTATTCCCGCAGTTTTGATTACCGTCTGCACTTCAGTATTTCAGAACTGCTTTATTCTTTGGCGCCGATCGTGCATTCTGTCTAGTCTAATATGACCTGGTTGTCTTCCATTTCCTTTTGAGTTGATATGACGTCATCTATGCTAGACTAATACAGTCATCGACATACCTCTCTAAACGCTCGAATGGCTCACCAGGTAGTACATTTGCTTCATTTAGCGGTTTACCTGGGGCTCGACACAAGAGCTTGTCATGCAAGCGTTTTCACGCAGATCGCATTTCACTCCTTATGTTTTCAAAAGCTCCACTTGTCTCGCCAGGCGCCGGCAATCATCATAAATGCACATTAGAGCACGCCGCTAGAGTGCTCTAGACAGGTTTGTCGGCGACTGTACACTCAGAGTGCTGACTGTGTTTGCAGGTGCACTTGTTTGTTCGCGTACCTTTGTTCGTGTTGGAGAAGAAGAAACCTCCATGCAAAAATGGAGAGAAAAAATGCGTACTAACCCTAGCTGCCTTGAAATCGTACGTTTTTTTTTTCGATTCATTTACGTTTTCGTGATTCCAGTATCGTATTACACCGACCCAAGGGTCCAACTGAAGAAAAACCTTTCGCAGCCGAACTTCCTGCTCAGAGGCTTCCTGCCTCTAAGTTTTCTCTCTCTGCGTGCTTCCTCTAGGAGTCTTTTTTGACGACTGTTTAAAGACGTAGGCGAAGCAGCACTTTTGCAGGGAACAGAACGCACCGTTGCAGACAGTAAAAGACAAACGTCTCAAAAGTTTTGCACTCTGGTGCAAACAACAGAGTCTTCCTCTGATACCTGCTGCGCACAGTTTTTCAAAAACCGGGCTGGGCCAACCCCACGAGGGTCTACACTCACGCTGCCTGCAAATTCATCGAGCCGAGACAAAGCAGCCGAGTCTCCGGTTGAAAGCCAGCGGGCGGAAAAAGAGCTTAGGCGCACAGTTCGAGTGTCGTCCTCATCCCAAAAGCAGGAAATCAGGCTTCTGTCTTTGAAGACGGCGGCGTCAACGAGGACAAATGGCACCTCGTACAGCGAGGAAATAAAGTTTCACACCCAATACTTTTTTTTTGTATCAGGGTTTATCGTAAAACTTCCTTTTTTTCCTTAGTTTCGGAATGTCTCCCGACTTCTTCCCGGTGCGGATGGGACTCGTATGCAAAGGCCATGATTCTCTGGTCCACCGAGTCAGCCTGTGATCTGAGTGTCGCTACCGATGGTGGAAGCGGGATTTTTCTTTTCTCACGACTCGTCTCTACAGGTTGGGCGTCGGAGAATTCTTGAATCGATTGGCGGAAGTCCTTGTATTTTCGAAGGCATTAGAAAAAAGCTCCTCGTTTCGTCGTCGAAATTCCGGAGGGGATTTCGTTTCCTACTCGTTTTAATTTCTTCGTTCTATGTTCAGTCTGCAACTTTTATTCATAGTTTCTACTTCTCGCTATGCTTGTTTACTCTTGTTTTATTTGGAAACGCTTTCCTCCGTTTTTTTTTCAATGTTTGTCCCTGTCCTTTTGTGCTCATTTTCATATAAGATGGCGGTTACAGTGCATCAAAAAACTTAAAGTGAATTATTTATGTTTTTCTTCAGCCACTACTCACCAGCCACACAGACGTGGTCTAAGCAAATCAGGAATACGAATATATAGTTCAAATCGTCCATCCCTTTTTAGGAAGAGAAAAAAATTCGTTACCTCCTCTAACATATCATTCGGATTTGGTATCGCTTCCTTTGCCGGCATTTGAAGGTTTAATATAACGGGGCATATTAATACTCTTCTGCAATTAACAGCACAAACTGACCTTTTGCACCGCTCCTTACACAATGGTTTACGAAGGCGAACTTACCCTTTCTTTTATTGATAAGTGGTTGTTTTTTTATTTTTTTGTGTGCTAACAAGCGAACGCAGCCAATAAAATTAATCCAAATGGTGAAATTAGTAGCACGTCTTCCGGCATTTTCTTCTAGACAATTTTCCAGCAGTACTAATGCCAACTTCTTTTGCTCAATTTCAACGATCTATAGTGCGTTTTCCCGCGAAATCTCGTATCAAAATAATTGTATACCAGATGGCTCATACCTGATACCTGATTTAATATTTGCTGCGGATCCTTGGACCCAAGATATTAAACATATTTTTGGAATATGGCGGAGTACTTGGCTTCAAGCACTCTAGCACGGGTCGGCCCGATATTGCACTGCCTCCGGGATCGGTCTAGGGCATATTAGCGCGGCGCGTCTTTTCTTTCACTCTTTCTTTCCTATCATTTACCTCCCCTTCTTTTAGCACGCGGCAGCGAGCCTGGCTCGGCTTGAGCCAGTAGGCAGGCCCGTGCACTTTCTTTTTCCTTCTTCCGCTCACTAACATCAGTCAGTCAGTCAGTGAGTAGGTTTTCACAAATTTGTACAGATTTTAAGAAGCTCTGAACATGGTTCTAAGCAACCTTAATATATATATATATATATATATATATATATATATATATATATATATATATATATATATATATATCGTTACAAACAAAATGATACAGCAGAGTGTGAAAAAACAAACAGTACAAAGATTCGAGGCTATATATATATATATATATATATATATATATATATATATATATATATATATATATATATATATATATATATATATATATATATATATATATATATATATATATATATATATATATATATATATATATATATATATATATATATATATATATATATATATATATATATATATATATATATATATATATATATATATATATGAAGTCGAGAGTGTGACGGAATCCCGTCTGGCCGGGGGGATACATTTCAAAACAAAGAGACGCCGACCAGTAAAACGAAAAAATTGTATTGACGTTTCGGCGCCCAGAACGGGGGCCTTGTTCACAATGGAAACACACCAAGAGGGTTCGTCCTTTTTAAAAGCTATAGTAATCGCCGTAAAGATCGCGCGTAAATCGGGTTAAGATTGCCCTCGTTACGATTAAGCGTGTGAGCCGTTGTCTGTATCACCAGGGACTCGAGATGAAGCCGTGATGTTGTCAGTTTCTCTTTTTCGATGATTCTTGCTTTTTCCCAATCTATTCTGTGATTTGCCGTCACCGCGTGCTCTGCCAAGGCGTTATTGCGGGTATCTTCTTTCTGCACATCACGAGCATGTTGCTGTAGGCGCTTCTTGTAACTTCCGGTTTCGCCGATGTAAACACCGTTGCAATCTGCACAAGGGATGGCGTCAAGGGTACGAAAAGATCTCACTAGTTGTGGTTACCCAAGCCATTTCATCAGGTCCACAGAACGACGGCTGTCACGGCCTCGTCATCCGGACGCCCCTCTTCCGCCCAAAAAACGTGCGGCTATTCCTTATGTGCCGAAGACGAGTGAGTGCCTCGCCCGTGTATTACGAGAGTATGACGTGCAAGTTGCCCATGTCCCTGTCAAGAAAATGCGACAACAACTGATGAACGTCAAAGATCAGTTGCCAAAAGAGAAGTTCCCAGGAGTTGTCTACGCCATCCCTTGTGCAGATTGCAACGGTGTTTACATCGGCGAAACCGGAAGTTACAAGAAGCGCCTACAGCAACATGCTCGTGATGTGCAGAAAGAAGATACCCGCAATAACGCCTTGGCAGAGCACGCGGTGACGGCAAATCACAGAATAGATTGGGAAAAAGCAAGAATCATCGAAAAAGAGAAACTGACAACATCACGGCTTCATCTCGAGTCCCTGGTGATACAGACAACGGCTCACACGCTTAATCGTAACGAGGGCAATCTTAACCCGATTTACGCGCGATCTTTACGGCGATTACTATAGCTTTTAAAAAGACGAACCCTCTTGGTGTGTTTCCATTGTGAACAAGGCCCCCGTTCTGGGCGCCGAAACGTCAATACAATTTTTTCGTTTTACTGGTCGGCGTCTCTTTGTTTTGAAATATATATATATAGCCTCGAATCCTTGTACTGTTTGTTTTTTCACGCACTGCAGTATCATTTTATTTGTAACGCGAGATGCGACCAAACTTATCTCGAATGATCGCAACCACGGGCAACTGATTCCGCTTTGTTCCTGATTGTTGTGGAGCCTCTGACTCCTTATAGAGGTAGTCCGTTGTAGCTTTAAATTGAGGACGGCCGACAGCGTTCGCTTTCTGCTCGACAACCACCGAGCACTCTTGCTGCGAACGCAGTCGCCGAGTGATTTAGTTTTTGTGGGCACAAGTCAGCCAATAAATGGTTTCTTTTCAGAGCCATTTTCACTGTCTTCCTGGCTCTCGGTCGGCCGTCACCGCTACGCGACAAGATCTTTTGAATAGAAATAACACATGACGCCTGAAAGGTTTAACGAGAAATGTTGGCAGCCCATACTACAGGCAGTTTGAAATTTAAAAAGCATCTCAGCCTCACAGCATCTCGACACATTGAAAGCAGTAGTGTTTGGTAACGGAATGATAACCCAGTTGGTAACCTAATTTTCGTAAAGCTAGCAGTCGTGCAGGCGAGACGACAGAATGGGCGGAAAGAGCGCATAACAATACTTTGGACAAAGTCAAGGACACTAGAAACCTTAGCCCCCATTGCGCAAAGCACCAATGCGCACCTTCTTTTGAAAGAACTACTATCTTAGCTCATAAGAGAGGCAAAAAGAAAATGGCACTAAAAGAAGCTTTTCATATATTGGAGGTCTGTGTAGACAAGTGCTTAAGCACACCTTCTGACACGTTAACAGATGAGGCGATAAAACTAATCAAGAAACGAAGGAGCGCAGGGAGGTGAAACAGCTGGCGGCAATGGGTTTGCTTGAATACACTGAAATGAGCAGGCCCATGGACTGCACTAATGTACCCCCTTTTCTTAATAGACGCAGTTGTCAGTGCACTCTTATGATGTGAGCTGCTGTGTTGCCTCCTCTACTTCCTAGTGTAGCGCGTCAACTTCATCAAAAATCCAATAGGTGGCGCGCGGATCTAGGTTTTTCAAGGGTTTCTCGATGCAGCTTCTTTTGAAAACACCTACATCGGGGCACTCTAGTGTTCGTTGTTTAGACGGTGGTAGATCTCTCCAGCCACGCTGCTGCTCCAGAGGTTATGGGGTGCATGATGTCGGAGCGTGAGCAGTGGTTTTTTACTTCATGGCTTTGCACTGGCGCGTCGTTTGCGTCTGCGGCGCCCCTGGTCGCCACAGCATATCGTTTCGCCACTGTGTCAGCAACTCAGCAGTTGATGTTTTTTTATTTCAAGGAGGATACCGAAAGGGGGAAAGCGTGCACAAATTCGCAGCAGAGAGAGAAGGGGAGCGAAGGCAGAGAGTATTGCGCAACGCTGAGCGCCGCACGCGCGCTGGGTGTGGTGGTCGTGGTGAAAAACTTTTTAATGCTCAGAAAGGGAGTTTGGGCGTCAGAAGACCCCGCTACATGGTCGGTATCCTCAATGCGGGACACCGCACGACGAGGCCCCGTCTCGTGCCCGCTTTACCAGAGTCCTTTGGGACTCGAGTGTGGAGCAGTTGAGGAGGGCAGTCTCCCATGCCTCTGGGGTAGGCGCAGGTGGAGCAGGTGGCCTGTTTCCACCTTCAAACTCCTTGCCTATTTTCACTTGCGACAGTATAGGCATACAATCTAATAAGGTCACAACGTTTTATTTCAATAAACGCGAAGCTATTCAGCACTTTTGCGCCTCTTTCATCCGAACTGTTGCTTAAAAAAAGTTTCTTCATTATTAGTCATCCTTATATTCGGTACCACATCGGCCACCGCGCGGCCATTCCCCGCGTATGCATTGAGTTCTGTCCGTTTTCGAAGCAAAATAAATAAAGCAAGGCCGTAACTAAGATCACACAGGACACGAGAAAATTGTGGAAATCAGACACCTTCTTCCTGCCAGCATAATGTCACCTTCGACGTAAATCACTGTGACAGCTTAAATTTATCATGCAAAAAATGGCGCTATCGTGTCAAATATGGCGCTAATGTTACCGTGTAAAATATGGATTCACAAGACGCTACACAAGCGCCCTCCCTCCAATTATTACGGCACTGCTCAAGCACGCATAAGACGTCAAGTTTTTGAAAACACATTGCACAATTATCCCCCTCCTTTCGTTGACAAAAAATCTCTGTGAGGTTTTGCGCCGTTGTCGTTTGACAAGGAATCTAAACTTCAAAGGAATGCGCAAGACAGGAGACTCGCACGACGCTACAGAGACAAGTCGCACAGAAGTCCTCCTGTTTGCGCTGTCCGGGATACACCGAGCGTCCGTAGGCAAACGCTGCGAGGGGAGCAAACACTTAGGCCTAAGTCCCGACTGACGCGCGCTCGGCTCCTCGAATATGCAAGCCCCGAGTTTTCCCGAAAGCGGAGGGAGTTAAACTCCGTCTCAGCTTTACGAGCTTTAGTCTTCGTGGGCTATCCGCAAACCTTGTTATCTCGGGATAATTGAGTCTAGCTTTGCAAAGCGGGAGTCTGGAGTTCGGGTACGCCGTCACAGTTCACGTCTGTTGACTGCATCTGAGCGTTCCCTTGTCGGGACTTTCTTGTGCCCTGCATTCACTTAATCTACTTCCGCTGTAATGCAATCAACATGATTTAAATTGCGCAAAAAGTGTGCTAGCCGGAACTAAGCCCTGAACGAAATCTCCTAACGGAATCAGCTGCCACGGTTTTTCATGGCCTCTGCAGCAAGCATTGACGAGTAGTATGATTTCGACTTGAGATTGCATAAGGACAAACACTTTTCTTACAACAAAAAGGCAACCGCCTTTCCACCTTGGTGTACAGAAAGCCTATGCACTCGACCCAGTACGTGGACTTTTATTCAACCCAACCTGTTGCGCACACAGCCTCTGTCGTCGCCTCACTGACTCGACGTGCGACACAGGTCTGCGAGGAGCCAGTTGTTTGCAAAACGAGTGGAAAGGAATGCGCCGGGAACATTCAGCCAGCGGTTATTCGAGCCATTTCATAACGAAGATACAAAAGCAAGCCGCGCGTCCGGCGACCGCTGATCGCCGGGCTTTCAGCGTACGAGCAGACATCCCATACGTGCATGGCATCAGCGAAGAGAATGCTCGTGTCTTCTCAAGATACGACTTGCGCCTCACCCACATTGTGTCGAACAAGCTGCGCAAGCAACCAATGAAAGTCAAAAAACAATTATCAGATTATCACTTTCCAGGTGTTGTCTCCCCGATGCCTCGCTTGAGTCGTAATCATTTATATATTGGTGAAAGGAACAAAATTCTTGAGATGCATAAATGACGATCAGAGTGATAAGAAATGCTGCATGCATGCCACGTATGTTCTTCCGGCCCACGCACACGACACTGATCGCCAGATATAAAGGGGCAACGCCTCTAACTCGTAAAAAAAAAAACCCTGACGACTCGCCTCCTACTGGAATTCCTAATCATCCCGACCGCGCAAGAACTAAGACCGCATAGCACACAAAAATGCACGATCGCTGCGGCATATTAATCGCATATGAATTCACCGCAGCTCATATTCCGATCATTGTCAACAAGAAACCCGCACTGGTTCAAAGCGCGTGTGTTTTTTTTTTTTTTCACTATGATCAGTGAGTGCTCCTTTCTTTCACCGAGGAAAATACTTGTTAAGCTGGCAGAAATGGTACTGTGTGTTGCACCTATTGCATCACAGTGTCATAAAATAATTTTTGCTTTTAACGTAACCACCGTGCCAGCTGCACACTGCGCGAACTGATGTGGCACAGCGTCGTCAGTCTACTTATTACTTGTAATAATAATAATAATAATAATTGGTTTTTTGGGGAAAGGAAATGGCGCAGTATCTGTCTCATATATCTTTGGACACCTGAATCGCGCCGTAAGGGAAGGGATAAAGGAGGGAGTGAAAGAAGAAAGCAAGAATAGGTGCCGTAGTGGAGGGCTCCGGCATAATTTCGACCACCTGGGGATCTTTAACGTGCACTGTCATCGCACAGCACACGGGCGCCTTAGCGTTTTTTCTCCATAAAAACGCAGCCGCAGCGGTCGGGTTACTTGTAACTCGAAGCGAGTATTCTATGCCAGCTAATTAGCACTTCTTAGTGTTAACTGTTTTCCTGTCTGCAAACGCGGCCTACATATTAACTCGGATGCATGGAAAGGAGCTCCATTGTTCTTCGTCCATAGAGTGTCTACGCTGCCATTCCACTTAACTGAAATTTGAGGTAACTCTCTCGGCCCCAAGGAATTCACAATCGCGGCAACGTAATTTCAAGATCATATCAAAATTGCGTTGCAAATCCTAGGAGGGTATAGTTCATTGGCTGAACAGGTCTCGCAGTGCATCCTATAAAACGCTTTAAATTGGGCTTTGTTACCTGGGCTCACAAATTAACGATCGGCCATTAGGCAGCTCGCCCGCGACTAATTAACCGATTATTTCCGCTCCAGGATGAAACCTCCAATAAAGGCACGCTCCCAAAAGGCTGGAATTTTTAATTGGGTCATTGATTAAAAGAAAAATTACATCACCACCCAAACTCTATCCACATGATGAAAAGACCGTGCGAACGTCGCGTTATTTTTTCGTTCAAGAACGATACCGGAAGAGGCACACAAGGCTGGGCGTTCCCAGCGAAAACAACTTCATCAGTCATTATTAGCCACACACGTCCGGGCTAGACAAATCGTCGCTGCCAGAACATGCAGGCGTTATCTTCCTGATACCCTTCTTTCGCTTTCTGTTTTCTTTGGCTTGTGCCCTGCACCTTCGGTTATCTTCTTTAATGATGCTTTAGTCATTGACCCTGTCAGTGAGATAATTTCCTAATTAATGAAATAAACGGTCCTTGTAGACCAGCGTGTTTCGCTTCTCCGGAGCAGTGGCGTTTATTTTTGAGGAATTGCTTTGCGGCGCTTGTCCTGAGTGCACCAATAAAGAAAAATTACCAATTTAAGATATTCACAAACTTTTTCTTGAGTCATATGAGATGCGATAGGCCATAAAGCGATAGAGCACACCATGTGAAGATTCCTACATACAATCACCACCAGTAAAGTTCGGAAAAATTAGTTTGCTAAAGCGGCTTTCATTGCCAAAGATGCCATCAATTTTTGATGGCTTATGGGGGTTTAACGTCCCAAAGCGACTTAGGCTATGGGGGCCGCCGTAGTGAAGGGCGCAGGAAATTTCGACCAACTGGGGTTCTTTAACCTGCACTGGCATCGGACATTACAGTGACCTCTAGAATTTCGCTTCCATTGAAATACGACCATCGTGGCCGGGAATGAACCCGCGTCCTTCGGGTCAGCAGCCAAGTGTCATAATAACTGATTGAGTTAAGGTTGTCATTAAAACTGTGTCCAAAGAGATGTTTCAACAGGACTTGTCGGGCTAGTTGGTTGATCATAATGCAAAAAAGACGAACTGCGCAACAAGAACACGGACGAAAGGGAGGCAGACACACACTAACGCGTTAGTGTGTGTCTGCCTCCCTTTCGTCCGTGTTCTTGTTGCGCAGTTCGTCTTTTTTTTTTTCCAAAGAGAGCCACGCAATCAACAAATTGACATTAATCCAATCATTAAGGGTGTTCTCAGAAATGCCTAGGCTATACCTAAAGAGGAATGAAAACAGAGCGATGGCGGACTATAGCTAAGCTCTCTCATTGTCTGCAGGTGATAACGGTAACAACGTATGCTCTAAGACATTTCATATTAACCTGCAGTCTATCAAAAGTCATTACGTCGATAAGCAAAAAGTGTCCTCCCTGCTAATGTAAAAAGAAACTGCAGAGAACGCACACACCCGTATAACTGAATTTAACAAACCGATGCTCTAATCTCAGCGTTTCTACACTGCACAGTTCATCTTCGATCTTCGCTTCTTTGCCCTGTTCAGCAGCGCTAAGCCTCCCATTTCAACCTTTTCCGGCCATTAACCTTTGTCCACGAGATAGTTGCAGCAAAATCTTTCCATGCCATTGCGAAGCTCTCTATATTTTTTTAGTACTTCCTTCTTAACCCAAGCTTTCTATTTGTTTTTGTTTTTCAGGCCACATTGCAAACCCCCGTGGGGCAAGACCTATGACGACTTGTTTCTTGTTGCCTTTAATTACCTGCAGAGTGCACTGCCTTCCAACCATGTTGGGAGCAACACATCAAAATAGCAGACAGGAAATTGTGGGCGCAACCTGCGAGACGAAGCCAATGCTTTGCGCGCCTCCCTAGTGACTCTCTACCACTTGCGTTCTTTTTTTTTCTTTTATTCCTGCTTTGAAAAGAGTCTTTCCATTTCTGAACAACTGGATCTTCTTTATAGCTTGTTCTCCTCGACCTTAAGTGCTTGCCCTCTGTGTCACTTGTTGCGGCACGCGTTTGACCTGACGTGACCTTCTCGTCTCGCCTTGTTGAACAATCTTTCTAGCTGGACAAATTCCTCTAACGCATTTAAGTTTAAGATCAGCACGTCAAGCATTTAGTGCTTAAGTTCCTCCTTCCTCGGCTCGACACACTAGGCATTTAATTCTTCAGCCGCATTCCACCTTTTTTTTTTCAAGCTTTCGCTTCTGCATAGCGGCGTCTTAAAAAGTCCCATTTTACTTACTAAAGCACAGGTCCTTGTTGGAAATAAAAAAATTTTACTACTTCTGGACCCACCTCCAACGCTGCATTCACTGGAAGGGTGAAGCTTCTCATAAGTGTGGCGGTTGGACAATGCGGCCATACAGCGCTTGCCGCTAAGAAAACTAGACACACCTAACTAGACTTTACTCTACTAGACTATAATACTGCAATCGCTTTATCTGTGCACTGTTTTCTAGCTGGAATACAATGTTTTTCCAGTCGAAAGCAAGACTATGGGATATGAGACACAGAGTGCTGGTGGGCTGCACTTCAGTTCTACAGCCTTTAAAGATGTTTAAAGTACAAGAGAACGACGGCATCAATGTGATGTACCTGTTTGCCTAGATAGAAATACAGCTGCCGCGACCGAGGTTGAACCCAAGATCCTGTTCTCACCAGCCCAGCACACTTGGCAGAGAGCCACTGTCAGTGCTTGTACCTCCGATATGGTCACCGGCACAGCGTCAAAAGATATGTAGAAAGTGTGGATTATTACTATTTTCTTAAAGCCCTACTGCGCTTAAGGCACAAAGCAGAAATGAATGCTTATATAGAATCGCCACATTATTTTTGCTTCTTTTTCCGGAAGGAAAACACATTGTCTTGGAAGCGTCTTTTCATTCACCCTCTACCTAGTACTGAAGAAAAATTTGCTTGAGTTAATCAAAACTTCACCGCCCAAAGGAAGAAACTTATTTAACACCCTTAGATGTTGCTCGCGGTAGCCCAGCTGTCCCTCCCTCATAACAAAACGGATTTAATGGAGCTGCTTAGTAAAGAAAGAATCAATTCTTTCAGCACATAGCCGTAGTATAGGGCTAAGTTCCTGGGAAGGTACCGTCAGAAAATTGTCTAGTTCGACCCTCTTCACGATACCGTTGGGCAGGTGGTAAGTCTGAGTTATACGCTACTAAGCCGTATTTTTCTAGTTCTTAAGAGACCCCGCAGTTTGCAGGTGTTTTGCAGTTACAAAAATGATATGACGTTAATTCTTTTTTATTTCTTTTTTCTACAAATACCGCACAAAGGAGACAAATTCTATGAATGGGACTACGAACCTCATCAAGGAGGCTTGTCCTGTACACATTTTAAAACAAGAATGCGGCTCAAAAACTAAAAATAAATGAACAAAAATCCCAGGCTCTAAAGCAGTTCTATTTACTCCAGTTTCTCAGCTGACAGTATACTCCTCGCAAAAAAAAACACTCTATTTTCGACATCCGCCTCGTGCTGTTTTCTCAAAGGCGAAAACTTGGTTCCCCAAATATTTAGCTGAATTATGAACGCATGCAGTCAATGGTTATTAGAAACCATCTCTCTTCGTTCAAGCGTGATTAGCCAAATAGTAGCATGTCCTGGTTGTAAAAGAGACCAGAACTGTTTGAATATGATCCAAGTGTACCGGAGCACAACAACCCACTACAAAGCTTTTCGGTTATTTCATTGTTTTTGCTCTCCTGACAGCCTTCATTAAGCATACGTACAGTAGGAAACAAAAGTGTCTTGACCGCGTGCACGGTGAAAGAAGCAGAGAGCTTTTATAATAACCCCGGCTGGAGACTACGCTTGTGTACCTGAAAGCTAAAATGTTGTTGTTTCAACTCCACAAATGTGGTTTACAGCCGAAGCTCAATGACGGAGCTATCGGGTTCGTTATGAAGCCACCGGTCCAGAGACTTTCGTTCATAACTGCACCTCGTATTAGCAGGCGCGCGGGGTTGTTGAGTGGGCGGAGGGAAAAAGGCGAAGCCCTAACCTAATGTGGAAAGCTAAAGAAGCACGTGCCAAAAGGTAACAATGATTAGGAAAAGAAATCACCCCAAACAGAGAGATCGTTGTTCACTCTGAAGAATTTTACCCAACACCTTCTTCCTTCGAGGAAAATATTGTGCGTGAGTAAAAGGGAGGTAGAAGACCAGAAATTTCTATTCCTAAGCTCGAGTCACCTATGATTTGTTTTTTTTTACTTGCCTTCCTGGATGTCTTACCGTCTTCCTGGTACTAAAATGTCAGCATATTCTGCTTTTTTGCAATTTTCGTTTCACACTCACCAACGTGAACCTCAAAGACTAATCTCTTAAGGAGATGAGCTCGCTTAGGTGCAGCCATATGTCGAGCACAGATTGCACATTCCCGGGACCTCCCTCTGCCTAACCTTACGTGTCCGCTTCTGCTGAGGCCTGTTATCCCAATGTTATGGCTGCGTGGTGGATGGACTCAGGTGTTTATTCTTACTTCATCTCACCAATCCGACATAGGCGTAAGGTCACATTACAAGTCTATCACATTGCCTCAATATTCTGCAAAAGAATAACATCATACTTGAAAAGACTTCACGGCATAAATTAGTCACACTTATTCTCATGTTTGAATGTACATAGTTGATGATTCGAACATATATATAGCTTCGTGTACCTTCATTTTATTTGCATTGTATCTCGGTTGTTTGTAAATGAGTTCCTGTACACAAAAAGGTGGATTAGTTTTTGTCAAATAACATCCAGTGATGGCAGTTTCGTAACTTCATGCAAATGTCAAATGTAGATACTTTGTGACTGTATTTCTCTTGTGTTTGTGAGTGAGCCCTTCTACTGTTGTGACCAGCTGCTGGGCTATACACCCCGGCAGAGGGCGCAGGGTGGCTCTCAAGCAGCAACGACGCAGCATTTTGCCTTGCGTCCTCTCTCCTTTGTTGCTGATGTAACCTTGAGAGAGTTAATAAAATATATCATTCAAGATAACGTAGGTTGCAAAAATCCTAAATCATTTCGCAACATCTGACCGCAGCCAATGAATGCGCAGAAACTGAGCCTCAGGGGCGTGAAAATAACGCACTAAAGTCCGACGTGCGGACATCATTGTGGCCTTCACATACGCCCAAGGTGTGGAAGGAAACGGAAATTTCAGGCCTTTTCCCCAAAGCGAGCGTGGCCTGCGGCTAAGCGTCAGACCCCGCGCCTGCTGCCGAGCATGGCACCCCAGTCACGTACGCTTCGTGGTCCGCTGCCCGCTATCCTCTAACACTGGCGCACGCCGGCTATTACAAGTTCCTATAAAAGCTGAATAATGATCACTGAGGCCTCCAACAAAAGGTTGAAGCATTACGAGTCGCAGATGCCAAAAGAAAAAGCAAAAAAAAAGGCTAAAGACTTGAGGAGGAAGTTGCGACGTGCCCACTGGCAAGTTTCTTCCGAACTTCGTTTCCGGAAGAGCGCACGTATGAAAGCCCCAGGGGCATTGCCGATAAAGGGCATCCACAGTGTACTGGCTGTGGGAGCATTCTTTTCATTTATCTGTTTACATTTGCGGTTTCTTTTACCTGTAATCTATATTGCTTACTTCCAAGCGACGCAAGAAAGCTGTATTGCTCATTAATAAAGAAGCTACTCTCAATGTTTCTACGTGCATTAGGGAGGGTGATTATTGTTATACCAAAGCATCTGGAATAAAATCTAACTTCATTATAGAGGAACAGAAGAAGAAGGCAAGCTTTTTATCTAATAGCAGAATTTGAAGGGAGTTCGCCAATTTTAGTTTGAACGTTGTATGATGCGTCGATGAAGGCAATAACAAAGTTTAAAGTGAAAAAAAAAGGAGCGCGTGTCTGTGCTCGTCAGATAACGCCAACTTTTCAAGAATGCTTAAATATTACAGGGAGTTTCACTGTGATAATTAGTCTTACCGCAACCACCCGTAGGAAAAAGCAAGGAATGATTTCAAACATGTAGTGGCTCTTTCTTTCCGATGACGAGTTTGTGCTGGCTATCGATGTATTCGTTTGTCTCTGATTGCAATGTTCATGATTTTCCATCACATTTTGAGAACTGCTTGCTCCCAAAAGTGTTGGCCTATCAAGTATTCACTTGAAATTAAAGGGGCGCTAATCACCACGTTATGCTTAATGCATTCGGTATGAAAACTTGAAGATCAGTATCACCAGACTGGAATTATTTCCTGGTGGGCTAATGTTTAAAAACACAATTTTTTTTTTCGCTTTGATAGAGACATTCAAAATAAGCCATTTGTGGTTTCTGTACATTAAAATCAGTCGATTATGCGTTTCTTGCAATCGGAGTTTCATTTCTGGCGATATTACCTTATATACTTATCATGAGAAATTACGAGTGTTCTAGTAATGTTGCTGACCATTAAACGCTTGAACCACTTGATTGCATCTGTGGAATAAGCGGCGATTTGAAGACAGCCATGTTTTTTAAACGAATGAAATTTATGCTTGACGCCAGCCCTTAAAAATAAATCAAACAAACTGAAGATGAACGATTGATGATCAACGAGATCAGGATAGGGATACAGCGGTACAATGCGGAGCGAAGCCTGCATGACCCTGTTAGGAGGAGATGTCGCTGCACTAATATAAGAAAGAGCTCAAGCGGGCAATTTTCCTGTTTGCCGATCACTTACCTTACTATAGGATCCAACGATGTTCGACGCCTTTAACTTAAGCTATCCTTCTTGGTAAGAAGACGTCCTACGAATCGACAAAAGTTTACATGCCCCTTAGGCGATTTCGCGCGCTTTTAGTAGCTTACCACTTCTTCTCCAATGGCGGCACAGTTTTTTCTTGATGAGTCAGATCTTTGCTATTATATTCAAGTCAGCAATCTGCGCTCAACAACTGAAAGACAAGATAAATTTTGGCCAGTGGGTATTCCATACGCACTTGTACTGTATGTATAAACGTGCCTTTCTATTTTGATACAATCAGTTATTAGTACGCTAGCCCTTACAGTGGCCATTCTCCGCATTTAGCCGTTTTGTGTTTGTCTGTTTTTCTGTCTGTTTGTCTGCAACCGGTTTTATGGTAGGCTGCGCACCTGCCCACAATGTGAGGCGCAAGCTCAATTTATCGTGAGGGGCAGGTCGGGAACAGCAACCTACATCGCAACCCAACCCAAGCAACTCATGTGCACCCGATGACGGCACTTGTCGCAGAAAGGCAGTGGTGGATCGCTTGACCGCTACCCCACTGCTCCGGGAGTGGTAGGAAGACTACCAAAAATGAATGAATGCGGAGAATTACCACTTCCGCATATATGAGCATTAACCCATTATCGCTACCAGAACTACCATCATCCCTAAACACGGGACCTCAACACCGGAACCAAAGTTAAAACCGAACTGCTGGCACACGTAATTTGCATTTAGATTAACTACGCAAACCAGCTATCTGGAACCAGTTTGGCTGGAACGATTTCGCTTCCTCCGCGAAACAAGACAGCCGTTTCAATGGACGGTTTAGATGCGCATCCTGAGTTCTGAGCTGTCCGCAGCGGTACGGTCCTTACAATTCCTAGGAATTTTGTTCCTTCACGGACTCAGAAAGCGCTCAAGATCCCCGACTGGAATTCACCATTTCCGACGAAGCGCAAGATTCGAGCCTTACACGTGAAGTGTCATGACTGGAACTGTCGCGCACAGCCATTCATTCTGCTATTCCCGCAGCGATGTGGCAAGCTTTCATGCATATATCCACTCATTTGAAGAGGTAGCCAATATCAGGTCTACCAGGACGCGGACTGCACCATCCGTCGTAGCTGAACACGCAGCGTAAAGTGATGCCAACAGACAGTCTACCGAAGCGAGCGCTTCATGTACATAACCACCAAGCAACTGCGAGCGCTTGCATGGCCACATTGTTCCGCGCTCGAAACACGCCTGCAGTGACATAAGGAGTAAGCGTGCCTTGGTTGTGGAAAGCTCGACCACAAAGCTGGGACCAGGCCTTGGTTGTGGAAAGCTCGACCACAAAGCTGCGACCAGGCACGAGACTGACGAGAAAGCACCTCTGTTTTCTTCCACACATGTTCACTCGACACCTATCTCGAACCCTATGGTCACAGTTGGATGGTGCTGCCTTGCTCCGCAGCATAAAGGAGACGCGTTCTAGACAAAGCTTCTCAGCTCTTTAAGTTATCTGTTCTTCGAGATCTGAGCACATAGTTACACCTAACAATACTGCTACTTCGTGCAATTCTCTAACCGAAGTATTCTATCTTAAAAACAAACGTTTTGATTTAAAGCATCGATTTGTACCTTCGCGTGGGCCAGTCGGTGAGACATCATGCACCTCTCCATCAATTTTGATGTAATTCATCTCTGCTGTCCGTTTCGCTGTCCGTAGCGTTAGCGACGTGTAACTTTTTTTTCTCTCTTTCAAACTGTGCTTTCCTGTTTGCTCAGCTTGCTCATTTGATGCGGTGCACTAATGTTTGCATTTCGTCCTGTCTATCAATTATGCTTGGAGCAACGATTAGCTTAAATGAAATAAATTTCGGTAAGTAACATGTCATCCAAACACTCAAGCCCAGAATTAGCGTCTCTAAAATACCAGCAAGAAAAAGAAAGAAATACTCAATACTTCTGAACACAGTGTGAACACAGTGTGAGTCACCTGTGGCGCACTTGCTTAACCCTATATTAAATTGCCGAAAACCATGCCACGAGAATTTAATACATGGGTACATAAGCACGTTCTCATACACGTGGACACAATATGCTGGGCCCCGGAAGGTAAGCCGTCAGCTTCTATGAATGTAATCCTCCGATTCCCATTATGTCGCCATATTTCATAATCTGTCTTACAATTTGTCTCTGCCTGATATGAGAAAAACATCTTTCTAGGTACAAACTTTGGAAAACGGCAGCCAAAAGCAATGCCTGTCGGTCCATGGTGCAGCCAATTTTGGACAAGCTGTCAAAGTAATGCCGCTCAAGTACAAAAACACAGGTCCGCAATCTCTTTCTGCCTTGACGCCATTAACCTTGCTCTACTTCTACGAACCATTTACCTGAAGGAACCTAAATATATTCGAAACTGAAATTTTTTTATTGCTGTATATCAAAAACTTCACATCATCAGTCGCGAAAGAAGTGATTAATGATTGCTACTAATAGTGCTAATTATTCGCAAAACGAGACCTGCGGAAACTTTGCACCTACTGGTGCCAAGAATCTGTGGACGTTTATAATGTTTGCAGTGCTTTGACTTTCTATTTAAGAGAGGAAAAGTATAGGCAAATTTTTCAAGTTTGCAAAGCTAGCGCACAAGCGCTACATTAAGGATGAAATGTCCGGCCATTTTTCAAACTGGGGTGCCAGACTGTGCTGTTATTAAAATCGTTTATAGTAGCGTTGCCACCGACACTACGGTTGCAATGAGAACAATTTGTCTTTTTCTATTTTTGCACATTTTGACGATTGTACCTACGATGACGCATGTATTGGCGGCCAAATTAATGCTGTGCAAGAACATTCAGCGTTGGAAGACAAAACAGGGCCATGCAAACAGTAGTCTGGGTATTATTAACCAAAACATATAAAAAGTTAAAAAATATTTATTTGCGATTGCATCAGAGTTCAGAGAAAAAATTTTACTGGGTAGTTGCTGATTCAGCAACCTTCATTTTACGTACCGAACGGGTACTGGGCTGCAGTCAAAACGCTTTAGTGGAAGTAAAAGGCTTCTGACTGGCTGGGGAAACGCGAGCATCAATTTGAATGCAATGAACGGCAGTTCCCTCACCAAAAGAAACATGTCCAAAAATATAGCGAAGTAATTACATGAAAAACTGCAAATCTTCACTAAACAATTTCAACATACTGATACATAGAACGTTCATAGAACCAAAACCACGTGAAGGCGGAATTTTGGCATCTGCGAATCACGTCGGACTAAAAGGTTGCCTACGAGCTTTTGACGAGGCTATATAACCTTTATAAGCTTAGTGTACTCGTTAATAGGACTTGTACATCCGTACTTCAGAAGCTACATTTTGTATTTCTTAGCCATGATTAACATCATTTGAAAACTAAACATTTTGACAGATTTGCCTGTCTGGTTGGGTTTGAAGACTTATAATGAACTGCACATCTCCAACCAAAAACATCATTTGTGTCCTTTTGCCTAGAAAAGTAAGCTGAAGTAAAACTTTGCGGGCTATTTTCGGTTCCCACGTTTGCCGATTACAACAATGATGTCTTTACGACGTCACAAACGCAGCTACAAGTCCTCGCTACAGGTTTTACGTAATGTTATCTACTGACGAATGGGAAGAAATGTAATCTTTTCGTCTTTAAAAGAGTTAGCTGCTGAGCTAGTTTGTTGTCAGACTTTATACACTGATTTGTCAGTCTTTATAAACTGACTTTATAAACTCATTGACGGCGCACTCCTGCGTTGTCTTCATTCTTGTCAGTAGTTTTGGCGATAGATACTTCTAAAATGTATTTCCCGTCTTACTGCTCATTACCGGTCTAATGCATTTCATCGAGGATCAAGCTTCTGCTTAGGCCACTCGCTTCATTCTCTTTGCCCACGATTCTTCATTCGTCACAGGCAGTGCAAAAAAATCCATGACGCCATATAAAAAGCCACATTTCCATTCATATTCTCCGCTAGGGGCCGATGAGTGAATTTATCAACAGCCCATAGATCATATTTTAGCCAACACTGTTAGCCGTCATCTTTTGAAAGTGAAGCTACCCACGATAACGAGCAGGGCTTTTAAACATACAAAAGTTTAACTTACGCTACAAGCTTCATTTTATTAAATCACCATTTACCTCTCTTCTGCGAAATGTATCCTATTACGCTGATTTATACGCTGAACTGAAATTAATAGCTCCTAGAGAGAAAAACGAAAACCGTATAACCCATCATTGCTGCGCCTCGTCGGCACCATCGTTAAATCAAGGAGGTCTTTAAAAGATTAGTAGAGACTTTCTGTGTTAACCTTCCTATATCAACTGAACACTCAGCACTCAGAGGAACACCGTAACCCTCGGTCAGAAAATTAAATACATCACAGGAGTCAAAATTCTGCGGACGATTACGCGGGAGGCGGGAGATATGCTCCCAGCCGTCATCGTAGTGTTGGTGGCGTGGTAAGAAGTTGGCGGTATTAGCTCCACAATAGCTGCGTTGGTCACTGTTGCACGTGACACTTTTCAGGGTAAGATCCCGGTGTTCTTGTATTTGAAAGCCTTCGAAGGATCACAGTGCAGTGGTCGCGCACGCTGGCTTCCATGAAAGACACTCAAGTGAGATGGCAAGATTCCAGTTAATCCGTTACCCCAAGGAAAATTTGTTTGGAGTATTTTGTTTTAGTTTCCGACTGGACGGGACCGCGCTAACTGCTTTTACAGATCGAACTTTGACTAAAGTATCGCTACATAATATAACAAGGGAAATAACAAACAAGAAACGAAACGAGAAGTTGCAAGTGATAGAAAATTCAAGATTCCTTTCAAACGCTGCGCTTTAAGTATATTCATTATCGTGTCGTAACTATATTAAGCGCAGACAGAGGTAATAAACGAACAAAAAAGAACATGTGCATAAATACCAAGCACGTGCTTTTCCTCAACTACCTTTTTAATTTTCTGCTTGCACTGAAGTCGGATGTTTTTTTCTGAAAACACAAATGCTGCATTATTTGATTTTCAACAACCACAGCACGATTTGCCACTCATGAAAAGGGCCAAAGCATCACCTCTTTTTTGAAAGAAGAAGTCAGGGCAGTGCAAGTTGAAAATGTAATCGAACAAATTATAATACATTACACAGGAGCACTCGCAATTATGGCGTCTTCAGTTTTGAAGTCCCTATGTCCCCCACCCTCTCCCCGGGACATCCTTCATTATCGCAGAGAAATATATCGAGGTTGAACGACGGTGAGCAGGGTATACAATGCAGCGGTAGTTTATTTAGATACACCACCAAGCAGCATCCGCTGCTCTCATGATTTCTGATTCACTTAAACGCAAAAATGTTTTGCGTGCTCATTTTTCTTGCTTATATTCATAGGGCGAAGGATAGAATAAGGTTTCAATTTTATTGTGTCCCTTTACAAAAGTTACTTGCTGCCAGGGCACGAAGTTAATTTTCAGGTGAGATTTTTGCTGCACTAGCCGTTACATTACTGCATCTTCACACACCATGTATATATTTTGATGCAGGAAAGTTGACAATTGGTAGATCCTTTAGCAGTTTTCAACTTCACATCTAGTGCGATGGTGTCACGTGGTAGGAAGCTGCAGAACGTACGCACCAAGTGGTGTTCTTGAAGTGTTGGTTAGAGAAGAAGTGAAATGGGTTAATTACCTGATGCCTAAACTGCGTCGGCACCGATGCACATCATGAAATCCTCCGACTGCTGGCCAATGCTGATCAGGTCGAGAGCGGCCCAAACCATTGGGGTGAAAGCTCTGATGCGCGTTAGTGAGAGAAAGGGCTGTTGATACCGCTACCTACATTTCCGCTTTGACAAAATGCATTCACTGCGGGTTATGTTCAGAGCACACCGGGGGCAACGTGCACTAAGCACAGTGATAAGAATGTAAATTCTTGTGCCTGAACCTTCGGCTGCGCTTAAGCTTTGGACAAGAACCAATAAATGAAGCTATATCTCGTATGCCACGCTAGGGCTAAGCATGAATTGGCTTCAACTTAAAGGACATGCTGGCATCTACTCTGATCTCCGCTTGAGTTACCCGCAGAGGTTATCTGCTTATTTACCCTGCAAAACAAGCTATTCAAAACACAAGCTCTTGCTCGCAGTACCATCGCCGATCCTCTTTAACATCAGGCTAGAAACACAGGATCATCAGTGATGAGCAAGGTCCTTGAAAAGTCAAATGCTGCGTATTCCGCAGTGATATATGTTGTACTCAGCGTGACACGGAGATGCCGATCTTGCTCGCGTCTCTGAATATGACAAAGGTGCGACGTAAAAGCACAGATTAAATCTTCTCACGTACAGAAGAACTAGGCTTTAAAAAAGCGGGCCTCCTAGGTTTGTAGACATGTCGACACTGATCTACACCACAACTGAGCTGCACTCACAAAATGGATCCTGCTGAGTCAGGACGACCACATCAGAGTTTGTCGCTGCTTATGTATAAGAATGGGAGTGCTTCCTGCCTGACCGTATCCTAAAGCATCGTCCCCTCTCATAATTGCCGGTAAGATACAGCTGTTGTATACGTTTCTCTTGAGGTATATTGGTAAACTGCCATTCATCATCTGAGAGAACCTGACAAATCCTCTCCACCCCTCACCTATTCTTATTTCTGTCTCGTCATCCGAATTTGTTGTTACTACATGCCTTAAGAGGACGTATTTCCTTAACACTTCCAATATCTCGCTGCCAGTTGTAAAGGGCTGTTGCCTTCGGATATTGTTAAACATCACTTTAGTTTTTGGCATCTTAATATTCTCGTTTTACCCCTCGGAGCCATTCCAGTTCTTCCCCTGAAAGACTTAACAAGGAAATTCCTTCAGCAGATCACTGATTTCTAAGGTATTCTCTATTAACTCTTATCCCCAAATGTTCCCAATCCAGGCCTCTGAATACCTCCTGTAAACGGGAGGGGAACAACATCGGAGAGATCGTGTCTCCCTGCCTGACGCCCTTTCTTACTAGAATTTTATTGCTGACTTTATGGAGGACTACCGTAGCTGTACACCCGCTAAGGATATCTCCCAGTATTCTTCAAGACTGGTCAGGTGGCAGGAAACTCTTTTCAGGAATCCTGTAGTTCGTATTCATCTCTGGTCCCGTTGGGTAGTCTGACATTTGTCCTCTGGACCATTGTTTGTCCGGGATGCTTCCCACTGCTTGTATGACAGAGAAAGTTGTGGTGGTATCTAGAAGGGTTGATGATGCTGTACAAGTAAAGTTTAGGGATGCTGTTGGTCTGTATTCGCCTCCAGAATGTGCCTCCTACGGTGTATTCTATACGAGGAGGGGAATATTTAATATGGTTTAATCTAAGGATGTCTAGCCGTTCACCATAGTTTAGTAACATTGGGGTGAGGTACGGGTAAGGACCCGCTCGGTTTGTAAGCGCGCGAGCTAGATCATTTCCAGCTTAATTGCCTTCAAGCCCTCCATGGTCCGGGATCTACGTAATCCAGTGGGAGTAGCGTACCGTACGCGAAAGGCTCGACGATACGAGGAGGATCGCTGTCGATTCTAGAGCTCTTCCTGTCGTATAACATTCACATGCTCGCTTCTAATCAGTACTTCACGGTCAAATTTGTCCGCAAATCGCAATATATTAAATCCAGGCCGATGGCGAAGAACGCCCCGGCCGGAACATTAAACCCGGAGTGAAATATTCATCATTAGTTGGTACTTGTGGTCATGCGCGACTTCTGTGAATATGCTGGGCTCAGGATACGTCGCCACATCTATATCGGCACCGGCGTATATAATCGATGCTATCTGATCGGTAGTCGTTGCAATTTCTGATGAAGATGACTTCAGAGGGGAGCCACCGTTTACTGTCCTCTTACGTAAGTTTGCAGACATGGAAGTGTTTGTCGAAGCTATCGTATAACTCGTGATGTACCGATGGTGATCGATCTAGCGATCGATCGCGAATTGTTGGAGTCGAGCCTTCTGGGGTGCTAAGACTCGTCTCTCCTCTCTACGAAACAGCTTCATTGGGCGTTTGGTCGAGGTGCCGAGAAGAAGGCCGAACGCTGTTATCCACGCGCTCCGAATGACATTGTCGGAATCATTAAGCGCTTCTTCTGTGAGCAGATAACAAGGAAGTCGATATGTTATTCTGCGGATTACCAACGCTGGTGCAAGACGGCGTGTTAAACATACGATTTGTTAAACAAGCGTGCGCTTTCAAGAGATGTACACTAAGGTTGTTTTTCAACCTACATCGCGCCGAACTGAGGGGCAGTTGTAAGGCGAAGAGGCACTAACTACTGGCATAGAACCCGAATTCTTGTTAATATAATATGCCTCATGCCATTACAGGACGCATAAATGTGGTCTAGGATTTTAAGCCAATGAAGTAATATTTTTAAAGCCTTGTCAGAGCTTTCTGCCATGTTACATGGTATAATTCTGCCTCTCAAGTCGTGCATTAAACTTGAAAATAATGCTTACATATCACGACGTCTCTTGCGATAACTAGACAAATATTACAGGGATAAAGCACAGAATATCGAAGCTGGCAATGAATTTGTTTTGGGGGAAAGGAAACGTTGCAGTATCTCTCTCATATATCGTTGGACACCTGAACCGCGCCGGATGGGGAGGGATAAAGGAGAGAGTGAAAGAAGAAAGGAAGAAAGAGGTGCCGTAGTGGAGGGCTCCGGAATAATTTCGACCACCTGGGAATCTTTAACGTGCACTGACATCGCACAGCACACGGGCGCCTTAGCGTTCTGCCTCCATAAAAACGCAGCCGCCGCAAACCCTACCGCAGCTGCTGCGTTTTATGGAGGCAAATCGCTAAGCCGCCCGTGTGCTGTCCGATGATATAATTTACTCAGCGTATACCTTCATCTCATGTACTTCCTTACATGCTTTATTTGCTGGACTGCGACTGGACAAGCACACTGAATACTGACGGTGGTATTTAAAGCATTAAAAATATATTTATTAACACTGAATCATTCAATAAAAAAATTTAAGACGCTTAAGCTTCGTTCTTAAGAGTGGAACGCGTCAGGGAGTTGCATCACTGTCAGGAAGTCCGCTGAAAGCCATTGCCCGTTCGGCGCGACGCCTTGCCCGTTAGACAAATCGCTCTGCTAGTACAGTGAAACGGACGCGCGGAGCGGCAAACCACGTAGAAGCGCTGCCAGGAACCTTGCCGAAACGCGCGGGACTCAAGTTGCAGTTGTAGTTCATCGGCACATCATTCTCGACAAACCCGATGCCATAAAAGCCAGCATAACTTCCGCGCCGAACGAACGGGCAGCAAGCCGAAAGCTTCGTATAATATATAATTGGTTTTGGGGAAAATGAAATAGCGCAGTATCTGTCTCATATATCGTTGGACACCTGAACCACACCGTAAAGGAAGGGATAAAGGAGGGAATTAAAGAAGAAAGGAAGTAATAGGTGCCGTAGTGGAGGGCTCCGGAATAATTAATAATAATAATAATAATTGGTTCTGGGGGAAAGTAAATGGCGCAGTATCTGTCTCATATATCGTTGGACACCTGAACCACGCCGTAAGTGAAGGGATAAAGGAGGGAGTGAAAAAAGAAAGGAAGAAGAGGTGCCGTAGTGGAGTGCTCGGGAATAATTTCGACCACCTGGGGATCTTCAACGTGCACTGACATCGCACAGCACACGGGCGCCTGAGCGTTTTTCCTCCATAAAAACGCAGCCGCCGCGGTCGGGTTCGAACCCGGGAACTCCGGATCAGTAGTCGAGCGACCTAATCACTGAGCCACCGCAGCGGGGCTCGGAATAATTTCGACCACCTCGAGATTTTGAACGTGCACTGACATAGCGTGGTGAACGCGCTCGCATCGGCGGTGTTCCCTGATACTTGATTTAATATCTGCTGCTGGTCCTTGGACCCAAGATATTAACCTTATTTTAGGAATATGGCGGAGTGCTAAGCGCACTCTGGCACGGGTCGGACCGGTATTGTACTGCCTCCGAAATCAGCCCGGGGCCTATGGGCATATTATCGCGCGGCGCCTTTTCTATCTATCTTTCCCTCCTATCCTTTAAGTCTCCTACTTTCAGCACGTGGCAGCGAGCGTGGCTCGGCTTGAGCCAGTAGGCAGGCCCGTGCTCTTTCCTTTTCCTACTTCCGCGCAGCAACGTCAGTCAGTCATTAATTGGTTTTTGGGGAAAGGAAATGGCGCAGAATCTGTCTCATATATCGTTGGACACCTGAACCGCGCTGTAAGGGAAGGGATAAAGGAGGGAGTGAGAGAAGAAAGGAAGAAGAGGTGCCGTAGTGGAGGGCTCCGGAATAATTTCGACCACCTGGGGATCTTTAACGTGCACTGGCATCGCACAGCACACTGGCGCCTTTGCGTTTTTCCTCCATAAAACCGCAGCCGCCGCGGTCGGGTTCGAACCCGGGAACTCCGGATCAGTAGTCGAGCGCCTTAACCACTGAGCCACCGGGGCGGGGCTGATTTATTGGAGCGAAATTGTTTTCCTTCAAATGCAAAACGCATGCCCTACAAACACTCAAAGAACCACACCCAACTAAATCATCTTATCGAACGAAGAAAGTGAAGCTCTTTCTTGTACAGGTGTGTCCATGCCTCACTGCATCTCAGTGCACCAACCTGTTGTGCCTGTAGTGCACCCACGCACTATCCATTGATGCGAAGACGAGATAGCTGCATCAGTGAAATATAAACGCGGGCGAAAGTTTTTACTTACCTGCCGACTTCCTGCAGAACGAGTTTCAGTCTCAAAAGAATGGCTAACACTCGGAGCTAAGTGTCTACGATGTCCTGAAACAAAAAAAAATAAACATTGAAACTTTGGCAAAATCTCGACGAATCATTCATAAATTGCAAGAGCACTTTATTCGTCACTGCCTCGAGGTCTTTTGGCGATTTATTAGTGCCTGCATTAGGCGTCTGTTTGCTGTTTGAAACGCTGTTTTCTTTGCGCAGCTTCGTCCATTCTTTGAGTCGGCTTCGACTTCTTGGGATTAACCAGCTAAATGCAGCAATTTGAGATATGTGTCAAATGCCTCTCACGCAAGATTTACCTCAGGTATACGGTCCGGCTTACCCTTCATAGTTCATTTAGCGCCACGGTGAGCGCTGCCATAGAAGACATGCTAAATCTTACATTCGTCAAACAAAAACTGTGTCACGTTGTTGAGGAAGCTTGCAAGGGGAAAAATAAATGTTTTGTTTTTATCTAATAGCTAACCTAATCAGAATGAACCGAATGCGATTAGAGGAAGTATTTTTGCAACAGCTAGTCGAAAACCTTTAATAAATTGGGCTCACTTGCCCTATAGCGGTCAACAATAGAGAGAGAGAGGGGGGGGGGGGGTATTGACAGCAAAGGCAGAGAGGTTGGCCTGAAAAATAAATATCTGGCCTGCTACTCTGCGCTGAGGAACGGGAAGAGGAGAAAAAAGAGGGTCGCGATGGGGGATGATGATGATGGGAGGAGGCAGATGAAAAAAAAAGACAAAAACAAGGCACACCTTCTTACATCACAAATAATAAAATAGGTTCCCTTGCCCTATAGCAGTCAGACTATGTGGCCACTTGTTGCTACTGCTGTTGTTGAACTCTACAGGCAAAGAGCATTCCTAAGAGGGGAACTTTCGGCGCGGTTTAGTTGATCTTTTCCGCTAGCGAACGCTTTAGTTTCAATATCGTTCACCCGTGTCAATTGGATGCGCATCCTGGCGTTAAATGCGGGGTTCGAAGCTGCCTGTAGCGATGTCCCAATGCGTTCTTGTGACGTAGACAGATTCAGGCCCAGAGAAATGTAATACACCGAAAAGTGATTAAAACTCAAGAGACCTCAACTCAAGAGAGAGAGAAATGTTTATTTGCTCAAGTAAAGTGACTGACTTACACAAAAGAATCTAAACGTTCTGGACATGGCGACTTCACGGCTACCTTGTTAAAAGCAGCGACCAATGCGCTTCCCTTCCAAGATCTTTGAACCACCGCTGTGCACAAGTTACCTTCTACTTTAGAGCAGCCCGTTTTAATGTCTTCATTTATGCAAGACGGATGGGACTGGGTGTTTAGAGACGGTAAACAGGAATCGAAGAGGCAACGACAGGTGTCATAATGAATTGACGACAAATGACATATAACGAGGGGTATGAAATGTAAAATACAGCAGTCCAGAAGACATGATAGTTGCGTGGACTTTAAGTAGAGATAGCTAAAGAAAGACGAAGATATTGGTTGTGAACATACAGCAGCCTCTTGTGTAATGTAGCAACATTACTCGAAAGCATAATATTCGGGCAACTCACTGCACTCTTCAGTCTTCGGACTGAACAACTACTTTTTCTATGCACTTCTAGCGTAATACAGCCCGTCAACAACTGTAGAAATAAACAGACGGTACGGTGTACGAATCTTAGGAGCTAAGATTCCTGCAGACCCAATTACCAGACTA
The DNA here is from genome assembly GCF_052857255.1 of Amblyomma americanum. Classification (NCBI taxonomy): domain Eukaryota; kingdom Metazoa; phylum Arthropoda; class Arachnida; order Ixodida; family Ixodidae; genus Amblyomma; species Amblyomma americanum. Next base: position 18,886,910 of record NC_135506.1, on the reverse strand, counting down.
AATACGAGCACTGGCTACCACCTTTGGGTTAAAGGCCGACTGAGCGAGAAACTGGGCTCGTTTATTGGTACTTACGCTTTAACACATACTGTGAAATATCATCTGAAAATGCGTACCCCTTTTTTATTCCGGCTTTCTTCCCAACGTTTGTTTCCATCCCTCTTTGTACTTTCGACATTGTCCACTCCAAGCTGAAGTGAAACGAAGCGGGCATCAGGATTCCCCTGTGCGCAGTGATGAGAAAAGTGTCCGGCACAAGCATGCCTGCACACCCGAAAACGGGAATAAAAAGATTGCATCTTTTTAAAATTTCTTTTTTCGCATGGTAAATATTTGCGGCGCTCGAGTGCGTCTTCACAAAGCGTCTCAGAAAAACATCACGGCCCACGGCAGACGCTGCGCTGTTTGCTCTATGGACAATATCCTGGCGACTAGCACGCGTGGAACCCACTCTGAGCAGACGGCTGAAAATTGCCACGTCTTCTTTAAAAGCAAACGCAGCCATCCGAGAGCTCCCTCAAGAGACTCCGAAGTGAGATCTCCTTCTGGGAGATCACATGCTCACGAAGGGTTGCCACCTCAGCGAGGATTACTTCTGCCTGGACTAGCATAAAATGAGATCTCCGAACATTTCCTACTCTTTTGGTCTTCTCGAGTTTTTTTTTCTCTGCTTTTCTTCGATTCTCTCTTGTTTCTTAGTGCTTCCTCTTGGACTCTCTGTCATCTCCTATTGTATGCAGCTTGCATTTGCCGACATCCTCCGACTACCCCTTTATTTTTTTTTGTCTCTCTTCCTCTAAGGTAAACCAAATTTTGCTGTTTTGAGCCATTTTCACTTGAATTAATAACGGACTACCCTACATAGCCTCTTGACTGATCACTGTCGGGAAGTCCTTCAACTTTCCCAGTATAGGCCTCATTTATGCGACAGTCACTTTGACAGTAACAGAAAGGTCACTTTTGTGTTTTCTATCCTGGCCTGGTGTTCGGCTCTCACTTTTTGCCTTCATAAGCACTACGCAACGATGCGCCCTGGAAGTATAGGTGCGGCACTAAGCCATGCGCTCACCCAAACACGACCAGTAACCAGGAACTGCGGACAAAGGATCTTATGGTTAAGAAAGTCCCAAGGTTAGATTCTTGGAGCAATCAGAATAAAATACCCTTGAATATACGGAAGAAAATGTACAGAAAATGTGTGTTAAAGCGGAAGAACGGTAAGCAATCAGGAAAGAATTATGCGCATGCCGATGCGGCCCACTCTAATTTTTTACTAATTGCTGAAAAACGAAGGCGGGGAAAAAAAGTATTCACAATTTTTCAGATATACTGTCATCGAAGCTTTCTCGCGCATTGATCATCGGGGTGAATGTGTCTGGAGCCTTTTAATATTAGAGCCCTCCTTACCTGTTTTTATTCAAATTTGTGTTAAGGATATGTTGGAGTCTTATTACAGCGTTTCTATCGCCAAGCAATCAAGGCTCAGCACATTATCTTTTTATTTATAAAGTAACCTCATTTTGATTTCTTTCACAGTAATATTTCTCTCACCTTTCTGGTGGCGCTTGCTTTCAATGTTCCCTCGAATGAAAAGAAATGCGGTCTATCTGAAGTGTGCTAAGCGTCCCAAATCCGCATTATAATAACGTCAGCTATATATATAACTTGATTTTCCTTTCGCTCTGCAAGTTTTGAACAACGCGAAACGAAGCTCGAATATAAGTACTTATATGGTAAGCTATGGTTTCGTACACTCCAATACGAATTAGCTTCTATGGGATAAAAAGGGAGTTAGCTGTTTTCTGGTGCATTCCCTTTCAAGAGCAGAATATTATGCCGTAGTCCCGGGCATTATTTCGACGACTAACTATACGGAATGCTTATTATTGGCAATGGAAGCATATTCGCACCGCAAACCATTGTTGCTTGATACAACAAACAATGCTAGGATGCTTTTAAACACGGTACCGAAAATTTTGAGGTTAGCAAACAGAAGGGGATCGAAACCTCGGCACAAATATTTTTAGCTGCAAGAAGTTGGGTGTTTAGAAGACGCAATTTGCTTTCGTTGCCAACGGTAAGTACTCGGTATTTTTAATGGTACAAATCTACCCCAGGGCTTGAACAGAATACCCTGCCCCTAAATGTTAGCGCGTTAGAGAGAAGCTCACTTCCTTTTTACTCGCATATAGGCTAATTGTTTCCAGAGGGTACGGTATGGCAAAGTACAGTACGGTACGTACCGTGTATTACTATATTTTACAGTTTGGTATGATGGGTGAAACATCTGTTGCAAAATAGAGCCATAGCAAAGGTTTTTCTTTCTTCTATACATGGTGGATCAAAGTTATTATTCCCAATCATTTCATCCTAAAGAAGTCGAGCACCAGGCAGGGGAAACTGGTACCCATTGTGTCACCCGTGGGTACCCAGAGGTACTGGGAATTGAACCCGGCCCCTGCCGCATGCGAAGCGGATGCTCAAACAACTAGGTCACCTCAATAGTAACAGTAACGAACAAAGAAGATGCGAGATCAGGCGAAGGAACAAGAAATGACCACTGTGAAGGAATACTGCACATGAGTTTAAAGTGTTGATGTTCATTTGTAAGTGTTCAGAGCTCCTTCTGCATCGTGATCGTGCGGTCCTACATGATTTTTCTCAGCCGCTTTAGCTTGAATTAGTACCAATTCGCCGAGTCCATCACCCTGTTTTACCACTGATTCCAGCCACACCCTTATCGAAGCACGAAGGAAAAATGTAGAATGAAGACAACTGCTCGCAGACCCCAAGTCCGGGGTTCTGATACAGTATAGCGTTCGAGAAGCCTTTCTCCTACGGAAGCCCGAACAAATGGACGCATAGTGACAGTGAAGGCAAACCAGTCGTTGATATGTATTCGCATCCTAGTCGTAATCATTAGACAACAATTACTGTTCCATCCAAGCGTATGACCATGGCCAGCCGGCCAGTCAGGCGCTGTTTAGTCGCGCATTGATATAGCCGTAAGCCCCAACTTTTTAAATCACAAGGATGAAGAAACGAGCCGGTGCGTGACCAACGCTTATGTAGATTTAAGTTCTAGCTTAACGGGTCTCCTCGTAATATATACACTTGTCTCTGAAACTTCGTTCCAGAGATTACGTGCACTCAACCTCAAGCACTTGGGTAATTTCATACTGTACGCTTAAGAGGATCAAGTCAGAGGTCTATAATCGCTTCTTACGAAATGTAAGCTACTTGGTTTGTTAGTTGGAGCCTTGTACAAGACGAGTAGATGCGTGGGCGATTACCTCCATGTAGCGTTTAGGAGATTAACCTGGTAGCGCGAAATTGTGCCTGAAGAACATTAATTACCCTGAAGTAAAGTGCCTCCTCCATGTATTCCTCAGCTCAGCCGGTATTTTTCTCAACTCCACCTAACTATTAGACGGGATGCAATAGGTGCAGAACGCGAGGAGTCTTCCATCGCTTTTCTTTAATTCCTACAAAGTATTATCTAAGCAATATCTTGAAATATTGCCGCCAGGTGTCCCCGGGCGGCGCCTTGAGGACAGAGAAGTGAGACGCGCGTGCTCTTGCAACTGGGACACTCTCCTACTCTCCTTTGGGGCAAGCGCCAAGGGATATGCCTTGAAACCTATGTGCGATTTTATTCACGGGTATATAATTGCATCCGGTTGATTCTTATGCTAAAATGTGAATTCACAGCTTCTTCATTTCCTTTTTTTTCACCTTTTTTCATCCAAATTCGCGTCTTCGTCACAAAATTATGAAACTACTCCCCTCCTTACCCATGTGTGCGTTTGTATCAGCATTGCACCCTGGCCAATCCCCCACCGTGGGTACGTGCCATTCAGCCAGAGGCCATCATCATCATTATCATCATCACTGCTTGACTGCTTGCGGCCTGTGCCTAGCCCCTTTCGTTCTGCAACCTATTTGTGACAATATCATAATGGTGGTGTGAGTAGCCGATATGTGGTCGGCAAACGCCGCTTAGCTTAACATCCGATTTCAAATTGATTTACTCTTCTGGTATGAAACTCCTTCAGGGGAGTTTTTTTTTTGCATCTACAGGAGTGTACAAAATACGGCTAATGCTGATTAAAAATTTACACTGCCGCGACGGCTGTGCTTGTTTTGTAACCGCCCATTCAAAAGCCCTCCACTACGGCACCTCTTTCTTTATTCTTTCACTCCCTCCTTTATCCCTTCCCTTACGGGGCGGTTCAGGTGTCCAACGATATATGATACAGATACTGCGCCATTTCCTTTCCCCAGAAACCAATTATTATGTCCAGAGAGGTGCACAGGTGCGTACTAACGTCAAAGCACCTGTGCACCTGTTATGGACCTGCGATTATCACGGTCACTTAAGCGGACAGCGAACGTTGTGATACAGCCAACCATTCATTGCACAACTAACTCTGTGATACACTGATACTAAAGATCAGGCTCTCCTCGCATCCCACTGTTTCGAGGTGCACGTTTATTTGGCGTAGGACTCATAGAAAACGTACAGACGATTTACAAACGATGACACACGGACGAGCAAAGTAATTGGTTTTTATAATACTTCAAAACCGCTATATGAACAAATAAACATAGAAGCAACATGAGCTTCGCTCTCAGCTACCAAAGCTGATGTAAGTTACAAAGAACTCACTGCTCGCACTTCACGACTTCTCTAAGCCGGGGCCTGCCTACTTCCTTTGATGAAGCCTGAACAAGAACCTCATAATAGCATGCAACACGCCTTTATATAGCACAGCTCTAAATCTCTAGAAGCGTGCGTCGGCATTGAGGAAGGCAGTCGGAGCAGCAAGACGCGTTAAGAAGCGTTTCCCTCCGGCTGTCTTCTCGATGAGGCTCGACGTCTCCTTACAACCGAAGAAAAACTTTTCATCACCTCGCAGGCCATCACTATAGCCTAAACAACCGATAACTCAAAAATCATCCATCATCCGCTGTGTCGACGAACCAGTCTCCATAAATATGCTTCAGTGCCTAGAACGATGATATAGAGCGCATTGCCAATACGCGCTGGTCACGTCAATCGCTGTGAGCTTCATACGCAGGCAGTATTTCCGAACCATCGCCCTTTGTCTGAGCTGCTTGTTATCCGACCGCATAACGTTCGCTTGCTCTTTGTTTTTTTCATTGTTTTCCTAGTCAATACATTGGGGACCCAGTCGTCGCAAGAGGGAACAACGTCTGACTCGGTCAGAGTCCACGTGAGGCCTGCATGGCAGAAACGTCCAGCGCGCCTGCGCATGCAACCGCTTACGAGACCATCATTTCAGCTCATTTCTCATATGCGGGTTAGCAGAGTGCACAAGCCCGGCAATACTTAAATCTTGCATTTTAAAAAGCAATGGGGCTACAGTCGAGGAGGAACAAAAGAACAAGATGAAAGGGCGTCCGCTTCACAGATTCTTATTTCAAAAAGTGGGAGACACGCTGATGTGGCCTGTTCAACTGAACTTTACAGCCAGGCGTACATTATGTACTTTCCTATGTGTTAAGAGTTCAATAACAAATAACTTAAATGCCTGATAAATTCCTTACGTGCATCCTCTTCCGTGCATCAGCTATCAAATCGGCTGAAAGATACTCGAAGTATGTGCGGTGTTGACGCGTTGTTAATTGCGCGTGAAAAACTGGGGGGCATGTCCAAGATTGTTACTGAAGAAGAAAAGCCAGTGTGCACTATATATAAGCCACAGATGTAGGTATGTGCCTTGTAATAGAGGCTTCATCTACCGCATTCCACTTTCCTCCGGGAAGTGCAATGTGGGGCAGTCAGGACGCCGCCTGTATGACCGGCTCCGGGGGGGAGGGGGGGGGGGGGGGGGGGGGGGCTTCGAGATTTGTCAGGACGAGGATAAATGCCTCAGTAAACTTTGTACTCCTTTGTTGCGGAAGGAACTTGATTATCCTGGGTGCAGTCCAACACGTGAGTACGAAACGACAGTTTTCATTTCTTCCTATGTGTGCAAGTTCCACTTAAAACATATATATGTGCCTGTATGGGGTGTAAAAAATTTCGGTGATGTTTAGTGATCGTCCTTTTTAGTCCATTTTTTGTCCTTGTCTGTAGCGCTATTTTCTTTAAGATGCAAGGAAATCATCCAGCCTACCTTTCCGCGCTGCCTTTGCCCGATACCCTCCACTGTCATACCTTGTCTCTGTTTTTCCCGAATGCACGTGTCGATGTTTCGCACTTACAGCGAAGTGTAATGCGGAAATGCCCGTCTAAAGTTTTCAGCGAATGTACACCAGACGCTAGAAACAACATCCTTCATTTATAGTCGATAGTAGCAGTTAGCTCTATGTAGAAAACAGAACAGGAACGAAAGTAACTACCTTCGACAATGACAGGACTAATAAGAACGTCAGCATATTTGTTCTCTTTGCTATCGATCTGTCTTCCACATAGCGCTAAAGTTTTCATAGATGATGCAGCAACTTCCTTTAAGCCAGTACTGATTTAAGGGTAACGGTTTCTCTATGCGTATAACTGAATCGTTTCCCTCGCATGTACAAGCTCAATGCCTGGTGTCCTTTCCATTCGATGGTTTTAAGCATTAAGGCTGTTCCCAAGCAGATGAAAGGGACAGCGAATGCTTTCAATTTACAGCAATGCATCCTGCGCGCGCATCATTTGCAATCGAAGTTTGTCTTTGTATTTTTGATTTAGTAATCGACAGTTAAATAACGCACATACTGACGCTCTCTTTCAACCAACATATAGGGTGCTTCACCTACCACTTTACACAATTTTTATAAATACGTTTTTAGGGTCACATGAGCGCTTTTTTCCGGCATAGCATTGTCATTGTGTAGTACATTAGAATGCATCTAAGACGTTCTATGTAGCAGGTTGCTTAATTAATATTGAATACCGAACTTTTTAAGCATTATTGTTAGGCTCCTTAATTATTGTGAGGCGTGTAGCTCATCGTAAGTAATCTTCCTATGAGTTTTTTTTTTAATTTTGAAAGCGCGGCTACCCTCGGCGCAGAGGCCAAACCAAGTCTGGCTACATCGCGCCAAAATACAAACGCTTGGGAGAAGCTTACAGGCAAAGCAGCCTTTCCAGTGCGCGTAACTCGTCGACATAGCCAAAATTCTTTGTCCCACAGCGCTGAAGGTAACCACGTTTTCGAACTTCTAAAAAATGATATGAATATTGCTTTCGGTTTGCTACAGGCCTCTCAATAATTAAGGAGCCTAATAGTAATAGTTAAGAAGTTAACTGTTCACTATTAGTTAGCCAGCCTGATAGCACGTCTTAGCTATATTCTGATGTACTACACCGCTGAGAACGTTATTCCGAAAAAGCGCTCTTCTAACTCAAAAAGCCCATCTTTAAAATTGTGTAAAGTCTTAGGTGAAACAACCTGTATATATAGAGTTTGAGCACAGCCGCACACACCGAGTTTCACAGTTAGTCTAGGAAGTAGTCAGTACAGTCAACGCTACTGATGACTTTCACAAAATCCACGCCACGCTGCGGTGGCACCGCGACCTAGTCTAAGGCGGACAGGCGTGGTGAACTGCGCCATTTGCTCCGTTGCCAGGGGTTCATCGCCGGCACACGCGTACGCTGGTGTAAGAGGTTTGCTATCACAGAATGTCTTGGGAGTCCTCTTACGTGGATCTTTGCATTGTAACGAAATTGAAAAGGTGGTAAACGCTTTACGCGAGGTTTGTGATGCCAGAAATACAGCAAGATCATTAGGAGACGAAGTTTGCACACTTTGTAGTGCAGCGCTTGCACAACCATGACAGCGCAATTTATATCAAACTTCTAACCCCTATTTCTAAGAGATTAATGAGGAAAATGAGAAGTTTTATGCATATGAATGTCCCCGCAATGGCATATCTTATTACGGCGAGCATGTATTGGGTTCTTACCCTTATGGCGCTTCGTTATATTGCTCCATGCTTTCGCCGTCACTGGGAATGTCTTCTGACACCGGTGGATGGTAAGAGCCGAATGAATTAGGACGAAAACATTTGATAATAGTGGTGTTGCGTTAAGTGTGCCTCCCGCCTACTGCTCGCGAACAAACAGCGCATGGCGCTGTCCCGAGAATATGGCGTGCAAAAAACATTCTTAAATGAGTCTTGCTTTTTACCAGTACGCAAGGTTTATTTTTTATTTATTTATTTATTTTTTCGTAGTGGGGGAGGCGAGGTGCCATGGCATGGCATTAACAAATACAATAAGGGCATTTATTTCACTCGTTTTGAATTTAACAAGTACTCGAACCAAGAGTACTATCAAAGAAATCTCATAGTAAAATCTCATTTTCGTGGAAGCTTTTACTGCTAAAAAATGTGCAGTTTGGCCGCGAAAAGCGTCGCAGAATGGTTCTGGGCAATGCAACACTCGGTAAAACTGCGACTAAAGGCGCTTTGGTAGGCGATGTAGAGAACGTAGCTCTCAGAGCATCGTCATCAAGAGTCCCACGAAGCAGCTTCTCTCTCAAAGGGCCCAAGCGGTGGGATGTTCGCGTGATTCACAAAAGACCAGCCTTAATGAACTTTTCTTATCAGTCTCCTTTTCGCACGAATCGCAACGGCTGATAGCTATCCGCTGAAAGTGCATTGTCTCTCAGTCCGCTCATTACCATTCAGGTCACTCCCGTTTAAAACAAGAAATAATAAAAGTCTCCCGACGCAGCGTTGAAAGGCGCCCACTTCTAACAAGGAGTGTAACGACCCGTCACTGAGGGACAGTCGGACAGCCCTAATGCGCCTGACAATTAGTTCGAGATACGCCACCTGTACGCCGCTCGAAAAAAAAAACAGATTAATATTTATATCATTTAGTATCTTTAAGTGCTAGCTGAATAAATAGTAGGCAGAGACGTAAACACGTATTTTTCACTTCTATTAGACGTGAACAACACAAAAGATTGATAACTCACCAGGCGCGCATCCGAAGGGGGGACCGAGAGGACCGGGTCCCCACCACCCCAAGACCTTGAAATTTCTCATTGAGCATGCAGCCCTCCCCCCCCCCCTCCTTCAAGGTTACAATAAATTGCCCTCGGCCCTTCCCGAAAAAAATTCTGGCTATGTGCCTGTTTCTCACATATATTCACATGTACTCCCAAGAAAGTGCGTCCAGTGCTGAATATAGGCAACACTCTTTACTAGCAGGCGCAGCATCCATTTGTGTTTGCTTACTTTGTGTGACAGGAATGTTTGCCCACACTCACTAGGTTTCCTCAAGTATTGTTCCAAGGTTTCACATCGCACATTGATTACGTGACAAAAGACTACAAGTGCTGGTTGTAAACAATTGTGGCGATGCTCGAAGGCACTCACCAGCAGGAACCACATTAATCCTTTCGACCTCTTGTTTAAGCGGCCCATTCCCCATTTCGTACAAAAGGACACTCACGATTAAGCTCGATTTCCCAAAATACCGTGCTTTGAGTTTTCTAACTGCTGCAACACGCGGCGCTCCGTTTAAGCACGATAGGTTGCCTGGCCGACAGCATTGAAATCTCAGTGACCACTGACTTAGATAGTGGTCGATAAGAAGGATGATTGCAGTCAGTATTACTTGTTTATGTGTCTTATTGGGCGGCGCAGCTTGCTCCATGTCACAGTGAAATAAATAAAGTCCACAGGGCGCGATAAAAGTTGACTTGCTGCTGAATTTATTTTCTTAAATTGCTTTCTAAACATTTTGACAGATTTGCCTGTCTGGTTGGGTTTGAAGACATAAAGAACTGCACATCTGCAACCAAAAATTTTTAACTTTAACCCAACGTTTTGAAGCCGACTCGGCTCCTTCATCAGGGGTGACTGAGGGCAGTAGCTAGCGTCTTTTAATTAAGTATGGAGGGGAGGAGGGGGTCAAAGGAACGACAGCTGTGACGCAAAAGGCGCGGGTGAGGGGGGAGGGCGGGGTGGGAGGTTAGGATGTTAGTCACGCTGGCGCACTGCAGGGAGGTCTTGAATGGCGACTTTTTTTCGTTTCGAGGAAAAAAAAGACGCTAGCTACTGCCCTCAGTCACCCCTGATGAAGGAGCCGAGTCGGCTTCGAAACGCTGGGTTAAAGTTAAAAATTTTTGGTTGGAGACGTGCAGTTCTTTATAAACTGCTTTCTCGGCATCATTGGGTACACCGTAGGCTATACCTCCGCAAAGCAATTCTATAATCATTAACTGTATCTGAGTCATTGCAAAGCACCGCTAGCATCTTTGTAAGGGCGCATTCACCATCGCGATAATCCAGCATTCCGTGGCTAGTGCGCCGCAAGTCACGAAACCATCTCACTTATTTGAAAGCCGAGACCTTCAACTAGTTAAATTTTGCGGATAACCAGTGGCTGTGGCACTCGCGTTCTTTACTGCCATCACTTTAAACCTGTAAGATCTGCCGCTGGAAAGGTTTAGGTCTTAGGTTTAAATGGGTTTAACGTCCCAAAGCGACACAAGCTATGAGGGACGGCGTAGTGAAGGGCTCCGGAAATTTCGACCACCTGGGGTTCATTAACGTGCACTGACATCGCACAGTACACGGGCCTCTAGAATTTCGCCTCCATCGAAATTCGACCGCCACGACCGGGATCGAACCCGCGTCTTTCTGGTCAGCAGCCGAGCACCATAAACACATAGCCACCGCGGCGACCACTGCTGGAAAGGACTGACAGAAGGAACTAAAATAAAAAATATAACCCTCTGCTATGAACCCAAACATGGGTAGTAAGAATGCGTCCGAAGCCTACATTTGACGTCTGCTTGTACAGCGTAAGTATTTCTTTGAATGACAGACAGATAATAGGGGGATAAGCACCCATATTATCCTTGAAACTAGGTTCTGTCGAGCTTAGCCAAGCACCTTAAACTGCGCATGTGTTTAAAGGCTTAAAACGGGATACTCAGGCTCATTTATCATGTCCTGTAGCGCTAATTCTCCTATTCTCCTCTGACATTTTTTTCTTTAGATGGTTTCTTTGGTTTTTTTATCGGCATTTTTCCAGGCATTGTCCCAGCCACTTATTCGTCGCAAATTCCGTGTGAAAGATAGCATTAAAGAGGCGGCTTTTAGTCCTCAATTTTTCCTTTTCTTTTTTCAGAACGCTCCTCCAAACAGGCGGTATTCCAGTGCGAGCAAGTCCTTTGTTATAGCAAAGAACTCATCCCATAAGAAGGAAGAACAGCACTTGTTTTCTTTCATTTTTCATATTAATCTTGCGCGACGAAGCTTAAGAGACAGCGACAACAAACAACGCCTGTGACTCGTTGAGTGAAGTGGATTATCACTTGTAATTACTTAAGCACTACATTCTGCGACTGCTACTCTAGTTTTTCATTCTGTAACTGAAAATTACCTTAATTGGTCAAAAATTTCTCTTTATCACGCGTTTTCTTGCCGCAGATGCCCTTGCGCCATAAAAATTGTCTGTCATCATCATTATCATTTGAACCCATTTTTCTGAAACATAGGAAAAAACATTTCTTTTTGCTGAGTTTTACCCATCGAATGCCTTTAAAAAGGAAAATTTCCCGAATGGATCTTTATTGGGCAACTATAATGTTTCGTGTGTCTGTCTCATGAGAACAGCAGGACTCAACGGCAGCGATCCTGTAACCTCTACGTCGCAGAGTTGAAGACTGCGTTTTACTGCTGCCTAGAACTTTTTCTCCTGCTGCTACCTTCCGCCCACTTCATTAGACAACTTCTTCACTTCGTAAGGCTTTCATGCGGGCTAGTTGGTTTTAGCAGTGAAACATATTGACAAGCGCAAAACAGAGACAGCGTCTCTTACTGTCTATTACTCTTACTTTGGTCCCTGTCTGTGTTTTGCGCTAGTCAATGTCTTCTCTTCGTTGCCTGAAATTTCTGTTATTCCAAAAAATATAGCTACCTATACATGTGTTCCCGTAATTATGATCCACCAAGTCGACCGATTTCTCAACATGTAGATTACATTCCGCAGCCGCCAAACTACGACGTCCCCTTCTTGACCATGCGCTTCGAAATTGACCCGCAGTTAACCTCCAGCCCCGGCGGCTGCTACCTTGTCTCCTCAAGCTTTATAATATCATCCGCTCATGTTCTGCTTTCAATGCGAAAGCACTCTCCGATGCTTTGGTTTATGGGAGTTTAACGTCCCAAAGCGACTAAGACTATGAGGGACGCTGTAGTGAAGGGCTCCAGAAATTTCTGCCTGGCATCTAGAAAAAAATTGATTAATAGGCGTTTCTCAACCTATATAAGCACTTGCGTTACACTGACGAGGGCGCAAGTACGAAAATGTGGTATGATAGAGCTCGCGGACTTCCAAGCAGGATTTTGAGTTCTATGCTGCGTGCAGAATGCAGAAGCGTATCAATTTGCAGAGATACTCATGACAACGCGGCCAAGCATTTGAAAGAGTTTACATGCTATGATATAGAGGTGCTGGAGCACTCCTTTAACGGCCACGAATGCATCCCTCGCTTTTGCGTTAGACCCACGAAATCATCCATCGCTAACGCTGCTTTTACGGTCGCTGTTGCAGCAGAAGCTAAACATAACAGTTAAGCACACTGAAGCTTGTGAATGCTGCCTACCTTCGAAAAAATGCAAACAAAAAATTCCCCGAATGTGTTGCTGTCATTTCAAGTATTTTTTAAATTTTATACCAGACATAAATTTCTTCTTGAAAGCTGCATTTTTATACTACAAATTCTTACTGCCACTTATTTCGCCTTACAGTTACTTTTAATTATAAACACAACTTTGTGGTCCAGAATACAGACATAAAATAATTTAATGGCGCAGGTGCCACAATGCCGACTTTTTGTCTTCATATATAACCTTAGGGCCCAAGTGGTCAAGCAAGTTTGGCCGACAAGCCGCCGCTGTGGATGAGTGGTTACGGCGATCGGCTGCTGGCCCGAAAGACGCGGGTTCGATCCCGGCCGCGACGGTCGAATTTGGATGGGGGCGAAATTCTAGAGGCCCGTGTACTCTGCGATGTCAGTGCACGTGTAAGAACCCCAGGTGGTCGAAATTTCCAGAGACCTTCACTACGGCATCCCTCATAGCCTGAGTCGCTTTGGAACATTAAACCCCCATAAGACCATAAAACCAAGTTTGGACCACAAAGTAGGAAAGCGCTTGTCGATCATTATCGATTCCCAATGGGAAATATTTCCGTTTTCACCAGAGGTCATAACAGTGAATAGAGCTTATTTTTGTGATCACTGAAAGCAAGTTTCCGCTGAATGAGATTCTTGGTTCAATGCACGCTGCAGAAAAACAGAGAACAATGCATACAAAAAATACACCGACTTTATCTCGCTACAGACAAACGGACCATGATTTGTGGTCTTTTTTCAGCAACAAGGATTTTCAGTTTTCTTTGCTCCAAAACATTCACACAATTTTACTTTGGTGTGGTGACTTGCATCAAACATTTCATTTATAACTTCCTGTAAATGTTGCGCTTGACGCTATCTTCTCTTTCCGTGCTCCATAAATCCTGCCAGTCGTCACATTCGCGATAAATCTGCAGCAAATGTACGCAAATGTTAGCATCCAGGGAACGAAATAATACCTGTCATTTAGATTTCTTTGGCGCACGCAGGTCACAGATGTACGTTGCAAAGGAAAAGCAGGCGTGTTTAATGGCTTTTCGGAGCGCACACTTGGAAGTTCTGCGCCTTGCTGTAGCAACTTCTTGTGTCCTGCAGATAACAGTATTCCTCTTGTCCTGCAAGCGTTATGCGGGGAAGCCGGTCATTCTTCAAACACTTCGCTTGAAAGATTTTCGTTGCCGCTACCTCTCCACCATTTTGAGTACTCATATATTTTGCCTCTTGTGGACCACTCAAAGGAGCCAGACGCTCGTTTTCTGTTCATGCCGAGTTCCCACGGAAGTGACTTTTATTTTATTGCTGGAGACTGTGGCTTTGAGCAGTTCTCTTGACTGTGAGAGCAACGACTTGCGCTGCACCTTCTGACGTCGCAAAAATGAAGTGAGCTCAATGTATTATTTTCGCGAGAGCTGTGGAAAGGTATGTTTCTCGGTGGCAAGCCAACGTATAAAAAGTCTGAATATAACCGTGTTCTGCTGATGTGAGAATAGGCAGAAAGCTTGAGTAGACAGCTCAGCGAAATCCCGCGGTTCGAGTGTTGCTTATGTGACTTTCTATTTGCAACCTCCCTAGTTTGCTGCTTGATGAAAATCTTGGCGCTTTCTTGTAAAATGTAATGTAAAAGGGCTAAGACCTCGTCAGGCTTTCGAGGCTTTGGCCATACGCCATCGGCACTTATGCGTCCGTATTGCTTTCTGCGACTAAAAAGCAATTTGAATTTGAATTCTCACATCATGTCAGAGTCATTTATTTTTAATTTGCCTAAACGTGGACGTTGGCACAGCGTCCAGATTATTCTTTCAAAACGCAACCTTATAAAAGCAGGTTTCAAATCAAAAGACGCATTTCTCTTTTTTACGCACATGCACACACACGCATAGAACCAGAGGCTACAAACACAGGATAAAGTTATCTCGAACATTTAGCCACCGCAGTGAAGAACAAAGAAGGAAGGAGATAATATGTAAGATATGTAAGGCTTGCAATGTAGGTCGAAAAGAAACAATGCTTCTAATGTAGGCCGACGCCTGTCTTCACTCATCCAGCCCTGTTTCTTAGTGACGGTCTCCGGACCTGACAGGCGCGAATGGCCTGTTATTGGACGCCCCACATCGAAGCTGATGTGTCTGACTCGGAACAAGAGGATTCGGTTGCTTGGTCCGCAGCACGCGTGCATTATGGGACACCACGTGGGCAGCATCCCACCCTTCCTCCGGTTCCCCATGTCTTCGCTTCTCAGTCTCCCTTTTGTTCCTTCGTTTATTAACTCCACTTCAATGTCCCGTACGCGCAGAAAAGTGACGTTTTGCAAGGACCGAGCAAAATAATAATAATAATAATAATAATAATTGGTTTTTGGGGGGAAAGGAAATGGCGCAGTATCTGTCTCATATATCGTTGGAAACCTGAACCGCGCTGTAAGGGAAGGGATAAAGGAGGGAGTGAAAGAAGAAACGAAGAGAGAGGTGCCGTAGTGGAGGGCTCCGGAATAATTTCGACCACCTGGGGATCTTTAACGTGCACTGACATCGCACAGCACACGGGCGCCTTAGCGTTTTTCCTCCATAAAAACGCAGCCGCCGCGGTCGGGTTCGAACCGGGGATTGCGAATCAGTAGTCGAGCGCCCTAACCACTGAGCCACCGCGGCGGGCACCGAGCAAAACGTTTCTTTTTTCTTCACTGCTACATTTTGCTGCAATTTTTTCCGCATGTTACAGTTTCATAGCCCCTTCAATTGTATATCTTCACACTCGTAAGGTGCCGCTGCCATATTTTAAACGTGAGCGCATCCTCAGGCTTGCTTAATGAAGCTCTGCACTCCGCATGTACTGTCAGGCCGGAATTATAGGTGAGCTTCACTTTCTACTCTGCGCATAGATATTGCATCATAACCGGTTTACGAGTATGCGCGTCGACAGACCCAACACCCAGAAACGCGGATCCCGAAAGCTGTTGACTGCTGCTGAAAGTACAGAGCTATAATGTTTTGTTTTTGTTTGCAGGCGCTAATTGTTTTTGTTTCTTTGTTTTTTCATTACAGCCTGACTGTACATCGAAATCCTCGAAATCCCGCTGAAAAAAAGGTAATTTCTATTCTCGTTAGTTATTATGAACCGCAAGACTCAAATGAGGAGTGAATTCTGAGAGGTAGAGACAGATATGAGTTCCCTAAGGTGGTTGCCTTATTTCACGAAACGTGAAAAGAGCGTAAAGACAAGTGTCAAATAGTTGTGTAGAGAAGAGGCCAGCAGTTGGTTTGTAGTGTTCACACAACGTGCGAGGAGCAATCGTCACCACTGTCTTTTTTTCTGATAATCTGATGTTTTTGCTTCCGTGCAAACGACCCTCAACTTAGAAAATGAAATATAATTATACCAGCGCAGCACAGCAAACGACACAATGAAGACCAGAGGACACATAAGCGCTTGTGTGTCCTCTTGTCTTCATTGTGTCTTTTGCTGTGCTGCGCTTGTCCACTTATATCATACAACATCAACTAGCCCCTCCCCCCCCCCCCCTCTTACCCTACAAAATAGAAAGCGCACTTTGGTATTCAACAGGTACAAAATGCACAAAACAAAAGTGCTCGCGTTCTTACATTACGCAAAGGAGAAAGAGACAAAGGGGCTGGCCAGCCATAAGTCGATTTCGAGCCCGATAGTCGGTCCGACACGTCCGCGAATTCAGAATGATTATCGATCAGTGGACCGTGTTTCTGTGGTATGTGGCCAAGCGGAAAATACGGCTCTCACCCATGAGAAACTCCCACGCAATCACGTTTTTTTTCAGCAGGGCTCCAGAGTCGCGCTGAGTGACTTGCTGTGGGTCTTTCTGCATCCGCTGTTAACAGAGGAAAATTCTACTAGCGACATTCAGTGTTCGTTCTTATCACGAAACTCTCGACCTAGTTTTATATAGGCTCAGCGCCAGCCGCTAGACGCGCCGCTTTTTACAAGAAGGCATCCACACGCAGCCGAATCCGACAACTGCCTTGGCATTTCCGGCTGTATTAGCATCTAAAGGTTGGGAATTTTGCACGATTTTGTAGCTAGCCTACGTTAGAATGTACTCCAGTATTTAGCTTTCAAAAATAATTTGGGCCTCCCGTTAGGCAGAATAAGGAAAGATGACGAATAAGCTGGGGACCTACGAATGACTCACTGAAGCAGACGGTTCGCGCAAAATGAACTGTTTATGAAGAATGAAAATGAAGAATGTTTACTGCATTCAAATAAGTGCAACAAAACGGATTTTTGCTATGTACAAGACGATAATGAGCGGGCAGTGCCATGGGACGGAGCGTTGGCTCCAGGCCAGCTGCGAACGAACAACAGAAAAGACAACGGACGACTCTGCTCGAGGTTGATACCCATCGAATCAGGGCTTGCGCAATAAAATTTCTCTACATAAAATTTATTATGAGACAGCGCGCACTGAACGCCTAATAAAAAAGACAAGCATTGTAAGTAGAGAACGGTACGAGTCACAAGGCCGTTTGTTGTCTCCTGCTCTGACTGGGTTATCCTCGACTGCAAAACCCGCAGTAGGAACCTTTATCTTTCTGTTCGCGAATTAAAAGCAAAACCATCAGTGCATTCTGAACCCAATATTGCTTTATAACTGAGACTGCAATATTTCTACGATGAAGGAGCGGTCACACTAAGGGATCTCCGTCGGCAGGCCTTCGGCAAGGGAGCTTTCTGAGTCCCCTTTGCCCTTCTCAATCTAAACCAGCGCCGACAGCACATCGATGGTCGGCGGGAACAAACGCGAGGTAATTAAATCCTAGTCGTAATCAAGAGGAAGAAATGGGTTTGCACAGGGCATGTAATGTGAAGGCAAGATAACCGCTGGTCCTTAAAGTTAACGCAATGGATTCCAACAGAAGGCAAGCGCAGCAGGGAACGGCAGAAAGCTAAGTGGGCGGATGAGATTAAGAAGTTCGCAGGCATAGGGTGGGCGCAGCTGGCAAATGACAGCGTTAATTGGAGAGACATGGGACAGGCCTTTATCCTGCAGTAGGCGTAGCCAGGTTGATGACGATGACGGTGATGATGAAACCTAATATAGTGCGAGAGCAATCCCAAAATGCCAAGGTCCAATTTTGGACATGGCCCGGGCCAAATTTGGAGGTCATCAGTAAAATTTGTCTATGTCCGGAGGTGGTCGCTCAGCCAATTAAGCTACATTGGACGAGCTGCTAGTAGATTGCAAGAGAGGCCTAGTCGACCACCAGCTGGCTCTCCTAATCGATATATTCTACACACTGGAAGAGGCCATTAGATAGATTGGCCTAGCACCCTTAATGAAAAGCTCCATCTACTGTAGCCGCTGCTACCCGACTTAGCACTGCGCATAGTTCTTATTTCCCGAGAGTATACTCGGGCTTTAAGCATGTACAACAAACTAAATCCAGAAGCCACTATAGTGATTGTGTTTTGAGTGCTAAAGAGGGCAGTGGGCATAACCTACCTGGCTATAATTTGCGGTTTTTGTGATAGCTGTTAAGAGGCCTTTCGCCGCCTATGCGGCGCCCCGGTCTTTCACGTTCTAAGAAATGCCGTCATGAAAACTTCTTTTCATCTTTTTTGCAGACCTTAGAAGCTTATCTTTCCTAGTTGTTGTTTTTTTCCTCTTTTCCGGACGAGGGTTAGTTAGTTTGGTTTATGCGGGTTTAACGTCCCAAAGCGACTCAGGCTATGAGGGACGCTGTAGTGAAGGGCTCCGGAGATTTCGACCACCTGGGGTTCTTTAGCGTGCACTGACATCGCACAGCACACGTGCCTCTAGAATTTCGTCTCCATCGAAATTCGACCGCCGCGGCCGGGATCGAACCCGCGTCTTTCGGGCCGGCAGCCGAGCGCCATAACCACTCAGCCACCGCGGCGTTGGACGAGGGTTAGTCTGCAGGCCCCACCTTCCATTGAAGTAGTTACCATACCCATGGTTTGTTATCCCGTATTATTTATTTTATTGCTACAATACTACGAGGATCGTGGAATCGTACATTATAGCGCTCTCTGCCTTCATGTATACTTTTTCTTTTGGTTGCACTCATCTTATAATCACTGTCTCGTGCTTTGTGGTATCCTGAAGCAGTTGCCACATTTGCATGCAAAATGATGAAGCCAAGGAACGGATATCAGATGTTACTAAATTGACACTAAGGCAGAAAACTAAATTTATACTACGTCCAAAGACTGCTGTCCAAAGATTTCAAATAAGTGTTAATTAAAGAGAACACAACTTGCTTAAGCCAGAAAATTGTGTTAAAGCGAAGCAGTGCATATACACTTTCTACAGATTGGAAATTGCGCCTTGCAAAGTCAGTTCATTACTAGCCATTACTGGTCCCTCCTTTTGTTCAACACTATTGCGACGTGAAGTTATACTGAAATAGGAAACGAGTGGGAGGAGTTGTAATGAGAAACAGAGTGGGAAGCTCAACTTGCACCGTACGCCGCTTGGTCAATCTGCGTGAACGCGAGGGGCGAAGCAACTTCAAAAGCGCAGTTGAAATATTCCATTTCGAACCGTAAAGAATCTGTGTTCAGAGAATCTGGCGTTACCCCATTAAAGGTAAAGTGGTTAAGTGTATTTCATACTGAAAAACGCAGTTGTGTCAGCAGCTGATATCTGGAGAAAGGAGCATTTACCAGGTGGATCAAACAGTGTTGTTCTGTTTGTTCCTGGTGATGCTGCCAGAGAACTCGAAGTGATACAGATTTACAAAATGACGTATCTCCAAGGGCGTTCTGTAGGGGCGTCTATAAATTGGCAAATGGGGGATTCCATTAAATAAAATTTCAGAAACACTATACTTTTTCAAGAAAATGAACGTGGATTTTGATGCATGGTGAACTATATCTGCGTCTTGTGTAGCCTGCCGTTGCCATTGATAGCTATTTTTAATATTATGAACTACCAAAGGCCGCCACGTTTCCACTAGAAACATACATTTTGGGACCTAATATTGAAAATTAGCTCTAAAATGTTTATAATTTCTTGTGTTAAACTTTAAAAAAGCTTCGATAGTAGAAGGCAAGCCAACCGGTTAGCGATTTGCTGGCGCAAACGCTATAGTCTCGAAGCATCGAAAAAGCCAGACTATCTTAAACGTCCGACGCTCTGTATAAGGCGCTCTGCTATATCTCAAATCGGACATAGTCGCCTGCCACCCGCTTATTAAAGCAGTGATGTCGCAACAGTGCGGTACAGTTCTCGGTGCAGGAACCCTCAGCTGAACTTTCGGTCCCAATTCTCTCGAAACCGTGGTTTGAGTCAAAAGAAGACTAGGCGCGCAACCTCAAGCAAGTCACCAAAAGATTAAGAAATGTCGACAATGGTATAATTGTCCGTTGGGAGAACGATTAAGCGCACGATGAGAAATCGCCCGCTCTCAGAGCAGCAGCTCGCCGGCAACAACAACAACAACAACAACAAACAGTACCAGCAAAAGAACACCTCAGTGGTTGCACTGAAAAAGTATCGCAATTTTTTTTCTGTTTTGTTTTTGTCTCAGTGAGTTTCGATCTGCGAAGCGAATGCGTCTTGTCTTGCGTGTCGCATGGCAGTGCTCAATTTCCTGTAAGCACAGCGAATGTCTTGTGCTACTCCTTGACTTTTGGCGACACGCAACCCTACTTGCTCCTATAGCTGCGCTGCCTCTGCTTGATTTTGTCTTCTGGCAAATGGCGTAAGGCTCTCTATTTATGGAGTAAAATAGAAGCGAATTGTATACAACAGTTTAGGTCACGCAATCATTCATGTTCTTCGGTCGATAGAGCAGTGATATCTAGTGCGGTACCTCATTGAGCATGCCTTTGAATACATTGCAGGTGTTGTTTTTGAGTTGACATGCGAGTTTAGTTTTCTCTTAATAGTATGTGTTCCCTGTGATGATCCGATTCTTTCGAACGCAGTCCACCAATTATTCTGTAAAGCATTATTTTTGTTTTTCTTTTTTACCTCCTTTTCCTCCAGTCCACACGGCAGTTAGAAGACGCATTGCTTTCTAGAGTTCATCGTCTTTGACTTCATCGCGTGAGCATCGTTTAGGTCAGGAGAGAAAATGGCAAAAAGTCACGCTCAGGATACAGCAGTCACGAATACGAATGCACGCTAACGTAAAGTTCCCGCTGCACTGCCTTACTTTTGTAGCTATGAGGCGAAAAATAGCTGAGGGCACTTCAGACTATGCTATGTGGTTTGACTGCGAAAGCACTGGTTTTAAAAATTTCTGCTTCTTCTTTTATTTATGTACTTTCTAATTTTTTCTCTTCCTTTCTAATCCCACACCTAGTCAATAGCTTACAACGGACACCATTATGAACATCATCAGCTTGACTACGCCCACAGCAGGGCAAAGGCCTCTCCCATGTCTCTACAATAAATACTGCCCTTTTCCAGCTGCGCCCACCCTATGCCCGTAAATTTCTAAATCTCATCCGCCCGCCGAACTTTCTGCCGCTCCCTGCTATGCTCGCCTTCTCTTGAAATCCACTCCGTTACCCTCAAAGTTACAGTCATCTTGTCCCTTTCCTGCTGATGCAAGCTCTCAGCGACCGAAACCATTAAGTTTCTCGGGAATCCTGCTGCTCTGAGGCGGTCCACCTGCTTAAAAAACTACTTTTCATCAGGCATGCACATAACTTACTAAATGCATTCGAAGAGAACGTCTTCACAACTCCTCGCTTGACCAGCCTCGTATGCGCAGACGAAAAGGGTAATAGGGGCTTCACAGCTCGGGGCTCATACATCCAACAAACATGCTTCACAGAAACCAGCTTTAGGTCAAGAAACCGAATAGTGCCCTCAACCGGAAGCTCATGGGTGATCTTCAGAAGGTGCAGACACTTAGAGAAGGTAGAAATAGCGGTAGAAATAGCCGTAGAAATAGCGGTAGAAATAGCGGTAGAAATAGCGGTAGAAATAGTGGTAGAAACAGTGGTAGAAACAGCGGTAAAAGTAGTGGTAGAAATGGGTAGAAATATTTTTGTTTCGACCGAATAGTGAATGAATATGGCATGGTCTCGAAATAAATATGGCATAGAATATGGCATGGTCTCCATTGTTTTGTACTGTGCCTCTCCTGCTTGGACCGCATTTGGTCCGCAGTATGTGATAAATAAAATAAATAAATAAATAAAACCACAGACCAAAACAAATGTGAGAACTTCTTGTAGTTGTCCACGCTTGGGCATATTTATGGAAGACATAGAAGCACAAAAATACGAACGTGGACGTAGTGACGGAACGGAATGAGCTCTGTACCGTTCTGTCACTACTCCCGTGTTCCTATCTTTTCTCTCCTGTCTCTTTCATACAAAGCAAACATAGTGGCTAAGAACATTTCACACACTCTACAATATACGTTTTATTTCTCTTGTGCCTTGAAGCTAAGCTTTTAATAATGTATGCTCTTGTTTTTTAAGCTAACATAACTTGGCTTTCATTTTATGCAGTCGGGTGTTTTCATTCCTTCGGTTATTATCAATCTTCCTATTTTATACACACTTTTTAGGCTCGAACGGTACACCTTTTTTGTGCAGTCGCGTCAGCAACGATTCTCTCATCGAAAGAATTGTATGTAAATTTTCTGTGCAGTCATTGCTTTCTGTAAATTTTCTGCCGTCAACCAGGCAACAAAGCAAGTCAATATGGAGTTCTTTTTTAAAAAAGCAAGATCGTCGAGCAGAGTTATGAAAGGGATGACATTTTCTTTTGTCGAGGACTTCAATGAATGTCCGTTAACCATCCAAAATAACTTATGATCCTCCTAAAGTTCCAAAAAATCCTAAAATGGTCAAATACATTAGGTACTGCACAGAAAATTAAAAATCATATGCCTTGCTTGTATAGTCCATGCCATCCCGCATTCATTGCGCAAACAACTGTTTTCGTCACTGTTCAGAGTTTAGTGTCTAGTGTCCTTGGCGCTGACGAGTGGAAAAGTCTAAAAGGTCATCTTGTGATGCTGTATAGAATTTCTTTTCCTTAATTTCGTTACTGCGACTGTTGATAATTTTCGAATTGATGGTAGGTCACGAACTATTTGCATTTAATTTCTACCTCTGTTAGTGGTTTCAAGCCCGTCTACTAATCTACGTGTCATAGCCTCAGGTGCCGTAAAAATTATAACATCAAATTATTCGCTGCCTGAATCCTGAGAAAAATTGTTTAAAACTGACCCCCGCTACAGGCGATACAACTCTGAAGTGAAACGCTCGCATACTCCCTTATTTCATCACCTCTCAGATTTTCCTTCATATGTGTTAGGAGAAGCGATAAGCTTACGCTGAACAGTAGTTTTCAGAATTACACATTTACATGGCATAAGTAACGAACCAAAATCTCGTACTATGGATAGAACAAAAGGCTGCTCATTTGCTTCTAGTGTTCCAGTTTCATGTTCAAAACTTTACTCAGGAACTCACATAAAAAGAGCAATGGATGTACATCATTTCAAGATCTTTTCACTTTCCAGTGTCTTCCATGCAACTTTATCTATTTAGTTCATGTCATATCTAATGGCCGCTATGTGCAGGAACTTTTAAGGGAGCTACCAGAGGCAGTAAAAGCAGACTAGCAGTGATTTATTTTGCGAGCAGGTCACGAGCATTAAAATGCAGGCTTCCTTTATGCGAGAAAGTGCTTCATGTCGACTGCGCAAAATAAAAAACATAAATCATTGCAAACAACCTCACCCCTGTAATCTCAAAGCAATGAGGTCGCCTCTCGGTTCCGTAAATCCTCGACTCCATCCCCATTCTGTAGACGGTGATGTGCACAAAAAATGGGAAAAGACAAGCAGATAAGAAGGCAAACACGTATATTTAACTTTTTTTGTTTGAAAGTGTTTTGCAGCTTTAATACTTCTTGTACTGATCTTTCATTTGTTGTGACCTTTTGCATTAGGGTGCGAATGGCGACCTCTTTGAATTCATTTTGCTGCTGAGAGGTGGTAGTGTAGAACATGAAAAGTTTCTGTAATAAAAATGCCGAATCATTTAAAACAAAATATCTGCACACACCCCGTGTACTAGAATGTTCGAAACTGGGACATAACACTAGACAAAAAATATTTAAGAATGTGAAAGGAGCTTAAAACGAATATATAGGAAAGTATCAAAACGAACCTATCAGATATACGATTTATGCTTTATTCCCCTACGTTCATAGGCTGTGAACTTCTATACAATAAGGAGTTTTTTGTTTCCTTTGTCAAATCACACTATTGCCCTTGTCCCTACATCGAGGCAGAGTGAACTGAGCAGGCGTAAAAAGTTCGAGTAATTCTTTCCGAGGCATAGCACCTGCTGAGTTCACTCTGCCTCGCTGTAGGTACAGGGGCAATAGTGTGATTTGATAAAGTGAAAAAAAAAACTCCTTATTGTATAGAATTTCACAGCCTATGAACGTAGGGGAATAAACTATGAAACGTATATCTGATAGGTGCGTTTTTGTACTTTCCTATATGTTCGTTTTAAAGCTCCTTTCACATTCTTGCAATGATAACTTCATCGTTTGACACATGTGTATTTCAAAACGTCCACTGCAGAATACTTGTTTTGAATAGGGAGAAAGCTTCGAACTGATTGAACCTGAACTTTACCGCCGTGAGTAAAGTGTTGACTTACACGAAATATTTATCATGCTATACTTCTGAGAACACCCCTCTATCTGCAAAAATGCTGCAAAGGTGACTAGGCGTCAGTATTCGTACTCGCCTCGAGTGCTCCAGCATTGAGCAGTACTCAAGGTAATTCAGTACTTGGCCTTAATTATTGTTCTAGTTGGTTAAGCTCTTTAATGCTTACCCGCAGTCACACTGCAAGACTGATAAGCATCCTTCTCTTATTCTTTCATGACTGATAAAGTAACCTAGCGTGTTTACGTGCGCGGTGTCTAACAAGTGTATGTTTTATTGCTCTCCTGAAATATACGCGAAACCTTTGAGTAGCATAAGAGTTTTCTGTTTTCTCGTTTTCAACTTTAGGTAATAAAGTGAAAATAGTAGAATACCGACGCTTCCTTACCCAGAAACAAGAGAACGACAAACACCGGCGCTGATTTGTCTTGTGCGGACAGCTGCCAAAAAGGCAACCACGTATGGCGCCAACAGATGCATCTTGGAAGGTGTTGACTCCCTTCCAAAAGACGTCAAGAAAAGAAGCACGCGTCTTCTCAAGACAAAAAAAAACAACGCGGGTGTTTGTCCTTCTCTTGTCTCGTCTTCCGTCGTGCTGTTTTATTCAGTTCTTCAAAAATGTACCAACCAGCCCGTATTTTCCCTCTTCTTGTATCCAATGTTCACGTGGTAATGAGTACAGTATGGTCCACTGTTAAAGGGAACATGCGATCGCGTGTAGTTGGCTTTCCGCGACGTGCTGCTGCGGAAAGCCGGAAAGAATGCCGCGTTGATTATGGACCGGAATTTTTTTCGGAATTCTGTCCCCTTGCATGGATCTCATTTTTCACGCCCACAACGCATTCATTACCTCTTCTCGCTGCTGAATTAGCTTTTTTTCTATTCTGTAGTCGCGTTTCGTGCGAAATAAGGAACATTTTCTCTGTGCAAGATTATCAACGTGTGAGGGCCTTGGTTCATATGCCACTCAACGCGTACAGTACAATTTGAGTGGCATATGGACCAAGGCACTCACACGTGGATAATCTAGACCGGAGAAAATGTTGCTTATTTCGCACGAAACGCGACCACAGAGTAGAAAAAGCCAATTCAGCAGCGAGAAGAGGTAATCCATGCCTTGAGGGTGTGAAAAATGAGATCCATGCAAGGGGACAGTATGCCGGAAAAACTCCGGTAAATAATCAGTGCGGCATTCTTTCCGGCTTTCAGCAGCAGCGCCTCGCGGAAAGCCAACGACACGCGATCGCATGTTCCCTTTAACAGTGGACCATACTGTATACGGCATGCACACTGTATGTGTCCAACTCGCGACAATTGGCAGTAAACGGTTAAGACAATAATAAAGTACCCAACTCTACAGTTGCCATAATTCAGAAACAATACTGGCTACCTTGAGTGTACACCTTTACGCCAACTAAGTTCTCTCACGGACAGAGTTTTCACTTTACCAGAGCGGTGTTTTTGTATATGAAAGACAGGCCACCGACATTTATCTGCATGCGTCCACTGCAACACCACCTGTCTGAAAACTTCCGATCTAAACATAACTTTGTCAGTTTGGTAGAACGCGCGAAAATATCAATTATTCATACTCAAGTACACGTTCTTCGTAAACGAAGCTACTTTGTATTCAGTCAGGGTTGTAGAGCTGTCCAAAATCTGAACGACGCAAGTGTTTACTTAGAACAATTACCCGAAGCAGCGTTTCCGGGTGGGGCATGAAACACGACAGTAATTATTTCCTGGCGGTGTGTGAAAAAAAAAACATTTGTACACCTACGTTTACCCACGACCAAACTTCATACAGCGAAATAGCTGTAAATTATAATTTATGCACAGCACATCAGCCATGAGCATGGGATTAGAGCATTTAGAGATACAGCTGGAGAGTTGCCGATAGGCATTTGCGAGTGCATATTGCAAAGGGCATGCACTGCCAGGAGTCACAAGGTATGTGATTCCAGAAGCTTGATCAAAGCTATTGCTCATGATTATTTGGGATTTCGAAACGGCGGAGCCAGCTGGTTTATCGATTGATACTCCTAGAACTACACTGCGCCTACAACTCTTGCGGCTACTACAAATTTATTCAAGCAAAGTCCGACGTGTTAATTCATAAAACAATTATTTTGGTAAGTCAATAAGTGGTGGTGGCCCAACAGAGACTAGTTACTATTCCTCCTGCAGCTGTTACCAAGCCGTTCTTAACGAATCAAATCCCATCAGCGCACAAAATTGTGACATTGGTCGTTACTAGGCTCCTCCGATGTTTCTTTCCTTCATGTGGACTAATATCGCTCGAGTGAAGAGCCTCTGATGGCACACACTGTTTTTGTGCTCAGTGTAAAAGATGTAATGCGTTTATGATTTACGGGGTTTAACATCGCAAAGCGACTCATGTAGGAAGGGACGCCGTAGAAGAGGGCTCCAAAAAATTTCGACCACCTGGGTTTCTTTAACATGCACCGACATCGCACAATACACGGGCCTCTAGCATTTCGCCACCATCGAAATTCAACCACCACGGCCGAGATAAAAACCCTCGACTTTAAAGACATCAGCCCTCCGCCATAACCACAGCGCCATCACGGAAGCTAAATGATGTAAACGATTATATGAGCTTTTGCGAACCAGATTAAATTTTTAGGAAATGGGGCACGCGGAAGTGGAAGTCTTTGATTTTTTTTGACGATCCACAGTACTTAAACAGATTCTGAAACCTAGGCACATTGGCGTTTTTGCATTTCGCCTCAGTGTGAATACAGCCGCTGCAGATACGTTCGAAGCAGCAAAACTTCCACTCAGTAACGCAGTGTTAATCCATTGAGTCGTCACAGTTAGCTAATTTTGAAAAGCACGCAGCATTTACACTTTCGCATTTGCCCAAATCAGAAAATTAGGAGGCATACGCATTTTCAATAACCCTAATCTGCTAGTGAAGTTTCATGCTAGAAGGTACAATTGATAATTGGTTTTGTGGGGAAAGGAAATGGCGCAGTATCCGTCTCATATATCTTTGGACACCTGAACCGCGCCGTAATGGAAGGGATAAAGGAGGGAGTGAAAGAAGAAAGGAAGAATAGGTGCCGTAGTGGAGGGCTCCGGAATAATTTCGACCACCTGGGGATCTTTAACGTGCACTGACATCGCACAGCACACGGGCGCCTTAGCGTTTTTCCTCCATAAAAACGCAGCCGCCGCGGTCGGGTTCGAACCCGGGAACTCCGGATCAGTAGTCGAGCTCCCTAACCACTGAGCCACCGCGGCAGGGAGGTAAAATGGCACTGTGCCCAAAATTAACAATGCTGTGCACATTGTTCATACTTAAAACAGCGCGAAAGACTGGACAAAAGAAGGAGAACAAACAAGGGCGATTGTTTTCTCTCCTTTTATTGCCCAATCTTTTTTTAAAACCTTCCCCAAAAAATCCGGTTCGCCACACCTGTGCATATTGATCACTATAGAATCAGCTGAGGTTTTTATGGCCCTCTCTCAATAGGTATTTGCCGATTTTGTTGTTTTCACAAAATGCAATGTTCTCCTGCACAAAACGCCTCTGGCTGCTCAAGTTAGCAACATCACACATTGAACGCAAAAGCACCCATCGCTATGCATCATACTTCGTGATTTTCTCATAGTGCAAAAATTTTCAATTCACATGCTCAGGACGAACTGGCTGCCTGGTTGGTTGCACATGCCAAATGATTCCCGGCGCCCAAGAAAGGAACGAAGACTGACATGCCTTTTAGTGTGTTTTCTGTTGGACGGCGCTTTATCATGTGTTATCTGTCGGTCTAACGGCACATTGTGATGTGTTTTTGTCGGTCTAACGACATTTTGTGATGCGTTTTTTCTCGGTCTTCGTCTATTTCTTGTGGCGGGGCATCATTTGGAATTCACATGCGTCGGTAAGTTTCGTCAATATTTTGTCTGAACGAGTAATCACGGGTGTTCCTTATCCAAAATGAAGTTCCCCTTCCAACTTCGGCATCAACATTATAGTGCTGCACGGTAGGTTGTTGAGCGCAATAGAAGTAACAAATCATGGTGCAATCAAACATTCGGACAAAAAAGCCTGCCGCAAAACATCCCGCTCTACTTTGAATGTAATTCTAAAGAGATCCAATAGCTTTTCTGGATTCCGTTAATAGATATCACGTGAAATCATTCCGCCCGATTCTTGGTAAGCGTCTCGGTAAACAAAAAAAAAAGATTCCTGCAGAGCCCCGCTTATGACAGGGTCTTCCTTAACAATAGTATTTTCCTCGACGACCGAAACGACCCTGATAGAGCTTTTGTCTCTGCATAATAGTGTGCGAATACCGGTCCTACCTTATATCAGAGTTGGTTCTTTTCCTCACCTTATTACAGTTTGAGCACTCGTTTTGCTATTTTGTTCTTTCCTGACACTTGTATATGCTGTGATACGATGGTCAAAAAGCATTGCGAAGTTCATCTGCCCTGATGGCCTTTAATTTTCCCCATGAGCAGTATATTTTTTCTGAAATTATAAATAATGTTAAGCGGTACCTTCCTGATGTCATGCAAGATTAAGTACTTGTTCTTGAAAAATTATGTTTCGACTTTGCATCCTTCTCGCTTGATTCAACATTCAGAGTAAAAAGAGTTCACCGGGAGGCAATCTGTTTCTTTAGGTCATGAATTACGAGCCCTCGCCGGGATTGATTGAAAGCGGCCGGGCGAAGAGCTACCAATGCAGGAATCCCTTTCCGCTAAGTTCCTAAACATTAATACTGGCTATGCGTGTTTTCTTTTGAAGAGGTCGCCTTTTCTAGAGTGATACTCTCGTACTGCTGCAGTACTCTTTCCTGATCTGGGCGACAAAGATAAATGGTCAGTTTTAATCAGCTTTGTAAGTTCTGTTGTCATGTACAGCCATATTTCCTCGACCCAGACGCAGGCCACGCGATTCATGAGTCCCGTAAACTTCAGAGCCCACGATGACCTTTCAGGCGCCACCATGGCGGCGCTGTATGGAATCCTGGAACCATTAGTCAATTGCGAAATTAAGGTGGAAGTGTGTCCACAATCAAATAGTGGAGCTTGCCAGCAATGCATAATGGATAGGCTTTAAAGGACGTGACAAATAATGCTCTAATGAAGTGAAATCGGAGTCCGCTTTTTCTACACCAAAATAAAGAGAATTGGCAAGCGTAGAAAATCTCAGGCGCGGTTGCCAGTGAATGACTCCTCTTGCGATAATAATGTCCCGTTGCGCACCTTATAGCAAGTGCTTACTAGCTGCAAACGCTCCTGCACCAGCCCAGCTCCGAGCAGATAACGTATTTAACCTTCATCTTTAATCTTTTAATAATCATCTCTTTTCTCTTTATTGCTTATCTTTAATCATCTTTACGTTATCCTTTATCAAGATAACGTATTTAATCTCTCTATTCATACAACTGCGGCCGTGACAAAGGTAGGAGCGTGTGAAGACCCTTGTACGACTATACTTTCGTAAGAAAACATTGTCAACAAAGATCACTTGCTGCGACATGACTGAGGCCGACTCGCTCGAATAGACAGCTGAATTAAGCCGCCGCGGTGGCTGAATGGTTATGGCGCCCGGCTGCTGACCCGAAGGAGGTGTGTTCGATTTCGGAGGTGGTGGTCGTATTAAGATGGAGGCGAAACGCTAGAGGCCCGTGTACTGCGCGATGTCAGTGCACGTTAACGAACCCCGAGTGGTCGAAATTTCCGGAGCCCTTCACTACGCTGTCCTCCATAACCCGAGTCACTTTGGTACGTTAAACCCGATAAACAAAAGAGTTGAATTGCACTATGTGCGCGGTATTTGCCTTGATTAGTAGCTTGAAAGGCAAATGAAGTGGTTTTGCAAATTCGAGCCACTTAAAGAGATAATAATAATAATATAATAATTGGTTTTTGGGGGGAAGGAAATGGCGCAGTATCTGTCTCATATATCGTTGGACACCTGAACCGCGCCGTAAGGGAAGAAATCCAATATGCAAAACTGGCAAGTAAACATGCGAAACACTTTTGTGCTGGGTGCGCGTGCGCTGGGTGGTGTTCTGGATAAAAGTTTTTCTCTTTCTATCGGCCGCGATGAATTCAAAGCTGAAGACGAGCTTTGGAGATATGCATTTGCAATACTACTTTTTTATAAATAATACTTTTTTATAATGACTTTTGAATGTTTTATGTCCAGTTCTGGCGAAAAAAAATTGTGTTCAATTTACCTATTTTTTTGTTCGAATCATGCATGTGTTGTCTTTGGTTTGTTTATCTTTTAATTTGTGTCCTAAATGTTACCATGCCATGTATCTCGTTGTATTGCCCTCCTGCCCGGGCCTGCAAGGCTGGCAGTATTGAATGAATGAATAAATAAATAAATAAATAAATAAATAAATAAATAAATAAATAAATAAATAAATAAATAAATACGGTGATCGCGAACATTACAGGGACTGCTGCGCGTTTCCACAATAATTTCAGAGTTACCAAGGCGCCTCTCGCTTGAGAATCAAAGCTCGTTGTATATAAAGTATGCGTGCCAGCGGCTTGTTACACATATAGCAGGAAAAAACATACTTTGGAAGCTTCGCGGCAATACCTAGCATGTAAAGCGCAGTACGCGAAGGAGCACTTCTTACTAGATGTCCTGACCAGTCTAACACTGGAAATATTCAAACCCATGCTTCGTGTGATGATTCAATTCAACTCAATTCCTTTATTTTACTATATACATGGAAGGAGCTCTTGGGCAAAAAGCTGCTCGAGGCAGCTTTACTGGGCCCAAGAGACCACAACAAGGTAGGGAAGAGTGAACTACAGTCAGAGTACCTTGAAGATACAGGAGAGACACCACTTGAAATTTCAATATGTGGTGCGAAATTTCAAATCAAGTTATACACGTCGAAAAGTTAATGTGGAAAACACTGCATACATGGAAACGAGAAAAAAAAAGAAAAAATAGCTTATACATAATTAAAAAAGAGCCATAACATCAAACAAAACAAAATCAATATCTTTAAGTAATAACATGCAAAGCAGTGTTTAAGTGTAGATCTCATAATATATAATGATCTTATCATCATCATCATCATTATCATCATGACCTCAGGCTCGGTGTAGCGTGACGCCCGTCAATTCGTTGTCGTGTGCCGTCAGCGTACACAGCCGCTTCACTGCTGCGCCGCCGGCGGGAACATGCCATTTCAAGAAGCTTAACTGTTCCATCCTGCAGAGTAAGAAACATTGATATGGCGATGCGCTAATGTCAAGGCAATGGAGGAAGGACTTTGTATGATCCTCAGCCTAACACCTTTATTTTTACGCCGAGGGTTCAACCAGGTAAATGATAGAAAATAAATATTCAGGAATGAAAAATATATATCGTATAAACATACAACCGCCTGCGGTCAGTGTAAAGATGGTTTGGTTTATGGCAGTTTAACGTCCCAAATCAACTTGACGCCGTAGTGAAGGGCTCCGCAAATTTCGACCGCCTGGGGTTCTTTAACGTGCATTGACATCACACAGTACACTACTCTCGGGAATATCGCCTTCATCGAAATTCGACCGTGGCGGCGGGGATCGCACCTGCGTCTTTCGGGTCAGCAGCCGAGGGCCATTACTACTGAGCCACCGCGACGGCAAGGACAGTGTAAAGAGATTGTTACAGGTTGGAGCAGAAGCTTTAGTGTTCACCGCTGGTTTCCTTCTACTCAATTTCAGCGCAATGCTCGAATCTCGCTACGCTCACATCTGACGCCAAAATTTATTTCTTACTCTCCTTTTACGTTTACTATTATTAGACGCGTTAATTAATATCGATCATAAACACGCAGTTTTCATTTCGGCGTTGTCCTATAGGAGGACCTGCAGATTTCGAGCACGAATACTACGATTACAAGACGTAAAAGAGAACCCCAACCTGCGACTTTGATTTCAAATGCCTCTTTCAATAACAGGAAGGAATTATTCGCCGTCTTGTAGCAGTTGGTATACCGCTCGCTATTGTTTCTTCGTGCCTGCTTCCTGTCTAAAATTCAAATAAGCGATCAAATTTGCCTGTAAAGCGGCTTCTCTGCAGGACCCTTGGTGAAAAAGCATAAGGAATGGCAACACATGCATGCTAGACACCGGGGTATTCCAAAGCATTTTTTTCTTAGCTTTGGTTCGCAGTTTCTCGATGTCTTCACACCATGAAAAATGAAAAAAAAAATGAAAATTGGTTTTTAGGGAAAGGAAATGGCGCAGTCTTTGTCTCATATATTGGCGGACACCTGAGCCGCGCCGTAAGTGAAGGGACAAATGAGGGAGTGAAAGATGAAAGAGGTGCCGTTGTGGAGGGCTCCGGAATAATTTCGACCACCTGGGCGGGACCACTGACAGGGCACAGCACACGGGCGCCTTAGCGTTTCGCGTCCATCGAAACGCAGCCGCCGCGGTCGGCTCCGAACTCAGGAACTCCGGAAAAGTAGCCGAGCGCCCTAACCACTGAGCCACTGCGGTGGGTATGAAAAAAAAACGAAAATTGGCGTTTGGTTCTCTCAGTCCCTCCTTTATCCCTTCCCTTGCGGCGCTGTTCAGGTGTCCGCCGACATTTCAGTCAGAGACTGCGCCATTTTCTTCCCCCAAGAACCCCAAAAACCATGAAAAAATGAAAATTAATTTTTGGGGAAAGGAAATGGCGTAGTATCTGGCTCATATATCGCTGGACACCCGAACCGCGCCGTAAGAGGAGGGATAAAGGAGGGAATGAAAGAAGAAAGGAAAAAAGAGGTGCCGTAGTGGAGGGCTCCGGAATAATTTCGACCACCTGGGGATCGTTAACGTGCAATGACATCGCAGAGCACATGGGCGCCTTTGCGTTTCGCCTCCATCACAACACCGTGCTGATCTACTTCTGTAATCCTGTAATCACATTGCATGCTCTTTTCTATTTCATTAGAAGTAAAAATAAACTCCCCTTTATCTCTCCAGGACTCTGCGTAGGATTACGTCAGCGAAGTGGTGGTAGTAGTAGTAGTAGTAGTAAGTGGTTTTTAATTAAATAATAATAAAAGGGAAGGAAAAGTTATTTGCTAGCCCCGGCATCTGCCATCGATACTGAAGCACCTAAGCTGGAGAGCGGAAATATATGATAGCGAGCAGAATGGAGAAATAAAATGAAAGAGGTGAGGGGACAGGAACAGAGCGACGTTTCGCAAAATTACAAATCGAACGTTCATTATACCGCTTTAACCGAAGCCTCAGGATTTGTTTACTCGGGAAAAAATTGGTTTCTGAGAAAAGGAAATGGGCGCAGTAATTGTCTCACGTCTCGTAGACACCCGAACCGTGCGGTAAGGAAATGTAGGATGGTTGGAGTGAAAGAAGGAAGAGAGAAAGAACTGCCGCAGTGCAGGGCTCCGCAAAAATTTCGACCACCTGGGGATTTCGTTTAGTTGGAGAGTAACTACAATAAGCGCCAACCTTGTCAGCATTGTTTTATTTTGCTTCATGTTATTCATAACTGGGGAGAAAAGATGTTTTTATTTTCGACGTTTAACAGAGAGTACAATCACTGCTCGCCCTTTCTTCCATTCCATTCATTGCAATTTTTACTGCAGATGACTTGCTGAAGACTGGATCGTTTCAGCGTACTGTTTTCAGCGTTCTATTTTTTGTCTCGAACTAATGAAGTTTTGAGCAAAACCAAACATTCCGGAACTGTAATTGAATTTCAAGCAGTAAAACTCTGCGAGCTTCGCAGTTTTAATTTTGTAAAAAGAAAAATCGCCCTTACAAAGTGTTCAGTCTCTTCCAGTTTAGGAGCGTAGTACATGACACCGTATTGGCGCTAATGATCCAAGGGAAAAAATATCAGGTTCAACCTTCCGCCTAGCTTAAAGGGCTCTGTGCTACGTTCCAAGCATACTAATGAACTGTGCAGACTCGAATCTTTTTTTTCTCAGTTACGCAATGTTCGAGCGCATTTTGTCGTCGTTTTATTTTAGCGATTCGGTATGGAAGTTATCTTTCCGCTATTACTGCTGTTTTATCGTTACAGGGTTAGAGATGTACTACTGTCATCCTATGAGACCAAAAGAACAGTCTTGTCTGACGGCAGAAGTTTCCATCATTTTCGAAGACCCATGTTTCTAAGGCATAAATCATGCATTTCTTACAAACCTGAGGTTCATCCTTGTTTGTCTGTCAAAAATCAGTGTGAGCAAGAAGAATATTCGTTATCTTCTTTATAAGAGGGGTCGCACAACGTATGCATGGCAGTGTGCACACTGGTGCTAGTGTCATATGTGGACATCAAAGTGGCTAAAGCCTGATCCGCGATGTCATATAGAATGAGGAGCGGATGCTTTCGAGGCGTCTTATATATGGTGAAGTGGTGCGTGAGCATATGGACCACAATGGCCACATCAGGTAGAGATTTGGTCTTTCTAGAGAAATGTTGCAAACTGCGGTCATATCAGCTCACTGAACTTTGGGGAGCGGCGCTCCTGGTGTCGCGAAGTAGCGATATATCTGCCTGCTCAAAAGAGTCGACATCTGTATCGCTGGATGCATGCTTTTTGAGAGAAACTAATTATAAGTAGCGATGTTCATCGAAGGAGCAAACAATACGAGGCTGGACTTACAACTATTTTTGGTAATTATTCGCAGAGACATGCAAACCTGCTATAACATGTGCGGAGCCCCCAATGGCGCAGTAGATGTCACATCCGAGATGAAAGGATGCAATAAATAATGTCGATTATCTATTTCTCACAGTTGAAATAAAGTCCTCCAGCAGTCTCGTCGTATGCACTATATTTCTTGTTTCATCTTTATAACTAGTATCTATGGAAAGCATCTGTCATCAGTACATCTCTACGAGAACAAAAACAACTGGAAGTGCAGTGTTATCTTTTTTTATTGTGCGTACCAAAAAAACATTTCAAAATTACGCGTCGTTACGACCTTTAGATGCGCAAGCCATCACGAACATGTAGTCTTGAGCACCTTTGAGCTCTTACTCAAGCACGTTCTCACAAGAAAGAAGAAATGAGAAACTTTTTTTTAACTGCCAAGGTGAGGACAAGTATTTAAAGCTCTACCGCGGTCACCTCCTCGCCAACAAGAATGCGCGCAATCTTTCTGTTCCTTTGACCCCTTTACTAGAAATGGCTTTATTCTTGAGCGGTTAGGGCGCTCGGCTACTGATCCGGAGTTCCCGGTTTCGAACCCGACCGCGGCGACTGCTTTTTTATGGAGGCAGAACGCTAAGGCGCCCGTGTACTGTGCGATGTCATAGCACGTTAAAGATCCCCAGGTGGTCGAAATTATTCAGGAGAACTCCACTACGGCACCTCTTTCTTCCTGCCTTCTTTCACTCCCTCTTTCACCTCTTCCCTTACGGCGTGGTTCAGGTGTCCAACGATATATGAGACGGATACTGCGCCATTTCCGAGGCTTTTCCCAAAAACCAATTATTATTGTTATTATTCTTGAGATCATTAACTACTCATGTCACGCGAATTTTATGGCGTGTGCTTATCTGCGCAACACTTTTTTCTAGAAGTTAATTGGCGCGAAGTTTTCGCAGGGACATTTTTTATTAAGGCCGGTGACTCAACGTCCCCGATCGGCTGCAGCTACGGGTGCACGGCCTCCTGAAGATTTCCTGCCCTCTTATCCCATAGAAGGTTTCCTTTGCTCTGCAACATATTGATATTGGCTATGCAGTGCAACGGCACACGCACAAAGAACCCTTATCTGCACCTTGCTGGGACGCCACTCGTTTAAGTATGTACACGTCGAGACAGAGGATGCGGACCTGCTGGAACCATTGACCGAGGCCGTAAGAACACTGCTGAATAGAAGTCCTTCACGCTGGCGTGACTACAGCTATAGTTGTGTGAGATGATTCCTCCCGGTAAAACTGCTCGCAGGGCGATTCATATTAAGTCAAAATGACAAACATATCTCCACTTGTTCTAAAAATAGAGCTTTCCCGAGCAGGAAGAAATATTCGGACCTTATTGTTTATTTTACTCATTTCACTTCTTACTATATCTGAATAAAGTCTTGTATAAAAAGAGACAAAGACGCACACGAGCGGAAAGGTTGTTATGCCACCACAGACAGGAAAAGAACTTTGCACACAAAGCTGGCCTGTGCATCTGAAATTTAAATTTTTGTAATTAAAAGGCACCGATTCGACACCGCCCCACGATCCGGAACTTGACTCTTGTCATTTTTTGTTCCCCCCACCTCTCCTGTTTTATTCGGTGGTGGTAGTGGCCGTGTCAAGTTTTCTAGCTTCGGCCCTGCGTGCACACGTACGCTTTAACCACTTCGTTGCACTCAACATGACTGCTTACTAGGCCACCACTGCTTCTTGAAAGGCCCCCTATCTTCATTTCCTTGTTGCTCTCGCGAGTTTTTTTTTCTTTTTTTTTAATCATGTTCACGGAGCACTTCCCCTCCTTACCCTTCATTGTGTTTCACTTGCAGCTCTTCGTACACTGTGCAATACTTTAAATGCCACGTGTACTTCTGCTATTTTTCCATGCTCTTTTTTTGGCTCACTGTACCTCTATATCTCTCGCAATCTTTATGCAAATTTTTGAGGCAGCCGGAGAGCTGGTGGTAATGGAGAAAGCAAAGACGCAGCAAGTTCTGACTTTAAACGCGTCCGTTAAAAAGAATGCAGCACGCAAAGCAAAACATCAACGGGGTCGAGAAAATGGCAGGAAACGTGAAGAGGTGCAGCAAAAAGAACTTGTCTCTTGCCAGACACTTCACATTAAAGGAAATAGTAAGGGTTGGCAAAAGAGAGCTTCACAACGAAGACCGGAGGTGGCGACGTGAGACACGAAGGACACAAAACATCAAGCAGGCCTTCGCAAACCCTTGAATTCAAACTTTCCCTTGTATATTTAACGTGTTTTCGGAGTTAATTATTTACTACGAACTAGTGTAAGCTTCCAACTAGCACGAGAGAAAAAATTTAAAATTTGTTTTTAAATAACGGAAATGGCGCAGTAACTCTCTCACATATCTCGGTGGACACCTGAACCGCGCCATAAGGGAAGGGATAAAAGAGGAACTGAGAGAAGAAAGGAAGAAAGAGGTGCCGTAGTGGAGGGCTCCGGAATAATTTCGACCACCTGGGGATCTTTAACGTGCATTGGTATAGAGAGATTACTGCCAGAAAGAAAGAAATGTAAAGTGCACAGGCCTGCCCACTGGCTTACGACGAGCCACAATCGCTACCACGTGCAGATAGTAGGAGAGTTGAAAGATGGGATAGAAAGACAGGATAGTAAAGACGCGCTAAAGACAAGGCCGATCCCGGAGGTAGAGCAATACCGGGCCAACCGGTGGCAGGAGTGAAGCATCCTTCAAACTCTCCGCCACATTTCCAAAATAAGTCCAATTGGACCCGTAACAGATATTCTACGGGGTATTGATATCGCACAGCACACGGGCGCCTTTGCGTTTCATCTCCATCGAAACGCGGCCGCGG
The DNA here is from genome assembly GCF_052857255.1 of Amblyomma americanum. Taxonomy (NCBI): domain Eukaryota; kingdom Metazoa; phylum Arthropoda; class Arachnida; order Ixodida; family Ixodidae; genus Amblyomma; species Amblyomma americanum. The sequence goes on along the minus strand of NC_135506.1, from coordinate 18,849,144 downwards.
TGGTCGGGCTCGAACCCGGGTACTTAGGTTCTGTAGACGAAGGAACTTAATCACTGAGCCACCGAGGCGGGTGAACATTCTCGCAAAATTGTGCAATTTACCAGAAAACTTCCTCTCGCAAAGAGATTTTTGTACGCTATTGACTTCCTCTCAAATTGCTAGGCTTTGATGACCACGAACTGTTTAGAAGACCGGTAGATCTTCATCGGCAATACTATCAATCCAGACCCTTCGAAAAGCGCCATTTCAGCACTATTTGTCTGCGTTAGCTGGCCAGCCGGGTTTCAGCCGTCTAGGCGCTTTTCGGGATTCGAGTGATGAAGATGGGATGAGGTGCAGGTGCGAGCTTGTGAATAGAAAAATAGAATTATATCTGCACTGAAGGTCCTCGGGACGTTAAAGAAATTCTAGATGGGTAAGAGACGACTTTACGGACAACTTAAAGAACTTACAGGTGGGCTTTGAGAGAGGCTGTAGTGGAATGTGCAGGGTTAGCTTGGATCACCAGGGGTACTTTAACGTGTACTTACGTTGTAGCAACCAGAGACTTTGTTCGATATTTAACTCCGCTCAATTGAGTTCGCCGCGTGCGCAAATGAACCCAAAGACCTCGCACAAAGTGGCCTAATGACATAGATAATAAGCCGCCGCAGTAAAGTAGGGGCGTGGAAAGAAATGGAGAGAGTTCCGCATTGAAAATGTATAGTCTGGGGTTGGCAGAACAAACACACTGGCGCGGGGCAACGACCATTCAGCGTTCAGTGAATCGCGCAGATAGGGTTGCCTTGCGTACGGATGCACCACAGAAACTTCCCCTACTGTTAACATGTGTTTTCAAGAATTAATGAATAAAATAAAGGTTATCATAGTAATGAAGAAAGAATAAGAGGTGCATCAGCAAAGCAAACCGAAGTGAAGAGCCGAACAAAACGTTTTAAGTCCACCATGTAACACTGACGTCGTCTGGCGATGGCGCTATATGCAGCGTTCACGCATCAACGAATAAAACATTGCTTCGCATAGTTTTCGAAAGGTAGACCTAGGTCTACCTCCCGAAACTACACGAAGTAATAGTGTAACAGCTGTTACATTGCTTACTTCGCGTATTTTATGCTTAACTCTAAATGATCTAAGTAGGTCACACTAGAATTCATCTGTGTTGCCCACGGAGTCTTATTCCGCGTGTACTGAAATGGCCCCGTTAACTCCAACAATTGTGCAGTATATGTGGTCATCCCGGTACGGCCCAAATTGTTCACGATAAAAGCACTTCATCATGAACCATCGAAGGATGCCGATCCCTCTGGTATTTCGATCTGCCCTTAAGCAAAATATTTATTCGCTCGCCATATCTCTCGTTCACCCTCGAGACTTGGCAATCACTGCTCCACGTCTTGAAGACGCTACGCTAGCGTGACGAATTTTGATTGTGTGCTGAAATTCGCTGGCATGTAGTAAGGCCCATTCCTAATTCATATCCTCAATTGTTACTGTACCAATCGCTTCCATTTTTTTCTCTTCCCTCAATGCAAAGTAACCAAGCAAAACCCTCAATTCCTCACTTTCGCTCTTCCGCTGTCTTCGTTACAATCCCCCTTCAACATCTCTAACCATGCTAAGCAACGACAACAGGGTAGGTAAGCACGTGTAACTATGCGAGGTGATCACCTCCCATGAGAAGTTTCCGTAACGCTGTTTGCGCCAAGATTCCAAAACGCCTGTAGATTCATCCGCGTTCCCTGGCGGCGAAGCGAGTTCTATTCTGACAATTTCTGTTTTCAGATCTCTCGTTTGCTAAAGATTGTGTAAAACGTGCATCAATAAATCTGTTTTCATAAAATTAAAGCTTTTTTTCTAAAAATGAAGGAAACGCTTATGCTGGAAGCACATTGAGCTTGCTCTTTGCCGCTGAAGTGGTGTGTGTTATAGCTTGTAGGCCTCAAGAGTCTTGTGCTCTAACTTCCCGCTTCTACTGAGGCTCATGAAGTGAGCACTTTCAGACTTCTCCTAGTGGGACACCGAAAAAAATTTCTTCGCATAGTGTTTTCGGCCTTCTGTCTGAAATAGGCAGCCCGTTCAGGTCTTGAAGAGTAATCCCGGATTAACATTCTTCGCGTGCTAGTCAAGGCTTTACACAAGTTTCTCAACCAGCTTAATTAGCAATTTTTGGGGCCTTGGATGCCTAGTCGCGCTCATCTCTTCCACTTCCAGTCAAATCTGTCCTCTATGCTGTGTTTGTAACGTAAGTGCACACCTCTTTTACGATGCGATGCGCGCGTTTTATACCTATATCTAAACGAGTCTGCATGTTGGGTGTGTGTTAGCGCGAATGAAGACGCGCATATTGCTGTTACAAAAAAAAAGGGGGGGGGCGGGGGGAGGGCGAACAGCTAACTTTAGCTTTAAGGACCTATTTCATATTCACGCTCACAGCGACGAGATTATATAGTTCAGCCTAAAATAGAATTTCAGTACTGGCGCATCAGTGCCTGAGTGATTGCGGCGCTGCTTGAGCGGCAAACGGGAGACAAGCGTTTAGAATACGCAATGAACGTCCATCCTACAGACCGCGTAAGTTCTGCAGAGTGCAGGCGAAGCTGAGGGGCAAGCAAATAGGATATCCCAAGTCTGTAGAGTATGAGCGACGAAATGCTTGGCGACACAGTCCTGAAGGAAATGCAAGAAAAAAAGCACAGAAGTTGGTCGACTCCTAGCATTGTTGCGCGGCTGGACTGACACTTAGAGGGCACCCTGGTGCCCCGACTGGAGCACCGCAATGCGCGGCGCCCCGCTCAGCCGCTGTCGGGAAGAGGACTGGGTAGACAGGGAAGAGAGTCTGGAAGGAGAGGACGCAGTGACGAGAAGTGGGCGAACGCAGCCAAACGCGCTGTCTCAGCACTCCGCCCGAGTGAGTACCGAGTGCGAAAGTGCGCAGAAGCGGGAAAAAAATATAAAAGAACACTACAGGCACTACCTTCTCCTTATATCACGTTATATCCAAGTTATATCCAGCCCTTTCTTCATGTTCTCGACCTCAGGAGGCATGCTTCGCAGGCCTTATTTCTAGAAGTGGAGCCGCCTCCTATGTGGTATGTCGAGGGAGAAGAAATGAAATGAGGCTGCGTGGAGTGGCGAACAATTACGACACGTTATGTCTCGGCAACCGCTTCTATGCACCGGCTGCGGGTGCGGCTGCTCGCACTTTGGAAAGTCCAGCAGCAGTTGTTTTGCGGAGGCGGGCGCCAGGTTGTTGTGACGAGTTTCGTGGAAACTGGTCGGGCCTGCTAGTCAAGTTTATGCCGACAGGGAAAGCAGCTAGGCTGCTTGCGACAACTCCACCCTCTGCCTCTGAAGTCCCTCCTCCTTCGAATTCTTATTTTCTGTATTGATAAGGTACATTTTTAATTACAGCGGCTGAAACCCTTACCATTATGTATTTGGATACCTCCACCTGCAATGTTTCCCGCTACATTTACCTTCCATTTTCCGCTAAAGGTTAAACGTTAAGTTGCTATTGCTGGTGTATTTTCAACAGCTTGTCACAGAATAAGCTACTTGGATATCAAGGGGAGATGGTTTTGTCCTACTGTGGGCGATGCGAAAGGTCATTGTAAAGGTGGCCTGGAGCTGCTGAGAAGGTCTTAAGTTTGTCGGAACCTTGCAGAAAGCAATGAAGCCTTCGTGAACAGTAGTCAACGAAATACAAGATCACTTCATCCAAACACACGGTGAATTTTTTCGGATTTCATAGTCACTGCAAAAATTTCGGTAAAGACACCAGATTTTAGGTATGCCTGTTAGGAACACGTTAATGCAGCATCAAAGCGTCTCCCACTACAAGGAACCAGAGGTAAAGCAGAAGGGTTGCAGAGAACCTTGAGTTAGCTCAAGGCATTTTTGACCAAGCTTCAAAAAATCAGCAATGGACTCTTGGGGCGTCCAGGAGCGTTTGTGCGGTCAGACTGCAGCTTTGGCAAAACCAAGCTTTTAAGGCGTTTATTATGCTAACTTCAAACTGCTGTTGAATTTCTCTCTTCTGATTCCTTGAGCGATTGAAAACAATCTTAATTCTTTGGTATGAGGTCATATATTACGGAACTGTTGTTGAGATATGTATTTGTGGATTGAAAAAAACTATGTGAAACAACCGCCTTTGAAAAAGCTCCCCTTTGTGGCCCTAAAGGGGCAAAGGAAGCCCGTTAAGCACTCAGGAGTCGTTTCTATGTGCACACTATACGAAACGCCTGCGTGCGGTGGAGAAGCGTAGACCGCTGAGGGCAGCAGTTAACGAAAGCGAGCAGTCTGAATCGCAGAGTCCTCTTTTCTACGTGCCCAAATGGAGACATTCTGAAAGTTTCAAGGAAGGAATCTACGAGGCCTGCCGACTCTCAGCTCTGCTCAGAACTACTTGCTGACTTGACACTTATGCAGAAAGCCCGCCAGGTTTCGTAAAGTTTGTGATGCATTAGTGAATTCTGCTTTGAGGGAATTCGCAAGACCGAACTTACCTGCAATTAGCATGCCTTGGCATGACGTAAATATTAAAAGAACTAATGCAATAAGTATAAAGAAGGCGACAAACGGCAGTCTATAATGCGTAGTGTAATCTACGTGCCGTCATTTATTGCGTTATTAAAAACGAGAAATTATTCTCGAAAATTCGCAGTTCAACTGATTATTTATGTTCTTTGCAGTTTGTTTTAAATTCTCATGTCAGATGAACAGACATGCTTGACACGGATACTTATTTGTAATATCGCCTCTGATTGCAAGTAATCTGAGTGAATAAAAAAAATTTCGATCACATATATAGATGTCACCGCAGGAGTTAAAGTTGATTTTATTCTCACCTCGAGGGCATGCTCTGCATTGGGAGGGATCAGTACAACATCCTCTTGTAGCATAGCCGCATGCTCTGGTGGAAGCAGTGCTTAGCATGCCAAAAACAAAAATTCATCTCGGTGAAAAATAGGTGGCTTCCTTGCACTGTTCATGCCTAGCTTTTCAAAATCGCACACTTTCAGCACTTCTTCTGGCTGCTTTTTTTTAGTTTTTAGATAGATAGATATGTTTATTTGAGTGTGCCTCAACAGCCAAGTGGCCTAAACGAGCGCACACTAGGTCAGATACATTAAAAACACCACTTCAAAAGATTTAAAAGCAGGCACGAAAACAACAATTAGGCAAATATGTCCATGTCATTAAACGTTTTGTTATATAAGATTTGTAAACGAGTCATTGGACAGATGGCGTGCAAATCAGGATAAAATGTGTCGAAACATTTTGCAGCTTTTGCATGCGGCACACGAAAATTCAGCGACATCAGTAAGGTCCCACAGTTAATGTAACCGCGCACGACGTTTTGCAGAAACTGCATGTCACGTATGCGTCGCCTGTCGCCAAGGGTAGACATATTGAGGTCTGCCAAGAGAGAATCATAGTCGTAGAAACGACGGGTTGAACACTGGGTTGAACTAGGTTGAGCACTGGGTTGAACAACCGCGAAGAGAAAAAAATATCGTGTGGTGCTATTCTTGCTTTCATCGTCATAACAATGGTGCGGCGGGCGTAGGTTCCACTTCGACATAGACACGTGGTCTTCTCGGGTTCTTGTAAAGTTATCGTGTAAGGAAGCCTAACCTTGTTAGGCGCTCGTTTTGTATGACTTTCTTTTGACCCCAAGGTTTTCTCCAAGGGCTCGCACATCAAACGAAGACTCTCCATTGTGTCCCCTCAACATTGTAGTTTCGTCGCGTTAACGGACAGATTAAATCAGTTTTGTAGTCAGAAGCATTTTGCATTCTTTTTACTTTTCTCGCCTTAATGGACAGATTAAATTAGTTTTGTAGTCAGAAGCATTTTGCATACTTTTTACTTTTTTCGCCTTAACGGACAGATTAAATTAGTCTTGTAGTCAGAAGGATTTTGCATACATTCAAGTTCTGTCGCCTTAACGGGCAGATGAAATCAGTCTCGTAAGCAGAAGCATTTTGCATACTTTCTAGTTCCGTCGCGCTAAAAAACATATCAAATCAGTCTTGTAGTCTGCAGCATTTTGCATACTTCCATGAAGGAGAGATAGAGTAGCCGGCATTTTCAAACTGAAAAGTTTGCTCGCGCATTTAAGCAATTTTGAGCACTCTGTGGAAAACGTAGTTACGCATTCTACTCTGCTGGAACTTTCGAAATTTAGTCAGTGTTCAAAAGCATTATTCTTACAAATAAAGTTTTTGTTCTTTATAGAAATTATCAAGAGGTCTGCGTGCAGACGTTTCTTTTTTCTCTTCCATAGGTAAACGAAAGAAAAACAGGAAAACGATTCATTGCTGCCCCTATAGGCCATTGTTAGGTCAGAAAGGCTATATTTGCTCAAGGCTTTAAGTAACACATATGCATTACGTCAGCAATCAAAATGCAGTGACGATGTGGCGGAATCAACCTTTCACACCAGCATGCTGAATATGCTGTCCCTGATTTGGCTGGGTTCAACTGGTGTGTAGTTGTCACGAATTTAAAAAAAAAAACAGGAACAAAGGGGACTGTCCTTTGGATATCTACAATTTCTCTCTCTTACTGTAGATCCTCGTTTTGAAAAGGTGGATATTATTCTTAATACAGAGCGAAAAGGCCATTCATATTTGTGAGTAGAACTTTAAGTGTACATCATTCGCCATTCAGTTGAATATGCAAGAATAAATCAAGAAATTCCCTAAGCTTCCTACGCGGTCGATGTCAGCTAAGGGTGAGCTGTTTTTGTTCTGCGCACATCAACTCTGGGTGCCTCGGTAAGTAAAACTGAATATTTTCTTTTTTTATTTCTTGACATAAAGCAACCCGCTTTGATGTACAGGCGCAAACTAAAGGAAGTGGAGCACTGTACGGCCTTCAGGTCCTATTTGCGCCTCGCTTAAAAGAAATTCGGTGGAATGTTATGTGCCGGAGGGTAGTAAATATGGGCCGGGATTTTAAGACCAAGCGACGTCTCTCTATTTCTGCCAGACCAGGCACAGTTGCTCTTGGCAGTGAAAAGCTGCATTTCATTTACATCTTGTGTCTGTTCTGCTTCCTATATCATAGCTTCGGAAAAGAAAAGCCTCAAAGAAAAAAAAACATTAAATGCGTCCGTTCGACCAAGAAAACAAAATCATGCTATTTCAACTGTTGCCAACCACCGGACATTGTAGTAAATACAACTAACTTGGCTTCCTGACCCGCGTTAAATCGGGTTAATAATGTACTGAATTCTCAATGTGCTCTTTTTCTTAGAATCCGTCTTTCCGTCTACTTGTTTATTCACCCTCTCCAGCATGGAGTGTGTTTTGTTCTCATTGCCTGACAAATATATCTATAAATATAAAAAAACGTGGCATAACAGAAAAACACGCCGGAGCGCTATAACACTATACTCTTTTTATCCTTTTTTGCCCTGTTTTAAGGTTGCCTCTCAAAATATTCCAACCAGCTCACTTCTTCCATTTCGTCCTGATTCCTGCAGTCCTACGGGTTCTACAGACAAACTGCTAAAATGATCACGATCACTAACGTAATGTCATTAGTTAATATTAGTCACACCCTAGTGCTGAGGACGCATTATGCAGCTATTCTTCCATAATCGGTTTGAACATGAACTGTGCTACAACATTACGTTGAACTATAAGTAAACTAAATCTGCCGCTTCAGCTTATCTTGGAAGGAAAACAAGTTGCATCTCACTGTACCGTTAGGACGAAACACCATTCCGATGACTACCGACATTTTTTTTTTCTACTAGAATTAGTCCTCCAATAACCACTTAAGGTCGGACAAAGTTTGTCGAGCAGCGAGGCCAGAGTCTTGGAGGTTCCAGAAGGTTAGCGGAAATAAGGCAAAGATCAACCAGCAAGAAACTTCTGAAGCACCGCACGAAAGTCATCGGGAGCCACTGCAATTGAGGACCTGGGAGCAGGGGAAAGTGGGTGATCGGTGAAAGCAGCCTGGGCCTCGGATGGTCAGAACTCTTCCTAAACGGAAGTCCCCTGTGCCCGCGGGTAATAAAAGATATCGGTCATTTCAATCCGTTCTTTTGTTTTTTGTATCATTCTCTTTATTTTATTTCACGCTTAGCTCAACGCTGCCTTACGTAACATTTTCTTGTTTTTTTTTTATGGAGCCTGCTTGATCTCCTTGGGCTATCGTCTCTAAAAGGCATGGCTTCTTAAGGCTGAGAATGAACCCTTGTCCTATAATGAGACAACCTTGGGCTTGACGAGAAGTCTGGAGTCATTTTGTAATCTCGGCCTGGGATATGGAGCAAAAAATAAGAAAATGGACTCTGAAACGCGATAAGAAAAAAAAACACTTAGATCTTACCGCAAAATGTCACGTAGTGTACATACAAGTAGACATTTCACTTTGGCGGTCTGCAGATCAAGTCCATCTAACTGAGTATTCGAACAGGGCTGTTCTAGCCATGAGTGTCAGGTCTCTCAACGACTGTATTCGTCGTCGCACCTAGAATTGAGAGCGCAGCATTAGAGCCTTGTCGAGGCGGAATGATTGGTACCTCAGTCGCGGTCTGTTCTCCCGTACTACGTGAAACATAAACTAAACAGCCATCTTAGCCCACCTCGCTTGAGTTCCATCCAGTTTGATTGCGGTTCGCCGGGCACTCGGCATCTCGCAGCTTAAGCAGCCAGGATCGATGTTGCGCACAACGAAGCTACATCAGCAGTTTCAGGCTTCGGCGTGTTTTTTTTGCCCGCGTCCTGTTTAGGAGCACCTGGATAATCCTCCTTTATAGGCGCGCTGCGACGCAATTTGCATAAGGTTGATTGCGCCCTCCGTGCTTGGTCACACGTACGAGCAGCTCTCCCCCGTGCGAAAAGCGCCCACTTTCGCTCTCTCGTTCTACTTGACGCTGCATCACGCGCGCCCTCGCCGGCTTTCTCTATCTTCCTCGGACAACCGCTCCTGGCACGGGAAGGCCGCGTGGGTGTTTGCAGTCACCTGCGCATATCTTCCTGTGAAAGACGCTGGTTTGTAGGGATAGCATCTCTTCCAGCCTGACTGAAGGTCCGTAGCTTTAGATGCTAACATGGAGTAGAGCAGCGTTTGGGCAAGTTTGTGGTGTGCGTGCGTGTGTGCGCGTGTGCGTGTCCGTGCGTGTGCGCGTGTGCGTGTGTGCGTGTGCGTGTGCGTGTGCGCGTGTCCGTGTGTGTGTGTGTGTGTGTGTGTGTGTGTGTGTGTGTGTCCGCGTGTGCGTGCGTGTGTGTGTGTCCGCGTGTGTGTGTGGATGTGTGTGTGTGTGTGTGTGTGTGCGTGCGTGCGTGCGTGTGTGTGTGTGCGTGTGTGTGTGTCCGCGTGTGTGTGTGTGTGTGTGTGTGTGTGTGTGTGTGTGTGTGTGTGTGTGTGTGTGTGTGCATGTGTGTGTGTGTGTGTGCGTGCGTGCGTGCGTGTTTGTGTGTGTGTGTGTGTGTGTGTGTGTGTGTGTGTGTGTGTGTGTGTGTGTGTGTGTGTGTGTGTGTGTGTGTGTGTGTGTGTGTGTGTGTGTGTGTGTGTGTGTGTGTGTGTGTGTGTGTGTGTGTGTGCGTGCGTGCGTGCGTGCGTGCGTGCGTGCGTGTGTGTGTGTGTGTGTGTGTGTGTGTGTGTGTGTGTGTGTGTGTGTGTGTGTGTGTGTGTGTGTGTGTGTGTGTGTGTGTGTGTGTGTGTGTGTGTGTGTGTGTGTGTGTGTGTGCGTGTGTGTGTGCGTGTGTGCGTGTGTGTGTGTGTGGGGGGGGGGTGTTTTCTTAAAGCACTCAGAGTTTATTTCAAGGTCTTAAACTTTCAATGTGCATTTTAAGGTTTTAAACTTTCAGTGCGCAGTGTGCAGCAATCGCCTTCGGCCACATACACAACTGATTTCCAATTCCTCATTTCTCTTTCCTTGTCTTCTTTTGCTCCCCTTCCCACGAGTAAGGTAGAATACTGGCCTATTTCTTTCTCTGTGCTTTCAACTACATTAAGTGGTGAGTTTTCTGTCAAAGCCGTCAAAGGTACACCGGTGCAGTTTTTATTTATTTATTTATTTGTGATACCCTCAAGCTACAAAGTACATTTCAGAGGGGAAGGGCAGTTGTTAACAAGAAAAATAAACAAAGCACAATTCATACAAAACTATAGAACAACGGAGGCAGGATAAAAAGAAGTGAGCAAAATGAACACGGAACAGATTAATAAAATAGTTTAAGAACAATACTAATACGTGGAGAACACAACACTCCAATAAAATATAAAAGCGATCATTATGTAATCAGAGTGGTAAGTATTCTTCTAAATTGAGTTGAATCAGTGATGCTAGTTAATGATGCGGGTAGGGAATTCCATTCTTTAGAAGTTAGCGGAAAATATGATTGCGCACATGTCACTGTGTTACAATGAGGCACTGTGACCTTGTGTTGATGATCACGACGGTGAGAAATGAACGGTGCTGGTTGAATCCATCGAGAGCGAAGTTGAAAATTGGAGTAGAAAATCTTATGGAATAGGCAGATGCGGAAGTGCTTACGGCGGGTAGCTAGGGGCAGGAGGTTTAAAGACTTTTTCATTTGGGTGACGCTAGATGTACGCTGGTAATTGCCTAAAATGAATCTAGTTGCACGATTCTGGACAGTTTCCAGAACCTGTGTCAGTGAGACCTGTCCAGGGTCCCATATAGATGAAGCGTATTCCATTTGCGGTCGTACGTAGGTCATGTATAATAATGATTTTAATGAAGATGGAGCAAGTGTAAAATTTCTTTGAAGATAACCAAGCGTTTTGTTTGCTTTAGATGCTATATGTTCTATATGAAGTTTCCAGGACGGGGTGTTAGTTATATGTATGCCAAGATACCGGTACGATCTTACGCTTTCAAGGGGATGACTGTGAAGAAAATAAGGAGGACAAGTAGTATTTGAACGTGAAACTCTCATAGATTTGCATTTTTTAATATTTAGTTCCATTTTCCAATTATGACACCAGTCTAGTATGTTATTAAGATCGACCTGGAGAGAGCGAATATCGGAATCGTTAGTTATTTTATGGTAAATCACGCAGTCATCGGCAAACAAACAAATCCTAGAGTTAACAGTAGCAGGCAGATCATTAATATAAATCAGGAACAGTAAAGGGCCAAGGACAGATCCTTGAGGAACCCCAGAACCAACTGGCACGGTAGAAGAATTAATGTCATTAGCATGCACAAACTGAAGGCGAGAAAAAAGAAACGCGCGAATCCAGTTCAGAACAGAAGGGTCAATATTTAGAATGCTGAGTTTATATAGAAGTAATGAATGGTTAACTTTATCGAATGCCTTAGTGAAGTCGAGAAATATGCAGTCTGTGGAAAACGCGGAGTCTAAGTAGAAGTGCAGATCATTAGTAAAGGAAAGTAATTGAGTTTCACAGGAGAAACCTTTCCGAAAGCCATGCTGAGTCAGAGAAAAGAAGCTATTATCTTCAAGAAAATTAACAAGGTGAGTGAGAATTATATGTTCCATTATTTTGCAGGGTATTGATGTGAGAGAGATGGGTCGATAGTTAGATGGGTTCTGTTTGTCACCGGCTTTATGTACAGGTATGACCTTAGCAGTTTTCCAGTCCTCGGGAAGTACGCCATCATGGTACGACTGTGAGAATATGCTTTCCAAAATGATAGAGGTATATTCAACAGTATTCCGAAGAAATTTGCTATTAATGCCATCGATTCCGCTAGAAGATGTTTGTTTTAAATTATTAATGATCGGTATAATGCCATGAGAGTCAAACACAATTGGATCCATGCAGTAGTAGTTACACGATTGGAGTTTGGGATGGTGGCGATCAACGGATGAGGAAGAAAATGACTGGACAAAAGAGTCATTTAGTGAAGTGGCACAAAGATGGTCCGGAATGGGATTTCCAGTTGCTGAAAGTAATGACACTTTGTCGTTAGTGCTAGGTTTTATTATGCTCCAGAAGCGTTTAGGATTAGACTTTAAGATGTTCGGAAGGGTTACATTAAAAAAAGAAAATTTAGTAGTCTTTAGTGCACGGGAATAGGCTAAGGCAGCTGATTTATATGCAGTCCATCGCTCAGGTTTTAATGAATTCCTAGCAGTTCGAAAAAGTCTTTTCTTTTTGTTAGAAAGGCGGTTTAAATATCGATTATACCATGGAGCTTGGTTATTCGAGTAGACGCGCCGAAGAGGAATATGTCGGTTAATCAATTCAGATACCTTATTTCGGAACATGCACCAGTTAGTTTCCACCGAGCGCTCGAGGTAATTAGGCAAGAATATGTCTAGAAAAGAGCTCAGTTCATCATTAATAGCAAGAAAATTAGCCTTGTTGTAGTCCCTAATATTTTTGGAGCGGTTTGATGAAAATACGTGTTCATGAGTTAACGTGAAATGTAATGTTTGTATGGCAAAGCGGTCAGTGCCTTTCAAAAAAATAATTAGCCAAGCATCACTAAATGTTAGAGGGTAAGATTATAGCGCAAAATTAAATTTACTTATCATAAAAGGCGAACCCAAATTTGAGAGTTTTAGAAGTTCGATATTGCATGTTATTCAGGCACCGCAAGGACAAGGCAGAGAAGTAGAAAAACAGAGCAAGTACATGAATGGTAAGATAAATCAGTACCAACTCGCTTAATTTTCCACCCTACTGAAGTTCGATATTGGGCATGTAAAATATTCTTGTGAAGGTACTTTCGATTGATTTTTCCACGTTACACAATCATGAGATGGGATTGGTGAACGCCGCGCAGTCCCGGGAACGAAACTGATATACTCTACGTCATAAAATGCGTGAACTTCATAAATATTTTGTGCATAACAACGTCAGTAGACCCCATATGTCCAAGTGCAACATGGAGAAGCTCCCCTAAAGACTCTTCAGAAGCGTAATTTTTGCGTCTGATATCTCAAAACAGGATGCCGATTCCGACAGTTTGAAAACTAACCTAGCCTGCCTTATTGTTGGCCTTCAATTCCGGTGTTTTTTTTTGTGCCGGAAAATCAAAAATGAAACGGATTGTTATGGTGAAGATTTAAAGGTGTATGTTTTTGTTTTATTTCACCTTATCATGTAATTCATCTGCGCTTGCCGCAACATAAACGTGCACAGCTCGCACCAATGCAGTTCTCTCAAATTTAAAAAGTCTGTATCGAATAAGTTCAGACACTTGGTACAGTCGCGAGCAAAAAAGATAGCAATAGTGACGTGCTACAGGAGCGGCAGATATCCGCGCTGGGCACTGCGGTTACGAACACGCCTATAACGAAAGTGCCAGGTGTATTCGCCAAGCACGGTGCCGCGTCTGCCGCACGGTGCGATTTTCATGACTGCAGGGACGTCACTGGGCTAATCGTTTTCACTCGTGACTGTAGAGTGCATTCCTAGCGAGTATTTTCCTGCGCATCCACTGAAATACTCTCTGAATGCCAGTTTAGAAGCGTGTGGTCGACTGCAGACGTCCTCGGAATCCCGCAATCGCTGGCGGCCTCTTGATGAGATAAGAAGCATACCCTAAACTATATGGCCAATAATCAGATTTAAAAACAGCAAGGGTTCGGCGCTAAATTCGATATGAATGTGCGTAAATCCAGGAAGTAAAAAAAAATCACCTTTCGGCCAGCACTAGTACTCCATCCGGCCATAATTTACTATACTGCTTCGGCAACAGTTGCGCCCTTTCGTAAGAAACACTGCATGAGATAAAATTGTGTAAACATAATCGAAAGTAACGCCTTTCCCATACATGAGTCATTAAAAATGTTACAGCCTAGCAGATAACACTTGTGAGCGGACCACCACAGCGAACTTGGCAAACTTCCTACTAAAACTCACGTGATGAACACGTGATCCAAACGTGATACACATATGTATTCACTGAATCTACACGCACGCTGTGACTTGAAATTTGAATTCCGCCTAGCACGACAAAATATACGAATTCTCATCCCCAAGCCAAGCTACTTGCTATGCTAGTCTTCGCCATGGAAGATTCAATTATCCTTTGCAATTGGACCATGAACGCTCACTAACGTCACATTGCATAATCTATGCTTTTCCAATGATCGGCCTCATACGGAGGGCCTCATACAAATGGGAATGCGTGATAGTCATACTAGACTTCATTTTCTGAAGAAGGCGACCTTGGTTTTCCGGTTAATGCAGTTCTTTGCATTCCTTGAACAATACTTATAATGCCACTTGAAACTAACCAGAAAGCTCCTTTGGTATGCCGACATGGTAACTAGCGCTAAAAAAAGGCATGCACGCAGAAATATGCGACGCGACACACGCTGGCAATATTTGGCAATATTTTGGACAAATTTCGCATTTTTCGTATTTTGGCACAATCTGGCATTCTTTTTTCTATCAAGTGCCATCCACCTGTCCCTGTATCCTTGAAACAAGTTGGTTTCGTTCTGTTTTACTGAATAGTGTCGCCTAGAATATTTGTGGTACGAAAAGCTCTCTGCATAAAGAGATGCAAATTTCAGATTTTCCTTCTGAGCGAAAAACGAATCGTCTAATATATAGGCGGGAGTTATTTGATTTTTATGCATAGCACTTTTGATCCTGAAATTCGAGAGAGTCTGCAGCTCAGATTTAGACATTCCTACCCTAAATATCAGGCTTTGAAAATCATGACCACCCCGTCGCCTTTTTCATACTTAGGCTACAAGTATTCCCTTACATCGGCTCTAAAAATTATTGGCTGTTACATTTTCTGGGTGTCAGCGATTTTTCAGGACTACAAAATACTTTTGAGTACTTTTCTGGCTAGGTATTATCAACTTTTCTTCAGACAGAATAGTGCTCGCATTTGTCCTCGATTTCAAAAGCTGAAAAGAATATATAGCATACTGCGCCATCAAAAAACTTAAACGAGATCTTGAACCACCAGCCTAGACCATAAAGAAAGCAAAAAGAAACAGGAGACAAATGTGAAGAAAAAAAAAAGACGCTATAACCAACGGTGGTTCAATATTTACATCTGTGCAGCTGCTGCCGTTCCGAGAAGCTTACTGAGACGGAAATCGCGTCGCGAACGTGTTCCAGACAAGCTGTGTCCCCCTGCGTGGGAAGACGAGTCCCTACCGTTCTCACGCGTCATGTTCCGAGCACGTCTTCGAACGCCTGATTGATTATCGATCTTGCCAGACTCAGGTTCTCCCTCTACACTCTGTCTCTTTCATTTCCCTCGGCCAGCCACGAGCGTTATACTGAACCTTTAGCGTCTCGCCTTTCGGCATACCTCTTGGTTGCGGCGTTCCGAGATTGCATTCTGGTTAAGTTGTGGTTGGGAATTACGGCCATGCAGGTTTTATGACATCAGTATTCTAGTTATGGCCAGTGTTCGGGCCTTGCATATGCTACTACCACGTTCTCTTTGGCAAACAGTGCGTCCTGAATCACCCCCTTGCCGGTGGCTTCGAATCTCCTGGCGAAACGAAAACTGCATCCGTACACAGACCGCCTTCGGTGATAAATCGTCACCCGAACCATATGGTACAGGCAGAAGAATGGGGAACACAGTACTTGAGATGCATATGTAATACGTGTGGTCACGCCACAGGGTCTCCTAGGAGCAATTTTACTCACCTGTCAAGGCATGTGCCATCCGAAGCAGCGTTACGTTTAACCCTCAGCGGTCAGTGCATGCGGAACAGTTACGGCTTTCTGGTTTCAACACCCCTTGCCTGTGGGTGTGTGGGAGATTGCAGAGTACAGGATCGAAAGAGTAGTCGTTGAAATACATTTGTTGGCTTTTATGCGCCGGAAGAAGCGACGGAAGAGTGGGTAGAAACGTGGAGGAGGAAAAGGAAGGATAAAGCCAAGGGGGGAAGTACTGGTAATCGTTTGTGTCAACAGCAGCAATGTACCGGGGCGTGGGGAAGGTGATGGCACATTCGGTGAGAGCTGGGAGAGATTACAAGGGCTTTGCTGAAGCCTTCCAAGGGAGCCTGTACGCATTACATGCATAAAACAGTAGGCCAGGTGTACAGGTTCGGCAGGCCACGCTCACAACCCTTGGTGCATCGAAAGGAAGATGGCATATTACATGGTACGATGTACTAGAGTTTGATATGCTGCGTTCTAATAGAGCAGGGTAATGGTATGGTATGGTATGGTATGGTATGGTATGGTATGGTATGGTATGGTATGGTATGGTATGGTACGCTACGGTACGGTACGGTACGGTACGGTTCGGTACGGTATGGTATGGTATGGTATAGTATGGTATGGTATGGTATGGTATGGTATGGTATGGTATGGTATGGTATGGTATGGTATGGTATGGGATGCTATGGTATGGTATGGTATCGTACAGTGTGGCGTACTATAGATCCTTATGTCCGTTACCTTTCGCTTATGAAGTTCGGTAGCTCTGCTAGTTCTATTCTCTCTCTTGGCTAAGAGGCTCTCATACTTTGGTGTCTCTTAATTAGGCCTTTTGCCTTTCGGGTGGGCTTCCACGGGCCCAGAATAATTTCTCTGCCGCCTCTTTCCATTGTGCACTCCATAATGAAATCTCTGAATAATCGTTCATTGGCTGAACCCTAACGTCATTGTACTAGGTTAAAGTCGGATGTCTGTTTTGCAATAAGACCACGAAATGCTCTATTTCTCCTCTTACAGCTTGCTACTATGCAAGCCAGCTTGCATAGTAGCAACCACTTGCAGCGGTGGTTAACGTACTAAGTAGCAGTGAGAATTAATGGAAACGGAACTCCACGAAAGTTATTTCGCAAAACGCGAAGTGGCTCGAATAAGGCGTGTTTTCTTGTCGAAATGCTTGCTAGCGCAATGAGCCTACCTCCTAAATTTTTTTCACTCTGTTATGTCTTACAAAGAATATCATCTTTTTGCCTTCTTTTTGTCACAAAAACAGGGTATTATATCATATTTTGTTCAGTCCCGTTGTTTGTACTCATTCTGGTCATTCATGCCTGTGTGTTCAGAATTGTGCTCAGTCTATTTCAGCAAGGGTAAGAGCTTCGGGCGCAAAGAAGTAGTATGAAATGAAACTGCGAGAAACATTGCCCACGAACACTTCTGCTGCACTTTCTTCGCACCTGAGGCGGCAGTGAAGATGCCTTTTAAGAATAATTACATCCATAATGTTTACGAGAACATATCTACGCGCACAACATTTCAGATCTGATAGCAAAAATCAACTGGATGAAACAGATTCTATCGACTAATTACAACGGTAATACAATTTCCACTCGTATACAATGTACCGCCTACGAAAAGAAAAAATGTGCGAAGAAACGGCAGAAGCTTTTTTAAGGGCATTTCGAGGCAGTATGCTGTTTAACCGAATAGAGCCACAAAACAAGATCTCCTATCCAATAAGTTTTTGTTCTTTTCCTTGGTAAACAATCATCCTTCCCCCTGTTCGGCTATTTATCTTGACACTATAATTGCGCTTGTTCTAGTTGTGTAAACACGGCATTCTGATGCAAACGCTCCTTTGCTGGCATTTAGATGAAGAAACTGCAAGCTGTTAACGCGTATCGATCGATCGAATGCAATAAGGTCGTAATAGGAAAATATTCGCAGCATTCATGTATTACCAGCAACCGTAGAAAATAAGTGACAAAAGCACTGCCGACGAAGACAATGAAATCAGAAGATAAATTATAAATGCCTTCAATACTAGATGCGCGAAGCATCCTTCACACATACTATCAAAACAGGATGCGCAGGTCAGAGAGGATTGCGGCAAATGGTAGTACAACGTATGCTTTCGCATTGAGAAAGAAAGAGAGATAACGACTTTCTTGACATATCAAAGCCGGTTTCGCAGAGCTCTCAAATGGCAATACCTACACTTTTGTTTCAATACGCTCTACGATAAACTGTTTGTTGCGAGTGGTACAGTTCTAACTTGAAAAGAAAAGAGATATTACATGATCTGACTAATTTATTTCTTCTTATTTCGATGTAATCAGAACATTCGTAAAGGTTGGCGCCCAAATATCACGGACCAATTCAACCAATATATATATATATATATATATATATATATATATATATATATATATATATATATATATATATATATATATATATATATATATATATATATATATATATATATATATATATATATATATATATATACTTGTTTGCATGCCACAACGCTCTACTATTCTAGCACTTTGCAACTGGGCTTTGAGAGCTGTAAAGTCTTTGTGAGTGTAAAGAAAAACCGGCTCTGTACAGAAGTTTTCTTATCTTATCCCTGTATTACAAAGCCTTTCATGTTCTTATTCTAATTAAATCAGCGCAGCGGTTGCCTGCTACTATTTAAGGCCCTCTATCATACCAAACACTTCTAGACAAAAGCTTTTGAACGAGAAAGAATTTATGACCACAATTTTTTTAATATATAGTAAGATTTAACTTTAGCAATCAATATAACCACAGATCTTCCGTCAGCAGACTTCCATTTGGTTCCTATTTGCGATTTCGCTATCGTCAAAAGCGTTCTCCATTGGTTTCCTACGGATATCTTAACAGCTCGATGCGAGCGATAGAAACACTACAAAAGAAAGATTTCTCTAAGCATCGGAAGAATGGAGCATTACCATCTCTACTATTACCTTCAGTACCATACGTAAAAGTTTTCCAATATTCAAAATTTTTCTCCAAGAATGCTGGACATGATACACTCATATACAATACATTTAAATACCAAAGCTTCTTGTGCCGACGCTTAATGTTACAGCCTTTGTAATTATATCAGCAATGAATATTTTAAGAATTAAAAGATGCTTATTCACCTTCTGCGCTAGCCATCAGTTGAGTTATTCAGCCAGCTGTGAAGAGTGCTCCCTCAAATGTACCTATTTGATACGAGTTTCCAGCTCAACCGGCTGATCAGTGTCTACACGTGTCGAAATTAGCAATTCATTTGATTCTGTACGGATCCTTTCAAATATTTGTTTGTTTGTTATCTACATGGTTCCTATGCGGGGTTAGCCAAAATATCTGCTACAAAACAATTTATGTTTTTAGGCTCCTTACTACGTATAAAATTAGATAAATAAACACTACAAAAGCTCCAGATCATCGATATTATAAGAAATTACAATTTGAGAATAGGTTAGAGAGAGAGAGTTAGGAACGATTAAATACCTGTAGAGTACACCTTCCAACAGTGCTGCAAGTGCCTAACTCAAAAGTGGCACCGATCAATATGTGCAGATCCCATCGAGATATAAAGAGGGAGTTCAGCGTGCAGTAATCTAGGCAGAAACAGCCCAAAGGTCATGCATAAAATCAAAGCTGCGTAAAGAGGAAGGAATCAAAGAATCTTAAAAAAACATGAAAATTTCGTCGTATTTTTCCTGCGCCTTGCAGGCACGAACGAACAGGACTCAGACGTGCTGCCATGTGAAACATTCAATAATTAATATATCTAATCCTCCCCAGACTGTACAGAGTACGTGTGATAGTTTTGTTTTTGGAAAAGTTATGTACATAGTGCCCCAAAATTTCCGGCACGTCACAGCACTGTCTCGACCATTCGTTCCCGAGATCCTAACACGTTCCGGCAAATAAACTGTTTCCCTACCTGTATCGTTTCTTAAAGAAACAAAAATGACGGTTGGTGTTCGAGAGTGCTCATTACCCCGCACATCGCCTCGTGCTTCTTTACTATACCACGAGGGTCTTGCAGACAGGATTACAAGGAAGCACGCCACCACTGGGGCTTGGAGGATGGCGGCTCCACTTAAGCCTGGTCACGCTAAGGCGGAGAGTGGTTAGGAATGACGCGCTCCTGGACTGTCTCGAAAAGTGCATACGGAGTTCCGCCTCGTGTGTTTTTTTTTTCATTGTTTTTCATCTTGGTGACGCAGTCTCAGAGCCTCCATGGTTCAGGAATCTTGACCTCTTAGCAACCATACCGGCACAGAGGGTAATCAGTCCAACCATTTATACTCCTGGGAGAAGTAGATGCGCTGGACAAGTGCCCTGAGATGTTGGACACGAAGCTGCTCAATTTTCCTCTGCGTTGATTAAATTATAACTCGAAGCCCCGGCGAATTTTTCTCTTTCATACTGATCCCAACAGACATTTGGCGTCGCACTTCCCGAACAATATTCGTCTCACATTGCTGAGAGCAGAAGCCGGGAAAGATTTAACGCGCAATAAGATTCGCCACTGGTTGCCGCCGGGCTCAAGTTTTTGCCTGAAAGACCAATATTTTCCACTCCTAAATATTGCATCCGCACAAAGCTACTTATAGGACGCAGATTATAGGTGGCCATTCGTGGATTCAGCGTCGTAGTTGTAGTCATAGTTGTCGTTATTGTCGTTGGCGTTAGCGTTGTCGCCGTAACACGACACCTGACAACCGCGGCAGGTAGTAGCTAAGAGAGAGATAAAACATTTATTATTTCATTGAAGTGTTCTACGAGTCAGGTAGGCGGCCTCCTCAGTTCAGGACTCCGGCGGCTTGGGCGGATGCCTGGACCAGTCTGATGATGCCACACTGGTCCTCCAGACCATTGCTGGTCAGGGCTGCCTCCCACTGCTCGTATGATGTCTGTAATGTTTTTAGATGAGGTGGGTTTTCGGGACAATTCCAGGAAATGTGAAACAGCGTAGGCTTATCGCCGCACCATGGACAGAAGGGGCGGTATTTGGAAGGGTGAATGAAGCTGTACAAGTACAGGTTAGGGAAGGTATTCGTTTGTATTCGCCTCCAAAATGGGGCTTCTTCTGTGGCGAGTTAAATATGGGGACGGGGATATATTCTACGATCTAATCTAAGCATCTCCAGCCGTTCCCCATAGTTTGATGGTAGAGGAGTGAGGTACGGGCAAGGATTCACTCGGTTTGTTAGCTGAGAGAAGCGCCAACTGCCACTCCGATAAAGGAGGAATGGACTGTCGGAAAGTGGCTAGCATATTAACACGCCATCTACCGGTAGCGGCAGGTGCCGTGTGAGGAACTGCGCTCAAATTTCGCATTGCCGACTATCATAATCGTCTCTCAATTTTTTCAACTATCATAAAATGGATCACCAAATTTTGAATTCACAGTACTCGACGCTGACACGGCAGAAGCAGGCGCGCGATCGGCGAGAGGGCTTTGCGGAGAGGACTACACAAAACACCTCGCATGCTGAAACAGTGTGAATCAGACGATAAAGGGAACTGCAACACTGGACGTGATTAACCGCAGCACGTGAGCGGTCGCTGAACTGAACCGAACTATACCTTCCCGGTAATAGCCAGCAGAACCAGAAAGAAATGATGCTGCAGCACACGTATCCTCGTCATCTCTTTAAAATTGTAATGGCTGTGCATAATATGATGTACGTGAAAACAATACTTTCTTGAAGACTGGTTCGTTATTAATAGTTTTGGCGACGGCAACCAGTAGTTTCATGCGTGATCTCGTTTCACTTATTTTGATGTGCTCCTCTGTGCAGCGAAAACACCTCTACCTTCGTGAGAATTCGAGGTGCTCTTTTCAGTTGCGCTTGATGTCCTTATTGCATAAACTAGCTCTCACGCGTCCTCCTCGAGATAAGCGGATGTTTCAGCCAGCGCTGGACTTGTTTTTCTTCTGACCTTGTCAAAAATCTTGATGTTTCATGGGGATCTCTCTTTTAATCACTCTAAATGTCTTTCTCTTTGACGGCCCCTTGAAATTTTCTAACGTGAGTGCTAAACGAAAGAGCCGGGTATTAAAGATAGGCAAGGGGTAAGCCCGATCGATGCCTGAAATTCTTGTTCAATTTCATTACTTTTTCCTTAAACTTTTTTTTCTGGATTCGGGGTACTTTGCACAACTGAGCGCCGGGCACCAAGGCGTTGACGAAGGTGATTTTTTTATAAAGGCAGCCCATGCGATTCTTTATATTGAGCACAACTTCCGGGACACAAACTAAACATGAAGCTGGTGTGGAGCGTTAGCTTCACACACTGTCTGCGCCTTGGACCACGAAAACTCGCCAATGGAACAAAGAAGAATAAAGGAAAGAGTGTGTGGAAAGAGTTAGAATCATGTCGCACTAGTCCTAGTGTCTTATTACGTTTGCGGTGATTTCTTTCACCCGCAGCATAGTGTGGTCAGCTCGGAGTGCTCCTTTTAGGACAATATTGATTGTTTGAAAAATAACGCAGGAAGTTCTCTCAGTCTGACAAATCAATACATTATCGTTAGTCGTCAGAAATAAAAGGTTGCACTTTGCACGCCCTTAATGGCAATGAGCGTTCACAAGAGTTCCTCTCGGAAGTGTTTTCAGGCGCGAAATTTCTATCTTGTTATGCGCTTAAAGGTCTTAGCAAGGTTTATGGCTGCTCCGCCTGTCGGCAAACCTGCGAAATGTAGGCGAGGCGCGTCAACCGCTCACACCGGCCCATATATATTTACCCTTTTGCAATGCGGATGTATTTTGACAGCTTACGTCGTACGAAATATTAATTATTCGCAAATCTACTTTCACGCAAGGCTTCAATGACGCGAAGCTACATACAGCTGAGTAGTTGACTTTCCGAAACTTTTAAAAGTTCTCTGAAACCGCTGCTGCACACTATCCAGGCCCTCATTCTTGATAAGCCTACCGCGCGGCGGATCGTAGCGTTCGACAGCAAAGTAAAACGTCCCGTCGTATTCAATTTTAACCATGGAGTGCATATTTCCTTTGCTGCCCTCTGTTACTCTCCACATTCATTAATCGTTGTTATGCGTGATCCTCTCATTGATTATTCCCAAATGGCAAAACAGGCACCCTCTTTGCAAACGCGACAGGTCGCCCGCTTTTCGATGTAAGTGCGCGTTTAAACCAAAAAAGGCAACGTGAAAAGCCGAGTCGCAGAACGCACAACCAAGTTGTCATTGGCCCACCACTTCTTCGTGTTACTAGGGAAGGGCTGGCTGTCGACGAAGAGATGGCGGCTTAAAAGAATGCATCACAAAAGACCGTGTGCCCACGTCTGTTGTGGAATCGGCTGTCACTCTGCACAAACTGTCTCTTTAATGTTATCGATTGACGCTCGAGTCCGCTCAATGCATGTTGATAATCAGCAAGGTTGACCGTGCTGTTTATTGCAGTCCCACGTCTGGGAATTCAGCTCTTTCCGAGCGAAGTTACATTGCTGGCGAGTGCTCTGCAGTATGATCTCGTTGCGGTGCAAGACGCCTGAACTTTAGAGTCATGGTATCTGCAGCCATCAAGCATTCTCAAGCTTCCTCGCAATAAAGCTCACGCGTCGGTACCAGGTGCACAATCTTTACATTGCTTCATATGCTTTGTAACTGCCTGCTAACTTTGCCGGACTCTTAATTTTGTGCGTGACATAGAACTGACCGGACAGGGCTGGACGCTACATTATAGGCTTAAAATTATGTATTTCTTGGAAAGCCAAGCTAATACACACGAAACGAATGTGCACGTCACGTCTTTTAAATGCAAGAAAAAAATTGATCGAGTCACTTCAGCGTGTCTTCAGCGACAGTCCTTTCCAAAATATTCTCAATCACTTGTCGAAAAAAGGGGTACATTCGCTTCACTCTTCTATCAAGCGAACAGTTGTAATATTTGCACAGCACGCTGAAGAGGAGCATGTGGGCAAATAACAGATAATTTCTTTCGTGACAGTACATATTGGGTTTTTTTTATTAAATTGGACAGATTGTTCAATAGAGAAAAAGGACTCCTTTCTAAACAAGTGCAACATGAGCGCTTTACATTACCTGTAGTGATCATGCTACACAAAGCAAGTCAAGTGTTGAACGTGATAAAGTAATTATTAAAACCTTTCAGTACTGACGGACTCAGCCCGCACCTGCGTCCGTCAGTCGTAAGTCCAATTCTGCAAAACGGCATGCGCCCTAAAACAAGAAGAAGGATTACTGTTTGGGTAAACGCCTGTCTGGCATCAGACTGCAGTATTAATAGACCTGGCATAGCATATTTAGCTTCCCGCTTAGCAATGCTCCGAAACTCAAGTCTTCCGCCTAAGCTTAGCGCGTGTGGACAGACTATCACCCCAGTGAGCTGCAACGTCGAACTCGTGTCTACTCTCATGCAGAGTAATTCGCTTGCGTATGTTTTCGGCGCAATGTTAAATGTGCGGCACATGCGCAAGCAGAAAATCAAGCGCGCGTTCGTCGGCCGTGCTTGCAATGGCAGCGAGAAGCCGCCGCGAGCATCCTATCTACAGTTCGAATGGCTGCCGCTAGGGGGCTTTCAAACTCTTACCTACAGGCAGTGAATATGGGTTATAACTGGTACATATGTGCACGCTTCTATGTCGTCTTTTCTACCCGCCACAGTTTTTCCACGCGTTGAAAATTGGCGTTTTAACATGCATAGTTTGCTTTGTGAAGTAACCACTTTTCTACATATATTTAGTGTTTTTTTTTGCAGTGCGTTTGGCGGGTTTTGTTTACATTTATTAAAAAATTCAAATTATTTATAGCAGCTCGGTGTTCCTAAAGCGCTTGGTTTAAGTTTCGTTTGGGCAATTTCCAGCGGGCAATTTCCAGCACGCCAACCAGATAGTTTCTGCGTTGAGTTTTCTGCGATGCAGAAAAAGCATAAACTAGCAACACACTTCGTGGTTCGTTCTTAATCTTTCAGCAACTAAAATTGATATAGCATCGGCAGCGACGAAAACTTGGATGTATCGGCCACTCTGCCGAAAAAAACCTCCGATCTATGCCATTCCTGCGCCACCCGAATGACATGCACAGCAGAAATGAGGAAATACGGGCGTTCTTTCAAATAATCGTATCTTTCGAACACGAGCGAACTTTTAAATTTCTTTTTAGTTACTTCTTTCTCTACACTTAGTATAGTGTTAGAACGTAGGGCTGACAGCGCTAATGATGCTTTACGGCAGCAGGACCTTTCCAGTATGAAACTTCACGTACCGAGTTGCGGTGGATTTCAACTTTTTTTAATATGAAATTCCGGCGCATAGGTTCAAATTTGCAAACACTATACAGGATGAAACATCACTTGTATTTTACGGTGCGCGAAACTTCGCTGTGCAAAAGCTCTGAGTTTCTTGAGCTTGAGAAAGGAAGACGCATTATATAGTGTAACCATAGTGTATATTATTCGTTCTTTTAAGCAAAACATGCATGCTTAACAATGGCAGAAATGAACAAAGTAACAGTTTTTGTGGAGTACATAAAAGTTAAGTTTCTTTTTTTGCATTGCTGAAGTCGAAGAAACCTTCTTTCATTAGTATGAAAGTCTTCTAAATATTAGTCACCATTGCCTCTGCTACAACCGGCGCGTTTCCCAGACCAATTTTTTTGCATTTGCTAAGTGCTTACGGAAGTGGGCACATATTTCAGTGTCATAAATTTATAAGAGTATCGAAGAAGCGTATCACATGAATCGAAGTCATATCAGGTTTTGCCCAGATTAACCTGCCTCTAATGATATTCGCATACTAGGAGAGTTAGATGCTATTTATATTTGGATACTCTTATACCCAACTAGTGTAGCTCTAGTCACTGGTTATTCAACAGTACGATTTAAATATCAACACATATTCGATAGAAATAAAGTGTGTGCGTCTGGGTTGTAGGCCGCGCACCGCGGGTAAAGTTTCATGTACTCGTCCTCAGATTGGATTTCATCCACGAGCGCTTTCTGACGGGAATATTTTGCACATTTAACCTATGTGACAGCTTGGAGCCGAAAACAGCGCAAAAAAGCAACAGGGTATGTCAATGTGCTTCTGTTGTTTGTTTGTATTTTCAGTTTTCTGTGATTTCCTTTAAAAGCCTATTTGCCTGCATTAAAAAACATTATTAGAGTTTATGCGGAACTAATCCTTGTTTTTTAAGGCGCGTTTGCTTTAACATTGGTTTTCATAAAATATTCTTACAGACTGAGGACACATGAAAGATTACGAAGCGATACATGAGCTGAGCGACTTAGGAGGCCAAAAAATTTTATCAATTTTCAATGGATAATATCACTGCTGCACTATAAGAACTGCAGAGCACCAATAACTAAAGAACAAATATTCATGGGATATACGATAGCAGAAGTTATGTTGTCCAGACTTAAGAGACAAAAGAATGTTTCGTTGGTTCTGTAGAGGATGCTAAATATCGAACCCGGTGCGAATGAAGTTTCCCCCAGTAGCCTTGCGTATAATACTAAATATCTAAGTATCCTTAGAATTGTGAGTATATTCAATTTCTGAAGCAGTAAAAGTTAAAAAAATATACGGCTTTTATAATGTGAAATATAAAATAATTGTTCTCATCTGGGGCATTCATATCCGATACAGCAATTTTCCTCTCGGCTTAGATATTTTGTCGCCCTCTGTGCCTGCTCTTGTCATCAGCTTTGATCAAAAAGAAAGCTCCAGTGATTTTCCTACGAAAGGGTAAATTAATTTCAAAATATTTTTCTTATTTATCTCGAAATCCTGTCGAGAGAGTTTTAACTGAAAACCATTCACCTTATCGGTGCCTAGGCGCTGGGAGTATCAGGACAATAAATTAACTTTGCTCTCTGGTCAATTGTGTCAGTGTTGCAAATATATCGAGGCCGCCCAAGTGAAGGCTGCATCGAATTATGGGAAGTTTCTTGTCGATCTTTTGTTCTTCTACCAGCGCTCTTTCATATTCAATCGCCGTTTGCTATATACAGTCACACTCAAATAATCTAATAATCATACTACAGAATACTTAAAAATTAAAGGAAATTTTTCTAATATAACATATTTTTTCTCTGCCATTCTTCGAGCATTGCGAGATAAGAGGCTTGTGTTTTCTGCCGCCAGGTGCGCAAGTCGAATGCCGATTGCATTGCCAGCATCTCCATTGATACACAGTTTATCCGATGCTCCCTCTTTCCAATAGTCTCCAACTGCCTTCTGCCTGTCGAAAGTGCCACCTCCTGTGAAGCGTGCACCCTTACATAAAGAGTGTCTATGGGGAGAAGCTTGACAAACAAACTAGTTTGATGCAGTATATATTAAAACGCACTTTTACATGCGCTGTTAAGTGGGAACACGCCTGACATCAAAAGGCAATTTGGATAGTTTACAAGAATAAAGGTGGCTGTTCGATACAACACTACTTGGAGATAGAAAAGGAGAGCATACCGAGCAATATCGCCTTTGAGTACGAAGCATGAGTATAAAGAGGAGCATTTGAGCATGAAGAAAGGGTGCGTTAACTGCAATGAGCTTGACAGCGCCTTTGATGAAACACCGGCTGGACGGCGCGCTTAAATTATTCCTTAAGAAAAAAAAAATACCGGCCCTTTTTTAGTATTTGCGATCCTTGACAGCTGGTAATTTTCCCAGCATTTGTGGCGTCGTCAGCGCAAGTAAATTATTTCTCTCTTAGCTCATCACACCACGTCACAATGTTCGGACAAACGACAATGTATTCTCTTGACGGAAGAAATATAACATTAGGTAAAGCGAAACGTTCTGCCGTAGCACCAAAGGCGGTTGCGTTTTCTCGCTGTTATAGACGAAAAACTGATGACTGTAAAGGGACACCACGAAGTGAGAACTGTCAACATTATGGCGCAGGTTCTCACGTGATCCAATCGGACTTTGCCTGTGCGCCTTGGCTTAAAGCTTTGACACCAGGGCTTTGTGTACACTTCCTTCCTTGGTGTTCGTCCTTTCATGGGCCGATCGGTCGGGAGGCAGCCACACCTGCAACTTTTCGCTTGACTGATCGTAAAGTCCAATTTGATATGTTCCGATTATTTATTCATGAAACCTTAGATTTCTCTTATTCTATAATTTTCCACAACAACCTTGTATTAAGACCACTCTTTCGAATAAAGCTGTGTCCAGACTATCAGCAATCCACAAGTACAAGACAAAAGACCTGAAATGGCCTCGTAGAATCCGTGGCAGCAACTACTGTTTTTTCTGTATAAAAGTTTTCATTAATGTGAATGTCAAAATGTGGAGCTCACAGTAATAGTGTCCAGAGTGAAAAATAACAGGTGGCAGATCCTACTACAGTCTATTTTTATTTTTCTGGCTCTTTTTACCAGCCGGACCTCACGCATCTCGCGCTGACGATGTTTCACAGAATAGATAGTAAAAGCGACTCTATACCTCATCACAGGTTTATACAGCGAACATAGAACACTAATTGGACAAAACACAAGGCACAGAAGTTTTGTAGCGATAACTACATTAAGGTAGCATTTCGAGCCTTGAGCGTGGAGGCACGCCACCCTGTGGCTGCGCCGCCACGCTGTCACGTGGTTGGTCACGTGGTGCGGAGCAGCTGCCGGTGGCGGCGGCGCCGTGGCTGATCACGTGGTTCGTCACGTGGTCGGTCACGTGCCCAAGTTCCACTCCGCCAGCTGTAGCTGTCGCGTCACTCCAGATTTAACCAGAGCTAAACCACCGCCAATTTTTTTTAGCGTCGAAGCGCTCATCTTGATGTTGAATTTTTATCCGAGATTTCCGGTGCAAGCCCTGATGTGTGCTCGTAGACCAGCAGCGCCGAGGATGGCTTTAGCGTGGTGGCATCCGGCTATGCGGGAATAGCGTTCGTCCAGGAATTAACGTTGTCCTCGAATTGGCATTGTCCAAGGATTGGCATTGCCTAACAACTCGCGTTGTTCAAGAATTGGCGTTGTCCAGGAATTGGCGGGGTTGGCGTTTGTCCTCATTGCTGCAGTTAACGTAAAGAGCTCAACATACTAATTCTTCGCAAAATAGTATTATTTCGCTGTTGCACAATCCCTTCAGGTTGATAAAAAGGTCTATATTGGATCCTTACGAAAACATATGTTATTTATCCACGTACTTTTGTTTAACCTGCTCTGCACATATTTCAACTCTTCACTTGCTAGAAAAGTGAAGCGAATGCACGCTTTACTCCGGAAACTGAGAATATTTCTGAAAGCACTATCGCTGAAAACATGCTCAACACAATGCTCAAGTTTCGATAACTTTTTTTTACTTGCACTTAAAAGATGTGCACATTCATTTCATGAGGATTAGCGTGGCTTTCTAGGCAATACCTGATGTAGAGCCCACAAAAATCTTCCAGTTCTGTCTGATCGGTTTCATGACACGCAAAAACATAAAGAGGCTGGCAAGATTAACAAGCAATTATAAAGCAAACGAAACTGTGTAAAGGTTGAGGAACTGAGCATGATGCATAAAGCGTGGGCGGGGAAGCTTTAGCATGCGCGATGGCTACAGACGCGATGGCTCTTAAGTTCAGGCTTATTGCACCGCAACGGAGGGCTCACAAGCAGCGCAACTTTACTCGAGAAGATCACAGTTCCCAGAAGTGTGA
Organism: Amblyomma americanum; assembly: GCF_052857255.1. Lineage (NCBI taxonomy): Eukaryota > Metazoa > Arthropoda > Arachnida > Ixodida > Ixodidae > Amblyomma > Amblyomma americanum. Next base: position 18,819,860 of record NC_135506.1, on the reverse strand, counting down.
CTGCAATAAACAGCGCCCCCCCCTCCCCCAAACTCATTATCAACATGCATAGAGCGGACTCGAGCGCCAATCATAATTTTAAGCGACAGTTTGCATTTAGTTGCAACTAAATCCAGAGTGACAGCTAATTCCACAACAGGCGTGGGCACACGGTCTTTTGTGATGCATTCTTTTAAGCCGCCATCTCTTCGTCGACAGCCAGCCCTTCCCTAGTAACACGAAGAAGCGGTGGGCCAATGACAACTTTGTTGTGCGTTCTCCGGCTCGGCTTTGCGCGTTGCCTTTTTTGGTTCAAACGCGCACTTACATCGAAAAGCGGCTGACCTGTCGCGTTTGCAAAGAGTGTGCCTATTTTGCCCTTTGGGAATAATCAATGAGAGGATCACGCATAACAACGATTAATGAATATGGAGAGTAACAAAGGGCAACAGAGGCAATATGCACTCCATGGTTAAAATTGAATATGACGCAATGTTTTACTTTACTCGTCGAATGCTACGATCCGCCGCGCGGTAGGCTTATAACGAATGAGGGCCTGGATAGTGTGCAGCAGCGGTTTCAGAGAACTTTTAAAAGTTTCGGAAAGTCAACTACGCAGCTGTATGTGGCTTCTCGTCATTGAAGCCTTGCGTGAAAGTAGATTCGCGAATAATCAATATTTCGTACGACGTAAGCTGTCAAAATACATCCGCATTGCAAAATCGTAAATATATATGGGCCGGTGTGAGCAGTTGACGCGCCTCTCCTACAGTTCGCAGGTTTGCCGACAGGCGGTGCAGCTACAACCATGCGAAGACGTTTAAGCGCATAACAAGATAGAAATTTTGCTCCTGAAAACACTTCCGAGAGGAACTCTTGGTGAACGCTCATTGCCATTAAGGGCGTGCAAAGTACAACCTTTTATTTCTAACGACTAACGGTAATGTATTGATTTGTCAGACTGAGCACGCGTCCTGCACAGTTTTGCAAACAATCAATATTATCCTATAAGCAGCACTCCGAGCTGATCACGCAGAGCTGCGGATGAAAGAAATCACCGCAAAAGCAATAGGATACTAGGACTAGTGGGGGGGATTGTACATCATTCCACACGCTTTTTGCGATCTCTAATCTTCTGTTCTTTCACCCTCACCTGCAGCATGTCAGGCCATCAACCGGACAGGCCTCTTCTGTTTCAGTACAGACTCTCCTCCTCCTCCTCCTCCTCCTCCTCCTCCTCCTCCTCCTCCTCCTCCTCCTTTATCCTTGTTCCATTGACGAGTTTTCATGGCCCGTGTCGCAGGCACTTTGTGAAGTCTACGCTCAACATCAGCTTCGACTATGTTTTGGGTCCCGAAAGATGTGCTCAACAAAAAACAAGGCATGGGTGCCTTCAAAAATAAACCTTCAGCGATACCTTGATGTCCCAAGCTTAGCTGCGCAAAGTACCCCGAATCCAGAAAAACAACAGGCAAAAAGTACCAAGAGAGAGAGATAGAAAGACGAACGGAAAGGCAGAGAGGTTAATTAGGCGACGTCCGGTACGCTACCCTACACGTGTGAAGGGGAACGGAGCTAGAGACAGATAGGGGAGAGAACAAAGGGAGATGATCACATTCCCACATGTGCGTTGGCCATTACTTGCAGAGTACACAGGGCACACACTGATAGTTCACAACTTTGCACTCAGTCTTGAGTGCTTTAAGAACTTGAAAAGTGCCTTCAAAGCTGTTCTTTGCGAAAAATTAACGGAATTTCACAAAAGGTTCAGGCGTCGACCGGGCTAACTCCCAGCCTACTGTTATTTAAAAAAGGCACAAAAATTCCCCGTTTTTTACGAATAAAGATATGCAAGGCGCAGAAGAAACAAACACTCCGGTTATGTTTGTTGCGGCACACGGGCAACGTTGTGAAAGCAGACCCGTTTTCTAAAGTAGGCACATTCTCAACGCAACATTAAAAAAAAGACATACTCCACGCACCTGCGTCGTGCTGCAGGTGGGTGTAAAGCTGTTTCAACACCCGCCTCGTTTGAAAGTGCACCCCACAATGAATATAGTACGTGTATGCCTGGTGATTACCTTTGAATGTGCGCCTGTCAGGTGCGCATCAAATTCAATGTATTTTTCTTACGGACCTTTAGGATCTGGCTCGAAGTGCACGTGTCGCCAGCGTCTTGCTGTTCCACTGCGAGGAACGAAATCCCTTCTAAGAAAGGTTGATAGAGCGGAAACAAATGGCGAGTGGACCAAAGGTAGTCCGACTTGTATCGCGCTAACCCACTCTTCTTCAAGGGTGTTCACTGTCTCGATTTTTTGCTGCGTACAGCCGCTTGCCGCGAACATTAACAAAACTGAAAATATTCGCCAAGGGTAGACAACTGGGCTAGATGGTTGTATTCACTATTATGGAACATGGTACCAGCACAAGAGACAAGGACGAAGGGAGAAGACAACACGAACGCCGAACTTCAACTGTCCGGCGTTCGTGTTGTCTTCTCTCTTCGTCCTTGTCTCTTGTGCTGCTACCATGTTCCATAATAATGAAAATATTCCCAAAAATTGTCATTATACCAAAACTCGTGGTTATCAACACCATGATGTCACGATTGTTTTTTGCAGTCTTTCATGTGTCGCACATTAGCGTTGTGTCTTCATCGAAGGGAAGTGTTGCGGTTTCGGTCAATTTCATTCAGCCGATTATACACAGTAGCCATATCCATAATACTGCACGTGAGGCTGCATGCCTTACGCGCGTCATCTCAGTAACTACCGTCCGGGCCTGATTTGTGAAAACGTTTGATGCAGATGGTTGCATTAAAAACGACATACATCATCAAAGTGGTATCTCAGCTATGAAACACGTTGCTTTAAATAGCCAGGAGCCCAACATAGACATCTTTCCACGTTCTTGGTGGAACCACTTTAATTTGACACAAAACTTTCCGAGCTCACCTGGAGCTTCAAAGCCAAGTAGGTCACACCACATTAAATGTATCAACTTCCATAAAACAATTTTTCTCTTTTACTTCCAGAAAATTTCTGTACCTTTATATCTATGTGGGTGACCGAACGGTTTCAGTGCCTTATAGATATCATTTTTGTTCTGAACTCAGCGTTCCTTCTTACAAAATCATTTTAGCAGAAGTAATAAATAGAAGTGACCGAGGAAGCCCCGCTTGAGGTCCGAAAGTCGGCTTGCACTTTTCTATGATCACTGAAGCTCTCGCTCGTACGTGACCAGCAGCCATGTCCATTTCTAGGAGAGAAAAAAAAACAGCCTAATGCGTCTTTTCGGTTGTGTTTTTTTATGTGAATAACGTAGAATCCTGCGGAAAACCTTGAGGCGCCACCGTTGACCATACGTTGTTGATTCTTAATCCCAAAGCCTAAAAACTTAAAACGATTCTTGGTGTCTGCTAGGTCACTTCGCTCAATCGCCCTTCCGCTTTCGTAAGCACGCTCTCCCGGACTGGTTTCAGAAGTAGCGGTGTGAACCGCGTCGTCTTTTTAATCTATTTTGTTTACGTGTACATATAAGCTGTCAGAAATGCTTGTGGTACAATCAGGGTCCCTTTATTCATTTTTTTTTATGGCTTACGGTCAGTGGCATGAAACTCAAAGAATATTCTCAAACACTACCTGCACTGAATAGTGCACTTGCAATTGCTTACTGAAAATATGTCAATTACGTCACGCATTCACGTAATAAGCTTACCAATAATAGTGCCCTCATTACTAAACAATAGGTTAACGAAATAGCTAACCATATACATTTCAGCAACTCTAAACAAGAAAAATAAGGGGCGCAGCAAAACAAACCGTAAATACTTTTATCAAGACCAGCCTTCCCACGAGCCAACACAGAAGCCTGGAAAATACCAGCTCGCTCTTACATTTCCCTATTCAGAGGCAAAGCAATGAATCCTAGAGAATATCCTAATATTTATACACCCTCAACTCTTAAGTGGGCAACCCATTTAATGCTACAGAAATACTCTTCACTATAAAGGACACATAAAAATAACGCTACATCCTCTACAGACTAGCGCGTTTAATCGCCTATATAACATGAGTTGCATTTGTTCCGCATTTTATGTCTGTTTTGTGGTGCTCCGTGCTTAAACGTCTTGTTTATGTAGCTTCAACCTACCAATATTTCATGAGCACTGCAAAGGGTAGCATCAAATCACGTGAGTAACGAAGAGTAGGCTCGTTTTTTCGCGTTAAGAAAAACAGTCATCGCTAATGACTTCAACTTTAAAAAATAAAAAAGCGAAAGAAATGTGCTAAATTTCGGTGACAAATCTCGAAGCTGTTCCCTGCCCACCTTCGGTTTTTTTATTTCGCGGTGTAAAGGATTCTTTTGCTTGAGATTTATTATGAAACTTCGTTCAATTTCTAGCTCAACTCACCGCTTCCTCAAATTTTCATTACACGCATGCTCAGAAAAACCCGTTGAATTCGCGCAGCTGCCACCACACACTGCACGATGCTGAGCATTCAAAATTGCGGCGGGAGTTTTGAACGATCTCTGTATTTACCTAAATTTCTGTCGCCACAGGAACTATTCGTTGTGACCAAATGAAGCTTTTTATAAGATATAACGTACAGCGAGAGCGAGGAGAAGGCCATCACGACCAGCACGTTCGCGTAGAGTCTCCCCTCACTCTATAGTGGCCACGAAATTCGCGTTAATAGAGCCCCGATCAGTAACGCTCGCTTCGCTGCTGGAGGACATCAGATGGCGCTCGTTGCCTATGCTCAGGAAAGCAGGGCTCGCAATTCAGCTCTATTTGAAGTTTGCGTAAGCGATCACTGCCAGTTCTTACTAAAGCGAGTGCATTGTCACATTGGTCCTTGGTGATGGTGGTGAAAAGCATTTATTAATCTATATGTACACAGGGGTGCTCGGAGAGAGGTCCCTAGTGGGTCTCGCTCCTTACAATAGAAGGCGGAGTCCCTCATTCCGGGACACCGTTGGTCCTGACCGCTGCGCAGGTCCGCCGAACCAGGGCCTGTTGGGCCGATAGTTCCTAGCAGCCGAGCAGAGTCGCCTCCCAGTCCTCGCTTGTAGCGGAGGGAAGGGGTGATTGGGGGGGGGGGGGGGGGGTAGAGACGGATTTTGCCTGCATGCCCAAACCATGTAAAAGGTGTCGGCCACCTCCCCACAGAATGAGCAGCGGCCGTCAAAAGAAGAGTCAAAGTGCTTGAGAACCGCGGGCACTGCAGGGTGTTTGTAAAGAGCCTAAGGAAAGTTCGTTCGCCAGCTTTACCCAGTCCCTTCATAGGAACCGGGTAGGGCCGCTGTTGGGCACGATAGAGCTCAGTAATGTCTTTAAAAGAAAGAAGCTGGCTGTGATCTGGGTTAAGGTCCTCCCAAAGGACGCCTGCTGCCCGGTAAGTGAATGCGCGGGCTGCCTCATGGCTGGCTTCATTACCTAGCATGCCTTTATGGCCGGGACTCGTATGATTCAGCGATGAGTCGGATCGCAGTCCCGAGTACTCTGGTGAAGAATTTGGTGAACAAGTGGAGTGATCCAACGAAACTCGAAGTTACGACAGGCTCCGCGAAAGTCTATGAAGATTAATTTAGAGTCGAGATGGGAGGCTGCGAGGGCGATCGCTACCTCCTCCGCATGAGTTGAGCTGGGCGCTCTGAACAAGAGGGCCGTCCACCTGTTTTCCCTCGTGTATGACTGCAGCCGTGTACCATTCCCCCCTGGAGTGGTAGAGGCCTGCAATGTCGACGTAGAAGGCGTGTTTCTTTGAGTCATAGTGGTGGTGCACGGCATCCGCCCGCGCCTGGCGCCTGCCATTATGATCCTCCTTGTTCATCTTAGTTGGAAGGAGTCGAACGTAGAGGGCGCGTCTCCACAGTTCGGGCACTCGAACCCGTTCCATCGTATGGTGGTCATGTCTGATATGTAACCGGTCCAAGAGGCGGCGACCGGACACGGTCTGGGTGAGGGTCGTGTATTGGTTAACGAGATGCGCCTCGAGAAGTTCCCGATAGGTGTTCACCATCCCAAACGCGAACCGTCGCGTGTTGGAAGTGGAGATCGGGAGGTCGAGGGCTCTCTTGAAAACTTTGCGGAGTACAACCTCGAAACAATATTCGTCATGTTTCCTTGAGCGGAGGTAAGGAGTCGAGTACAGTACTCGACTAGTTGCGAAGGCATGGGCAAGCCGCACCGCATTCTTACTTCGCAACCCTCCTCGCCTGATGGAAACGCGGCGAACCATTCGGCCCACCTGGTCGCCGACTTTGCGGAGTTTGGCAAGGGTCGTGTCTGCCTAGCAATGCTGATTAATGAGGAGACCGACTACTCGCAGCTCCTGCGCTTCACGGATGGGGCCGCTGGCGAAACAGAGCTGAACATAAATTTTGCATTTTGGAGAATGTCGAATATGCACAAATTCAGACTTGGACGGGGAGCACTGGAGGCCGCAGTACGTAGCATAGTGTTCTACTGTGCTCGCCGCGGTTTGCAGGCATTCCTCCATCTCTCCTATGTTTCCCGTAGTAGCCCAGATGATGATGTCATCGGCGTACAGTGCATGCTGAACACCGCCGACACCCGCCACTTGTGCCGGGAGGTGCATCATGGCAATATTAAAGAGGGGAGGGGGGTACTGCCGGTGGGGAAGGAAATTCCCACAGGTAGTGGAAAAGTGTTAATTTGAACACGCCACAGGTGTTGCAATGGGAAGAGAAGCTGGTGTGAAAGCATAAGAACTCCCCTCCCGGATCCCAGATGACACGGCACCCAACCCCACGCAACAGACCACATCGGTCCTTTCTACATAGCATCAAATCACCACATTCTACAAACTCAGCCGCATGACATTGCCACCCCACCACAGTACCTTGTCGCCCTTATCCAACGCCACATGGCGACAATACCGTCTCATGCTTTCATCCCACATTTCCCCCTCATTGTAACACCTGTGGAGTGCCCAGATCCACACTTTTCCACTACCTTTAGGAATGTCCTTCCCCACAGGCAGTACCCCCGCCCTCCGCAATCCCACTCATTCTTCCTGGGAGGCTTCTTTAAGGACCGCTCAGCCCGCCGGCCAGAAATGGCTGGTGAATAGGGCTTTCTGTGCATCACAAGCCCGTGGGCTCCTGGACTAGTAGGGGACCACCCTGGAAGATTTTTTTTTTCGTCTAATAAAAGCTGTTTCCATCCATCCGTCCCCAGTTGAAGAGTCACTCCGGGACGTGGTACGACTTCTTCTAGCCGCATCTTCGTTACGACGCTCCTACAGCCGTGAGGCCTGTTCTTCGGGCGTCTCTTTAGCGCGTTGTCTCTTCCTCGCTTCGGTCTGTCGTTGCTGCGTCTCTTTCGGCCTCTCCATAACGACTACAATACACTGAGGCGAGGCGCATATGTAGGGTGCCCAGGCTAACTTTAGCCAAGGGTTAAAAAGTAAGATATTTGTGGTAGGCCAAGGAAACTACTTACATACAGCTACCAGTCGGCTTGCACATCTAGGTAATTTCTCGTAATGCCATTAAATAAGTAGTAAATAAGATAATTTTTCTAAATGCGTAAATATTGACTTTAAACAGCAGGTGTGAAAAGCAAAGTTGGAGAGCACCTTCAGAAACCCCCATTACAATTATATGCGATAGCGAAAGCCTCATGTGTATCTTTTTTTTCGAGCTCCAATGAAAGCCCGCGAAATACAAAAATCACGTGAAAAGCGCATCCGCGCGCCCCGATTGTGCTCCTCTCAATCCCGGCTTGAGTGAACGAAATCAAACTGCCGCGGTGGCTAATTGGTTAGGGCGCTCGGCTACTGATCCGGTGTTCCTGGGTTCGAACCCGACCGCGGCGGCTGCATTTTTATGGAGGGAAAACGCTAAGGCACCCGCGTGCTGTGCGATGTCAGTGCACGTTAAAGATCCCCAGGTGGTCGAAATTACTCCGGAGCCCTCCACTACGGCACCTCGTTCTTCCTTTCTTCTTTCCCTCCCTCCTTTATCCCTTCTCTTATGGCGCGGTTCAGGCGTCCAACGATATATGAGACAGATACTGCGCCATTTCCTTTCCCCCAAAACCAATTATTATTATTCATACCTGTGGATCTTTAAGGTGCATTGACATCGCACAGCACACGGGCGCCTTAGCGTTTCGCCTCCATCGAAACGCAGCCGCCGCGGTCGGGTTTGAACCTGGAGTCACGTTAAAGATCCCAAGGTGGTCGAAATTATTCCGGAGCCCTCCACTACGGCACCTCTTTCTTCCTTTCTCCTTTCACTTTCTTCTTTATCTCTTCCCTTACGGCGCGGTTCAGGTGTCCACCGATTTGTGAGACAGATACTGCGCCATTTCCTTGCCCCAAAAAAACCAATTTCATTTATTATTCCTCGTCATCATTCACGCAGTGGCGCGCTTTAGGTGTACACCGAGATTTTAGAGTTTCTCTTCTTATTTCCTCAAAACCATTTTTTCTCTGAAAGAAAAAAAAATCCCTGTGTGACTTTAGACATTAAATTTCAGCACACACTTCATTTCTGACCATAATTTTTCAACCTTTGCTTTAAAAAACTAACTAGTATAAACAGCAGTACATTTGCCAAAACTGTCTTTAAAAACTTTCTGACAGTTTACTAGAAGGAACACAATTGGCTGAAATCATACCCGTGCACGTATGAGTGTACTGGGAGAAGGCATTTGAGGCTTGCACATATGCACTCCGAACTTTTTTCAGCCGTGCGCTTCAGTCCAAGTCACTGACATGAATGGGGTCAGTAGATAATGTTTTCGCTTGTGTAAACCCCCAAACGGAATAAAATATTCCTCTGCCTTGCGATCACTGCGGCACCCACATCTATTAATATGAATGGATATGAAGCAGACTTTTCGGCCCTTTCCTTAAGCACTGCGAGTGCAGGCCGAATGGCATCGACAAGTTTTTTTCTGATATCTTCTTTATTACACTCCTGAATCTAGAAATTTAATACCTCTTTACCGCTTTTATCTTGTTTACTTTCTTTTATACACCATACTAACGATAAACAATGTAGACCAAGCTCTCGAGCTATTTCATTATGGCGTCTCTGGTTTCCTTTATCGGAATAATTGCTTTTTTTGGGGGGGTGGGGTAGGAAATGGCGCAATATCTGTCTCATATATCGTTGGACAGCTGAACCGCACCGTAAGGGAAGAGAAACCTCTTCACGAAATTTCTGTGAAGCTTGGCTCAGTGGGTAGGGCACTCGGCTACTGATCCGAAGTTCCCGGGTTCGAACCCGACCGCGGCGGACGCTTTCGAATGGACGCGAAACGCTAAGGCGGCCGTGTGCTGTGCGACGTTGGTGCATGTTAAAAATCCCCAAGTGGTCGAAATTATTCCGCAGCCCTCCACTACGGCACCTCTTTCTTCCTTTCTTCTCTTAGTTCCTCCTTTTCACCCTCCCCTTATGGCGGGGGTTCAGGTGCCTGCTGATATGTGAGACAGATACTGAGCCACTTCCTTTCCCCAAAAACCAATTTTCACCCGTGTTCCCAACCGCCGTGGTGGCGCAGTGGTTAGGGCGCTCGACTACTGATCCGGAGTTCCCGGGTTCGAACCCGACCGCGGCTGCTGTGTTTTTATGGAGGAAAAACGCTAAGGCGCCCATGTGCTGTGCGATGTCAGTGCACGTTAAAGATCCCAGATGATCCAATGAGTGAGTGAATAAACTTTATTGCTCTAATAAAGGAGTCTTGCTGCTTGCCCGAAGATTGCCGATGACTTCCAGGCTGAGCATGGTTGGAACCCCTAGTCCAAGGCACCACTGTCCCTGGCCATCCGGCATGCGTGGCTCACTAGGTCTCTTTGGACCTTGATCTGGCTGCTGGTTAGCTAGTCCTCCCACTGCTCCGCATTTGGCTCTTTGTTACCTCGGAAAGCTACATTGTGTATGCATTCCCATGTGATATGATACAGCGTGGGGGTTGCCCCGCACCACGGACATGAATCCCTATACTGCTCCAGATACATCTTATGTAGAATGTGAAGGTTGTGGAAGGCTCCTGTTTGGAGTCTTCTCCAACATGTCGCTTCATATTGTGTTAGCAGAGGATGTGGCTGGAGATATTTGCGTCTTCTGCCTTTGATGAGGTTGAGGATAGCTGCGTACGTGAGCTCTACCGTTATCTCCGGGCCGTCCGAGGCGTTTGACTCATCATCTCGGATAGTAAGCTCGCGAACTATATATATAGCTTGTCCGCCTTCAGACTGCATTCGACTCCGGCGTGTCCGGATACCCAGTGGATCCTATGTTGGATCTTCTCGTTGGTTCGCTGCGTTTTCAAGAGAATCCTTAGTGCTTTCTTGTTTATTCTTCCTACCACGTAGCGTCTGCACGCTTCTTGGGAATCTGTTATGATAGTGAGAGATTTGTTGGTGCGATAACCCTCGGCTGCCGCTAGAGCTTCGGCGATCTCCTCTGCCTCAGTTACCGTCCCATCTCTCGTGGATGCGCCGCTGATGAGGCCATCCTCCTCTGTTGTGACAATAATAATAATTGACTTTTTGGGGAAAGGAAATGGCGCAGTATCTGTCTCATATATCGTTGGACACCTGAACCGCGCCGTAAGGAAAGGGATAAAGGCCCCGCCGCGGTGGCTCAGTGGTTAGGGCGCTCGACTACTGATCCGGAGTTCCCGGGTTCGAACCCGACCGCGGCGGCTGCGTTTTTATGGAGGAAAAACGCCAAGGCGCCCGTGTGCTGTGCGATGTCAGTGCACGTTAAAGATCCCCAGGTGGTCGAAATTATTCCGGAGCCCTCCACTACGGCACCTCTCTCTTCCTTTCTTCTTTCACTCCCTCCTTTACCCTTCCCTTACGGCGCGGTTCAGGTGTCCAACGATATATGAGACAGATACTGCGCCATTTCCTTTCCCCCCAAAACCAATTAAAAAAAAGGGATAAAGGAGGGAGTGAAAGAAGAAAGGGAGAGAGGTGCCGTAGTGGAGGGCTCCGGAATAATTTCGACCACCTGGGGATCTTTAACGTGCACTGACATCGCACAGCACACGGGCGCCTTAGCGTTTTTCCTCCATAAAAACGCAGCCGCCGCGGCCGGGTTCGAACCCGGGAACTCCGGATCAGTAGTCGAGCGCCCTAACCACTGAGCCACCGCGGCCGATACCGTTTTCTTTATGCTTCGACTACGAGTCCACGGGTACAGAGTGGTGTCAGTGTAGACTACCTGATCTTGTGTGGCCATTTTGGCCTCTACATATTCAGGTGATCGAAATTATTCCAGAGCCCTCCACTACGGCACCTCTTTCTTCCTTTGTTCTTTCACTCTCTCCTTTATCTCTTCCCTTACGGTGCGGTTCAGGTGTCCAACGATATATGAGACACTACTGCGCCATTTCCTTTCCCCAAAAACCAAGTATTATTATTATTATCATTATTAATATTATTATTATTAGTGAACGAAATCACCCGCTGGCATGGCGCGACGTTGACCCGCCGCGGTGGCTGAGTGGTTAGGGCGCTCGACTACTGATCCGGAGTTCCCGGGTTCGAACCCGACCGCGGCGGCTGCGTTTTTATGGAGGAAAAACGCTAAGGCGTCCGTGTGCTGTGCGATGTCAGTGCACGTTAAAGATCCCCACGTGGTCGGAATTATTCCGGAGCCCTCCACTACGGCACCTCTTCCTTCCTTTCTTCTTTCACTCCCTCCTTTATCCCTTCCCTTACGGCGCGGTTCAAGTGTCCAACGATATATGAGACAGATACTGCGCCATTTCCTTCCCCCCCCCCCAAAAAAAAACAATTATTATTATGGCGCGACGACCCCATTGCTCCGGCAGGCCGATATACCGACGGTGGTTGCACCTTCACACTTTCAGACTGGCTAGTGCGGGCGTCGCAACCACCATCGCAATATCGGCCTGCGGGAGCAACGGGATCGTCGCGCCTTGCCAGTCGCTGATTTCGTTCACTCAAGCTATGACTGAGAGCAGCACAATCGTGGCGCGCGAATGCGCTAGCCAGGTGTTTTTTTTTTCGCGTGCTTTCTTCGGACCTTGGAAAAAAAATATACGTGAGGCTTTCTTTATCACAAATAAATAGTATTGGGGTTTCTCAAGGTGCTCTCCAACCTGGCTATTCACATTTTCTGTCCAAATTTCATATTTTCGCATGTAGAAAAATTATCTCTAATTGGTAATTACTTAATTGCAAAACAAACAATTGCCTACAATGCGAGAGCCGGTTGGTAGGTGTATGTAAGCGGTTTCCCTGGCCTACCTCAAATATCTTTTCTTTTAACCCTTAGCTAAAGTTAGCCTGGACATCCTGGACTACCCCCCCCCCACCCCACGCCAGGCGACACCTCCTCTCCCTGTACTCCAGCGGAGCACATCTGGTGGAGCGAGCGGCGTCGATGGCGGCGCCATCTGTTGGAGCGCGGCTACGGTGTTGCTGGGCAACGCCGCAACCGACATACGGCATACGGCATGCGACATACGGCATACGGCATACGGCGCAACGAGTCGAAATGGTTTGCTGGCTGGCGTAGTAAAGCTTTCGGTTTAAAAATGCACGACGGCCGTGGTGGTGGTGGTGGTGAAAAACTGTTTTAATGCTTAAAAGAAAATTTGGGATCAGAAGACCCCGCTGCATGGTCGGTATCCTTAGTCCGGGACCCTGCACGACGATGCCCCGTCTCGCGCCCGCTTCACCGGAGCCCTTTGGGACTCGAGTGTGTAGCAGTGGGGTAGGGCAGTATCCCATGCCTTTAGGGTACGGAAAGGTGGAATATAAGGATTCTGAGTACAAGCCCACACCATGTGAAAGATATCACAGATCTTTCCACAATGCGGGTAACACCGCTCTGTGTTTGGATCGAAGTGTTTAAGAGCACTTGCTGCTGGGCTAGTTGGTTTTGGTTCATAATTAAATAGTTTTAGGCGCAAAAAAGGACAAGACACATAGGGTAGGAGACAGGACGAAGCGCCATCCCGGCCGCAGCGGTCGAATTTCGATGAAGGCGAAATTCTAGAGGCCGTGTGCTGTGCGATGTCAGTGTACGTTAAAGAACCCCAGGAGGTCGAAATTTCCGGAGCCATTCACTACGGCGCCTCTCATAGCCTGAGTCGCTTTGGGACGTTAAACCCCCATGAACCAAACCAAACTACATTATACAGAGGGCGACTCGGCCGCAGAGGTAATAATTTAATGAGTTTATAACGATTCTTGTGTTTTGAGTTTCTACTTCTTAGTTTTCAGTCAGTAAGAGGTGATGTGCTTGACGGGTGCACAGATAATGCCTGTTACGTAAACCTTCCCTTTTAGCGTGCGCTTTTTTCCCTACTTCTTTGTGAAGCACAATACCTCCAAGGCAGGTTAGTTAAGTTCGTCTTGTCACGCTACCCGCCGCGGTGGCTCAGTGGTTAGGGCGCTCGACTACTGATCCGGAGTTCCCGGGTACGAACCCGACCGCGGCGGCTGCGTTTTTATGGAGGAAAAACGCTAAGGCGCCCGTGTGCTGTGCGATGTCAGTGCACGTTAAAGATCCCCAGGTGGTCGAAATTATTCCGGAGCCCTCCACTACGGCACCTCTTCTTCCTTTCTTCTTTAACTCTCTCCTTTATCCCTTCCCTTACGGCGCGGTTCAGGTGTCCAACGATATATGAGACAGATACTGCGCCATTTCCTTTGCCCAAAAACCAATTATTATTATTATTATTATTATTTTTATTATTATTATTATTATTATTATTATTATTATTATTATTATTATTATTATTATTATTATTATTATTATTATTATTATTATTTCAGAGATCTCTTATTCGTTCATATTAGTATTGGCTTTATTCTTGTTTGTATTTTGATATATGCTGTACTTAGCTGTTATCGGTAGTTCTTGTGTTCATTCTCTTTGTTTATTGTTTTATTAGATATTTCTATGTATGTTGCCTGTTCTAGCTGTTTTCATTTACCGCTGTTCTCGCTGTTTCCTTGTTCTCGCTTTTTTGCTTCATGCTTGCTGTCATGCCTAGTTTTTGTGTCTTTTTTTTTCTATCGCCTTTACTGCTGCATTACCTCCCCTGAGTGTCTTCCTTTGTAGTGAAATAAATGTACATTTTGTGCGTGTGAATGGTGTACCAGCACCAAGACCTTTGGGTTGTTCCTGGGCACCGAAAAAATAAATATTGATTGATTGATTATTATTATTATTATTATTATTATTATTATTATTATTATTATTATTATTATTATTATTATTATTATTATTATTATTATTATTATTATTATTATTATTATTATTATTATTATTATTATTATTATTATTATTATTATTATTATTGTCACGCTGTCCTCCTCCTCGCCATCCCGAAAGAATACCAATGTCGGATGCCGTTCATTGTTTCACCACTCAAATCGAACGAGATAGGACGCAGGAAAAAAAGTCAATTTTTTAAATATTTAGCCACTAAGTGGAATGTTCTTGCCAGATAGGTGGTTAATTTTAGAGGAAGGTTAAAAACTGCGCAAAAGTAGCAGGACAGGAGGTAAAAAAAAACGAATACCACACCTTGCTTTCCTTGCGGATGAACCAACTAGCCCGCAAGAACGGTCTTCTAAAGCGTATTTCTCCTATGCTGGGCACTATTTTTTGTGCACCACTCAAGCAAAATGCAACAGTTTCATCTCTGCGCCCACGGGGTAGTATTCGTTTCTTTACCTCCTATACCTCGTTCTTAGGCGCAGTTTCTAGCCTTCCACGACGGTTTAATTTCGATGGAGGCGACACTCTAGAGGCCCCTGTACTGTGCGTTGTCAGTGCATGCTAAAGAACCCCAGGTGGTCAAAATTTGCGGAGTCCTTCACTACGGCTTCCCTGATAGCGTGAGTCGCTTCGGGACGTTAAACCCCCATAAACCATACCATAACCGTCCTCGAAAATGAACCAACTCTTCCGCAAGAGCGTTCTACTAAAGCATATTTCTTCTACCATGGTCTGCATTTTGTGTACAAAGTTTAGCTCGTCCTTGTCCTCTACGGGAGGTAAGATGTATAGGCAAGACAAGGAATGATGTAAGCTTACTCAATTTAGCCTCCTGAGAGGTGTCAGCTGTTTTCGCTAACTTGTGCAGCGCCAGTTTCTTTTTTCGCACTTTAGTCGCATCCAGGGATCTTATGCAAGTACACTAGGCTAGGAGACCCCTCGCCGCTAGCGGGAATGCGGTGCAACGCCTTCATGCCAGAGGGCTGTTTAACCTAATTACGCTTAATCCTCACGAACAAACGTGTCGTATTCGCAAGCGCCTTGCAAACAGCGACCTCAAGAACGCGTACCTATCGGCGAGAAAAAGTTCGAGCGGCCAGCATTGCTATAAAGGTTGTATGCCGCTTTAATATTTTCAGACGACGAGAGAGCGGCCCCTAGCGTCCTCCAAACGACACTTAAAACCCCGGCCCTCTTTGTTGCAGTTTAGGCAACGAACCAGTAGCACTGGCTGGAACTTTGCCGCCGTCACAGCCAAATCGAATTACGCGGGTTCCACAACCTTTTTAGGGGTAGCAATCCGCAAAGGTTCCAAGTTTTTGTATATTGTTCTTGCGTAGACTGTTCGTCCGTACGCGGGAGGTTGCTTCAAAGCGCTTTGCATTCTTCGCTAACTAGCTCGCTTGGCTACTTAGAAATAGTCGCGTCACCTTACCTAGAGCGCAAAACTATCAAATGAGGTAATATAAACAGAGCAGCGTATGAGCTAACATAAACTGCCAGTGTGGTGTACACTAGACTTCCAAGTGTCTACAACCGCTTTTGTATTTCTTCTTTGCTAACTCAGGTTTATGCTCCGTGCCCCGTTCTAACCCTTACCATCTCGAGTCGCAAAGGCTACTGTGGTTTTGTAGGATTATTTTTATGATCATAAAAGCCAAGAGAGGACACGTGTGACCCTTTATTACTATATTAGTTATTAAAAAAAATCTGCAGCTTTATTTTCTTAATGCTCGAAATGCAAACAACGTACTCGCATGCTTGGTAGACAAATTGCTCTTCAGTATATCCCCAAACAATTTTCTCGTTATCATTTTCAATCTTCCAGACTCAATATACATATAGAAGGGCGGTAAACTTAGTGCCAACCAAAAACTAGATCTGCAACACTGGTGATAGCAGCCAATAAATTAGATTAGCATGAGTTATTCCGTGTGTACATCAGACTTATTGGAGCGATAGCTCTTCCAATGAAACCACAGAGCAAGGTATTGCGCTTAACTGTAAAAAGGCACACAAAACTAGGAAAACTGAGAACAGTAATCAAAAGTTTGACACACCACTTAATCATCTCAATGATACGGCATGGAGATGGCCGCGACATGCAGTAAATTCTGGACGAAATCACATTAAAGTGAAATGCGGTACGTAAGAAAAAAGTGACCAAAAAGAAATATTAGCAAAAGTTTCGAGCCTAAAGACTGCCAGGCATATATTATGCAGCTTCCATGCTCCTCCAATTTTTTTCCCTTTCACTGAATGAATTTTTCTAGGGCCATATCAATAACGACTACATTACGCTCCATTGCTTTTAGTCGCCTGCAATGGGTGGAGGGATACTGAAATGTTCTGCAAGAAAATAAAACTGTGGAGACTTTACTGCATAACAACTGGCTAGAGTAGTTTCTCGAGGGTTACGTTGTATCTTATTCAGCATTGCAAATAAGCGTGCTTATATTCCGCAGTCTCCATGCTCAGCGTGAGAGATATGCCACCTTATATCTTCATAGCTCTAGATTAGCTGAGTATAGATAATTCCTTAGCCACGTGATATCCAGCGATGATTGACCGGCTACTGTGAACCTATCTGCAGCCCAAATTTAAGCCATGCGCGGAATCTTGCAGGCGATATCCATAGAATATGTTATCTTTCTTTGGTGTTCAAGTAACCTAAGTTACCATGCGACACTGATTCCAACGTTGCTGGTTTGGAGCTGATGCAAAATCATTTTCTACCAGAAATTCCTATCCGCGTCGAAAATTCAATTTTAGGATGGAGCTTAGCACATTTATTAACTTTAGCTGCTTCCCATTCTTATAACCTAAATCAAACATTTCAAGCTTTTTTTTAATATCCAGTTGGATACAAGCAAACATAAGTAAAAGAGGAGAGGATTAAGAAAATAACGCCGCAGTTTATTAAGACTCATAGTTATCGAAGCATGACGTAGCCCTGGGCAGCCTCGTTGTGCGAAGGCTTTTTTTATGTCCTCCTGTGCACTCAAATATTTACTTCGAATTAGGAGCTTGCTTTCTTTGCTCAAAACAGAAGTGAGAACTCAGCCGCAGCGAATAATAATTGCAGTCGCGCAATGCGCTCATAAATGCGACAGTTCTTTTGTGCACAACGATGCACAAAAGGGGCCTGTCGAAAGCTAGGCACGTGGATGATATTAAGAATTTTGTAGGAATTAAGTGTCCGCGGCTGCCACAGAACAGGTAAATTAAATAAATACGAGAGAGATCTTTGTCGTGCAGTGAGCGTAATCAGGCTGACGGTAATGATCGTATGATTAAAATATATGAGCACTTCACTTTTTTTTCATTGACCTCCTCTCGAGGAGCGTCAGAGCTAGAGAAAATTGTTTATGAATGGTAAATGCTTGTAAACAACTGCTTTCGTTCTCTCACCTACAGCGCTCCTTTGAAATATAGCGGATCTAGCTAACATATTCCGTACTGTTCAGGTAACAGAATATACTGAGGGGCCAGTTGGTGAGACATATTATAAACAAAAACGTAGCATATGGATGAAGGGCGAAGACAGGACGGTTGCTACTAAGCATCAGTTCAGTTAAGCGTTTCAGTTAAGCATTTCAATAAAAAAACTGGGAACTTGGTGACATTTCTCGTTTTCTCAACGCCCCAAAGTTTCTCTGCAACTATCGCATTATCAGTAATCCACATGAAATCGAGCAACAATTTCCTACTTATGGCAATTCTGGCATCGATATCAGTTCACCTATAAGTCATTACAAATCGGGATATTTTGATGCGTGCGCCGTGCTGTGTACTCAAAATCAAATGCCATAAACACGATCATAGACGTGCACATAAATTTGCGCATATATATTTCTATGCATAATTATTGCTTTAAACTGCTGCTTTATTCTTCCTTGGTTGAGTGGCAACCGAGAAGCAGATATTAGTCTAGTTTCGGTCCGCCCGAACATTGCGAAAGTTATTCAGCAATGAAAAATAAATAAATTAAGAAATAAAAGAATAAACACTTTCTGGCTTCGGGCAGCGAAGAGCAGAAACGGTAATATTATCGAGACCATCATCCAGTACGCACTTGAGTGCAATTTCGCGGTGTCTGAATCAGGCTTAATTACTCACTAATGAGGGGGACGTTTTGCCCCTAGGCAACAAAGCTCGTCGATTGGAAAGGTCAGCGAAGTTTCAATGATGGCACGGATCACCGGTCGGCAAGAGCACAGCTTGAATAGGCAGTTTGGTAAATATTACCTCTGACCTTTAACGTAGTTGTGTTTCTTTGTTGACTCTGGAACGCCGGCAGCCCCGGTCAGAGTGCTATCATTTATGAGTCTGTCAACACAGGAAGGCAGTGGGCAGCAAACCGTTTGTAAATTTGAATTATTTTTCCCAGGAGATCTTGTACTGTGTAGAGGGTGGTTGAGCTTTTTACAGGCTCTAAGGCGTGCTATATTGGAAGAGAAAACTAGGAGGATTTTACGTGTACGCCCCGAGGTTATCAGGTTACTTCCGCCAGGAGGGCAGCTCTTGCGGTTGTTCTATCAAAGGTTATAATTCGATGCATTGAGCATGCATGCTCCATGAAAACCAGGTGAGCTTGTTTGAGTACCTAAACTCTCACGATGCCTTCGAATGCAACCGCTCTCTTGAGGGGCCAGATGAAGTCATCGCCTTCGCTTTTCCTTCGTTTTCTTTCCCTCTCAAAACTAACCCAACAGTGGCAAATCTCTGCTTAACAAAGTTTGGCTGGTCAGTAGAAGCAATTGCCTTCGCCGTTTAATAACTTCTCGCTAGTTTATTTAAAACTAAGTGCCAGGTTGGTAACTGCATAAGAAAGTAAATGCGCTGAATTCAAAAGGAAAAGTTCCTCGCAGCCTGCTGCCGTTGATAAAATGGCATACACGATCTTCTGCAACATATTGACAGCCCCGTTTTATGCGACGTGGCAAGCCCTAAACAAAAAAGATCTATTTTAATAATTAGGTGAAATGCGAATTAAGTGCGCCAGCACTTCGATTTTGAGTTTCGTATCGGTGTTCATGTCTAGTGCTCCCGGATGGCAGTCGTTCAGATAGCGATAATCGGTTAATACTCATAATGCGGAACTGATCATCCTCTCCTTTACATTCATAGAACTTTGGGAGTCCTCATACCACTCCTGGCGCAGTTGCGCATCTATTAAGCGATGCGCCACTGCCCTTCTGTGCCAGACGCTGCCATCGGCCGGAGTAGGGTTTCTGGTTGGACTGAAACCCAGGTTCCGCTTCCGTGTGACCTCTCGCGATTAATGAAGTTGTCACCTGCCCCGGTGGACAGGTTGCAAGGTAATATACCCCTGAGCAGGTTGCCCAACACCAGGTGGGAAGGTGAGAAGCCTACCACAAAGCAGGCTTCAGACAAACACACAGAAAGACAAACACACAACGGCTAAATGCGGGAAATGCCCACTGTAAGTGCTAACGCACCAACAAAACTGTGTGCTCCTGTACTGAATATGGCAGCTGATAAACAAATCCTGGTGTGCATTTTATGCCCTTTATTTTTACAGCGCTCCCTCTTGCACTGCTTTTCAGGTACTAATGTATAATCGTCTATTCAAGCACAGCTGGCTGATTATAGGAAAAGGTGCAACTATTTAGAGCCACGATTAAATTTATTAACTTTTTTGAAGTGCGCGGAGGTTCTTAATTTTATATGAGGCATTGTGCAGAAGCATTTTGTCTTTATTGCAACTCAACGAAGAGGTTTAGGATTGTAGACCCATTAGCATCGATCCTAGACTCAGTCTCTTTTCAGGTAAGGAGCATAACAGTAACACTAAGACGTTTTTAAAGGAAGGCCTGGAACAAGTATATCCTCAATAAAACAGATACCAAATTGTGGGCATCCTGTGCAGTCCATCAGTCCGGCACTTTTCTGACGATACGTCGCCCCCGCTTTTCACGAGTGATCTAATGAGATCGAAAACCATGTTGACATCAGTGTTGTGCTTGGGCAACCGCGACTTTGGCGCAGCAGAAG